>NC_133617.1:418669717-418994717 GCF_048593235.1 Sminthopsis crassicaudata
GGAACACGGAGACATTCTTAACTCTCAGTTTTGTGACCTCTCCAGGTCACCATCCTCCGCCTGCTTTCCTCATCATTACATAGTATATTAAAAAATATAATTGAGTTAAGAAAGTAATATAAAAAAATAAAATAAAATAGTAAAGTGAAAAATAGAAATAGATAAAAAGTATATATTAATACGAAAACATTAAATGTTCCTCTCTGTGTTTTTCCCCATCTTTCCCCTTCTGGCCATTCTCCAAGCTCAAGTTCTGTCCTTGAAGGATCCTCCGGAAAAGTTACATTTAGAGGCTTCTCAGTGCTCTCCTTTCTCCACTTTATCCCAATCTAATCCATTATGCCAACTCTCAGGGGAGGCAATACAGGATCAGATGCTCCTCTGGTCTTAGCTATTCCTCTGGCCTCAGCTACCCCAACACAAGCTGTTTCCCTAAGCCTCGCTATTCCTCTCGAACACCTTCAACTACTCCTCCTGATTCTGCTGTTCCTTGGCCCTCAGCTACTCTTCTGTTCTAAGTGTTCCCCTTGGGAATCTCCTTTTACTTTCAGTCATCAATCTATGTCTCCACACCATCTCCTTATTTCAGTCTCAGTCTCAGTAAAGGTGCACATATTATTTAAAAGATATAGTCCCTGAATGGATTATTCCATTTTTTATTATCCATACCACTACACTTCCCCATGAATCTGGCTAACTGGGAGTCTTCTCTAGCCGAGTTCCTGTGGCCAGGGCCATCTGGTGTTGCTTCCACCCCATCATCCCTTTGATCCCTCCCCCCACCCTAGTTGTATGGGGGGCACAGATCACCTCCCCCTCCCAACCATCTCCCAAGCCCAGAGCCATCTCCCAAGTCTAGGGCACTCAGCCAAGCAAAGCCATCTGTTCCAGGAATGATAGGGCTGAGGTGGGGTCTGCATGCTAATGGCATTGAATGGGGAGCTGGAGGGGAAGGAGAAGGGGGAGGGTCCTCGTTGACTGAGCTTGGCGCAAGAAGGCAGGAATAGCAACTTAGCTCTGACACCAAAATATGTCAGCAAATATCAGTAACCTGTCCCTCTTTCTAGGAATATTTGCCCACCAGGTCATGGCAGCATTCCCCTGCCTCCAGTTTTTTCCATTAGCATGTCTATACTCTCCAAATTTCCTTCTTCAATCTCAGTGTCCATTCAGAAGGTAAAGGCCCTTGTCTTTGTGGGAGCCCCACACTGAGGTAACTCAAAAAAAGTCGTACTCACAAAAACAAGCCAAAATTACTCTGGTCTCTGCTGAGTCCTTCAGAAAACTAGGTGGTGCAGGACATAGAGCTCTGGGCCTGAAGTTAGGAAGATCTGAGTTCAAATCCACCTTCAGACACTAAATATGTCCCTGAACTAGTCATTTCACTTATCTGCCTGCCTCCCAAGTTCAGGAATGGGGACACTAATGGTACCTACTTCAAGGTGTTGTTAAGAGGGTCAAACGAGATAATATCTGTAAAGCACTTAGTGCTTTACTAATTAGTACCTGATACACAGTAGGCACTTTAATAGAATGTTTGTCCCCTTCCCCCCTTTTAGTGCTCATAGAACCCAAATCATGCTGTAAAATGAATGGGGCAGGATTGATATAAAAGAACTTTCAAGAATATCCAGAGTCATAAGTTCACTCAAAAGAAGGAAAACTTCAGCGATGGAAAAGGGTGATAGGGTTAGTCCCAGATAGAGGAACAGGAGAGGAGTAAAGGGTGGGGGTGGGGATAAGAATATGGGCATGTGGTACTTGAAAAATCTCCACATCTGTGGCTTGCCCACCCATTTCACAGTCCAAGAAATAGAGCCCAAAAGGAGGGGAGGTAGGATTGAAACTCAGAGCCAAGAATCCAACTTTCCTTGGAGCAGAGGAACAGACTAGGAGGCTACAAGTAAAACCATGCCCCACCTCAAACTGGATATGCATTGGCAACTACTCTAAGAGGGAGACATGCTCTGTGATCAAGGGCTCAGGATATGAAGTCTGGAAAGACTATGGCACCTCCCCTCCCCCCACCTCCAGTGGCTCAGCCCTATTTATTCAAGTTTTCATATGGGCTTGGCTTTTTGCCAGGGGAGGAAAGGGTGGTCTCACAGACACAGAATGTTCTACTCTTGCCTGTGATACGAAGGCCACTTCCCCATTATTCCTAGGGAGGAGAGAGAAAAGAATAATCTGAATAAGTTGATTTCCCATTCTCCCTTAAAAAAACATACTCATCAACAGAGAAATGCCCATACACAGGAAGAGAAGGACTAAAGATACTAAGATTGGGAGAGAAGGGAGACAGATACACAAAGATACATAGGTTCCAACTTCTTCTCTCCTATCCCCCCCAACCCTACCCAATCTAGCCAGGTTCTGCCCATGCAGAGGTATGGAGACCTCAACAAGGTCAAAAGGACTGAAGAGGTGGTCTCTGGGAGGGGAATTTAGTTTTGCGCCCTTCCCCCTTCATCCCACCCCCTCCACTGCCATTCCCATTGCCAGAGAGATGATCTGTCCCAGTGCCAGCCACTTGGCATGTTCCCCAGCCTGGCATAGAGCCCAAAAGGGTGGGAGGGGGTAGCCACAGAGCTGGGGTGGTGGGGCCTGAGGAGGAGAAGGCTGAGGGGGACAGTGTCACTGTCTGAAATTCTCTGTGGGGGTCACTGGATGGGGAGGGGGGGAATGCAGCTACAATGTCCTCAGGGTAGATCTACAGGAACTGAGCTGATCTTCACTGGCAGGGAAGGATAAAGGAAGAATGGAAGGAAGCCCTGTCTGGTCATGGAAGCCTCCCCTGCTCACCCTCTTGCTGCCCATACAGCTTCTTCTCCTTCTCTATGTATCTGTCTGTTCATCTCTGTCTCTCTCTTCCCATCCCCCCATTTCTTCTCTTTCTCTCCCTCTCTTCATGTATTTGTCTCTCTCTGACAGCCCCATTAAAATCCTCGGGGAGGGGAGAAGTATCCCCTCCTTCACCCTCCCTCCCTCCATCAGGATCAGTCAGACCATCCATTAGTGTAGCCCTGGCACGCATTCACGCACGCACACACAAGTTAAGGGGGGCTTTGGAGAAGGGTGGTGCTTCCATCAAAGTCGCCTCCATCACCCTGATTAGTTACTATAAGAGCAACCCCCCAAGCTTGGGGGTGGGGAGGAACCACAGCCATAGGCAAATAAAGATAGAGACCCAGAAATACTGTCTCTCTCCCCCTGCCCCCAATTCATTTCAGAAGCTACAATTCCCCCCCCCACCAAAACCAGAAGTCTTCTGCCAAGCCTGAGAGTAGGTGGCCAACATGGGATCTCTGTCTACCCCAGTCTCACACCTTCCCAGACTCAGGCTCCTCTAGTCAGGCAATGACATTAGTGAGGTCCTCTGCATATCACTCTCATAACCCATATATACACTCTCGCACACACACACAACATATATACTCACACACTAACACACATACACACTTGCTGCCTCCATGAAGTGCAGCAGGTTAGGAAAGTGAGGGTTTCACACTAAGACTGACCAAAGGCTTTGAGATTCTGGTACAGAGGATCTGTAATAACAAGCTTCCTAGTCGTCCCTTGCCAACACAGCTTTATCTAAGAAGCCTAAGCAAAGAAGAAGTGATGCTTACAGCATAAGGAATAGGGGTCAGACAGCCAAGAGAACTGCCAGTCTAAGGGAAATGGAAAGAAGAGGGACTGCAGAAGGAGATCATTAATTTTTAATGGGTCAGAGGATCACCAGCCCAAAGGGCTAGGAGGGGAGACAGAGACAGAGATAGAGAGACAGAGACAGAGACAAATGAAAAAGAAAGAAAGAGGAAGAGGAGGAAGAAAAGGAGGAGAAGATGGAGGAAGAAGAGGAGGAGGAAGAAGAAAAGGAGGAGGAGGAAGAGGAAGAGAAGGGAAGGAGGGAAGGAGGGAGGGGGAAAAGGGAGGGAAGGAGGGAGACACACACACACACACACACACACACACACACACACACACACACAGATAAGGACAACCAGAAAGAGAGAAACTTAGAGATACTGAGGAAGGTAAAAGAGACAGAGCCTAACTACTAAAAGAATCAGTAAATATATATTTTCTTAAATAGCCACACAAAACAGAAAGAAAAAGAGATAGAGACTGAGGAGTGTGAAAGGACAGGGGGCAAAAAGACAAAGAGATACTGAGGAGAAAGGGAATCTAAAAAAGAAAATGAAAAGTTCTAAAAGGAAATTATATATTGATATAGGAGATAGAAAGATTGAATATAGAAACAGAGATGGAGATGAAGACAGGGGAAGGAGGGGAAAGAAGGAGGCCAAAAGCAAGTCACTTGCTTCATAGTCTGAGTTGGTCCTCTGGTTCATTTTCTGCCTCTTAGAACAAGGAAGCTGGAGCAGGTGGAAAGGGACCAAAGTGTGGCCTCTACTTACAGCTTACTCTCACCTTTCTTCCCCATCTCTGGAGTGGGGGTGATAGCCTCAAAGACATTTCAGGCCAGTCCTCACTCTCATAACCGCTCTGTAATCTCCTAACCAAATCTCCTGTCCCTTTTGAGAACTTCTGGGAAAGGGAATCCTGGTAGGAATGCCGATTTAAGGCATATTCAAAAGAGATTATTAAGAATTTTCTGGTCCATCCCCTACATTCTACAGAAAGGGATTTCTCAGGCCAGGAAGGAGTCTTTCTGCTACTCTGTCAGGCTGTTTCTCTTCCCTACTGCTAAGACTAAGGACCAGGAAAAGCTGCCCTCCCCCAGATACTGAACATGGATCAGCACCCCAGCACTCCATCCCCATTTTCTTCCCTAAAACCTGTTTCCTCACTCTCCCCTTCTTGCCCCATCATCTCTTACTTCAGATGTTCCTAATTTTAAAGAGGAAACATACAGAGAACACTTTCACTTCTGACACAATGCCATTTCACTGTTAGCCTCTAGCCTTCTCCTTGTTTATAAAGCCTCTCTCACATTTGACTATATCTTTGCATCCTCCTTTCTCAGGAGCTGTGTCCCTTCCTCCATCTAATCTCTCTATCAGTATACCCCAGCCTCAGAATTAGACACTATCTGCTTCCCACACTCTCTATCCCACTTAGATGAATCTCACCTCCATTGCTTCCTTTCAAGTTCTGCTCTTTGCCCATTCTTCCCAGACCTCCTCCTATCTGGTTTCTTAGTCCTTTCCACTTACCCCTGGTACCAGTCTCCTTGAACTTCAAGCCCTTTGGGCACACAATGAGCCTGGATAATCATTACAGACTGAAGAGGAAACTCAGGACAGAGGCCCAACAGTATGCAAACCCAAGAGGAAGAAAATTTCAGATGTCCCAGGTTTAGCATGAGATCAACTACATGGGGATGATTTAAAACAACAGATAACACAAAATTACAAAGACAAAAGCCTAACAACTCTCCCAAACAACAGACATGCCAAAAAGAAAAAATGCTTCAAGAGTTGATAATTAATGGATTATGGATAATTAATCAATCAATAAGCATTTATTAAATGCCTACTATTTGCCAGGCATTGTGCTAGACCCTGGAGATTAAAAAATAAAAATAAAAAGCATTTAAATTCTAACAAGAGAAACAACAGTTACACAAAGAAAACTACACAAAATAAACAGAGTAATATGAGGGAGGAAGAATCTAGCAACTGGGGAGCATCAGGTAAGGCTTCATGGAGGAGGTATAATTGAAGATGAGACTTGAAGAAAATGAAGGCAGGGGCACAGGTGAAGAGAGAGTATCTTCTAGAAGTGTAGGAAGAGGCATAGGAATATCCTGTGTAAGGAATCCCACCAAGGACAGTCAGTCTGGACCAGCACTTGAGAAGGGGAGTAATTTATAATAAGGTTGGAAAAAGTCTGGTTATTACTAATGGGGGATAATTCGAAGTAGTGCTTGACGCAAATTGCTTAGTTAGTTGTCAGCCACTACCAAGCCCTAAAAGAAGGTGTTCTCCAAGGCTGAGTTCAGAAAGCTGCTGAGGGCAAAACTCTCCCTCATCTCCAAAAAATGGAGTGGGGTGGAAAGAATCCCAAATTGTGTGTCAGAGGATCCAGGTTCCTTGATCTGGAACCAGTCACCTTCCATCTCTGGTCCTTAGATTTCTCCTCTGTGATCTTTATACAGGGTCCCTTCCAGGGCTAAGCCCTGCAAGCCCTTAGTTTTCCCCTGGAGTTAGACTATTTCTGAGGGTGCTTTTTGGAGCACTTTCTTTCCTACCCTTCCCTTCTCACTAATTCTTTTTTGGCTGCAGTTGGGGTTTCAGGAAGGTAGTGGGTACCACAGAAGGTGATGGGGGAAAACTGCTGGGATTCCTGGGGGGGATGTGGAGAGTTCCCAAGAGTGGAGAATTGGGGCTAGATATGCTGGGCAAGAGTCTGTAGATTAGGAAGAACCCTGTGGCTGTGTCTTGAGGGGCAGCTCCTTCTCCCTTCACCAATCCCAGGTTCCACCTTCAGCTTCCTATCAGTGATGCAGGGACATCACCTACCTCCACATTAGACTGGACACAAATCAACATCCAGGGTGATGTCACACTTTCTGTTGTTGTTCAATTGTTTTAGTCATATCCAACTCTTCATGCCCCATTTTGGGGTTTTCTTGTCAAAGATACTGGAGAGATTTGCCATTTCCTTCTCCCATCTTACAGATGAGAAAACTGAGTCAGACAGACTTGCCCAGGGTCACACAGCTAGTAAATGTCTGAGGCCATATTTGAATTGAGGTCTCTGTGACTGCAGGCCCTGGGGCAGCTAGTTGGTGAAGTGGACAGAGTACCAGACACAGTCAGGAAGACTCATCTTCCTAGATATTTTGGGGGAAGTGTTTCTGGATCACTAGAAGATGAGCCTTCCTGGATCTATGCCTGTTATTCTGTCCTCTATACTTCCTACCTGCCCTATAGCCCAAAATCAGGAAGATCTGAGTTCAAATCCAGCCTCAGACATTTATATGATCCTAGACAAGTCACTTAACCCTATCTGCCTCAGTTTCCTCATCTGGAGAAGGAAATTACAGCACAATCTAAGGGCATCAACTTTCCCACCTCCATTTCTTCCTCCATTTTGGTCAGTGTATAGCAGAGAAGGGACAAATGTATGCACATGAAGAAAAATATACACAGAGACATAATACAAATGAATACACGGACTCATAGTCATATGTGGCTCCATTGCAGAGGACAGTTGGTGCAGTGAAGACCACAATAGTTCTTACTTGCCCATACCCAAAAAGGGGCTGACCGCCCTTCCTGGTCCAAAATATGGTAGTAAGAGATGGGGCGGGGGAACATGGAGGGGAGAGGTCCTCACTGCTTCCAGTGTAACCTTAATGCACATCACTACCACCACCGTGTCATTGTCCACCCCACCCCCCTCTCTGCCCCATGGAAAGGAGGGGAATGATGCAATGCCCTGGCTTCCTCCCCCATGCAATCCATCTCCGGCTCAGGCTGAAGCTGTCATATTCCAGGAGCCCAGACTACCCCCTCCTTCCTCAGGAGGGAGCAGAGGGAATATCGATGGCTGCTCCAGCCTAGAGCCAGGTCTAATAGGAGGGAGGGAAGGAAGGAGGGAAGAAGGGTACCTTCTGTGGGGCCCTGCTCCTCGACTTATGCTTTCCTTCCCAGGGGATACTCAGAGTACAATCATGCCAGGAGGCAGGAGGATGGGCCCAATGGTCTCTCAAGGTTTTTCCACTTACACCAGACAGAAGTCATAGGGGAACTGGAATTTAACAGTCAATTCCCTCTTCCTTCCTTTAAGTCCCACTCCAAGTTGAACTCTCCTTTCTTTGGTACTATTTCTGAACCTGGGTAACTAAAAATGGAAGAGCTGCATGGTGGCAATCTCAGAGAAACTGAGGCTGGGAACTTCATGTTGTGCCACATTCTAGGAGGTTCACAAAAGGCCACACTGCTCCATCCAAGAGGGCAGCCTTGGAAGAAGTTCATGATTCGCTACAGGGGAGCCAAGAATCCTACCATTTGTGGTGGGGTAAAAGGAAAAGTTTCATCTGACCTAGAGGGCAGGGACCTAGAGGGGGAGATGCACTCAGCAAAACTGGCATATTTTCCCAGACGTCAAAGGGATGGGGGTTGGGAAACGGGGGAGAGACAGTTGTAAAAGAAAGAGAATCTCAGTGCACTTCAGGAAAAAGAAGGCATTGCTAGCCCTTGCCCCTATCTCTCTGGGCTCTACCTTGACCATTGACCACGAGGAAATTTCCTGAACCCAGAAATAATACCCAAACCCATGCCAAGCTTCATCCTGCAGAAAGCCTTTAGGCTCCTCTCCTCTGTAGAAGCAAGATCTGGTTAAATATAAACTCCTCTGCTTGACATTTGCAGTTCTTCCCAAGCTGGCCTTGTCCTGCCTTTGCAGCTTTATTACCCATGGTCCAGCCTCCCTGACAGAATTGCCTGTTATCACATGGCTGAAAGGCTCCCCCTCCCCACTTTGGGCTCTCCTTCAAGACTCACCTTGTGAATAAGACTTTCCTAGGTCCCCATTTATTAATGTCTCCCACCCTACCTAAATTACTTGGTATCTATTTTGTACATACCTACATATGTCTATAGGATCTACACGTAGGCTGCTTATTCTTGCAGGCAGGGATTGTCTTTCCCTTGACTCTGTGGCAGTGGCTTAGTGAATAGAGAGCTAGTATCTGAGCCAATAACAATTAATAATAATAATGCCTACCATTTGTATAGGATTTCAAGGTTTGCAAAGTACTTTACATAAGTTTTCTCATTTAATCTTCACAAGAACTTGAGAGGTAAATGCTATTATTGTCACCATTTTGCAGATGGTGAAACAGGTTAAGTGACTTGCCCAGGATCATGCACAATACTAAGTTATGTCTTCCTGAGTCCAAATCCAGCACTCTGCCCACTATGCAACCTAGTTGCCTAGGAATCGAGGAAGACCTGGTTCAAGTCTCACCTATGATAAATACAAGCTGTGTGATCCTGGGCAGGTCATTTAGCTTCAGGATGCTCTGGTCAACCTTCTAAGAATAACTTGAAGAGAAGGTGCCAACCTGCATTGGGAGAGAGAGAGTGTGTGTCTTCATACCAATGAAATAACAGTGTTTATCTTTATCACTATTCCTTTTATAGCTTCAGTCTAGCATAATGCCTGGCTCATAGTAGGCATTAAAAAATGCTTGATTGACTGGAAATGGAGGGAGAGATAAAGGAAAGGAGGGAGGGAGGGAGAGAGGAAGGGAGGGAGGGAGGGAGGGAGGGACAGAGACATACAGAAAGACAGAGAGACAGACAGAGGAAGACAGAGTCAGAGATGGAGACAGAGAGAGACAGAAAAAGAGAGAGAGAGAGGGAGGGAGGAAAGGAAGAAAGGAAGGAGAAGAAAAAGAGGAAAGGAGAGAAAAAAGGAAAGAGAGAGTAAAGAGAAAGAGACAGAGACAAAGTCCTGAGTTCTCTCCTGCTCTTAGAAATAATTCCTAGGATAGGTAGGTGGCGCAGTGGATAGAGCACCAGCCCTGAAGTCTGGAGGACCCGAGTTCAAATCTGATCTCAGACACTTAACACTTCCCAGCTGTGTGACCCTGGGCAAGTCACTTAACTCCAATTGCCTCAACAAAAAAGAAAGAAAGAGAGAAAGAATTCCTGGTTCTCTTTTAGTCAAATCTTCATTTCAGAGCCCTCCTCTACCTTGCACCACCTTATTTATTCCACTTGTCTTTGAACCCACAGGTTCTCAATGAACACAGAATCTGAACCCAGATCCTGCCTTTTCTTCTTCTGGCCAAGTCCGAAGATCCTTCCTATTTGACCCACGGGCTAACCATTGAAGTATTTTTCCAGGAATTTTCCAAGCCCATACCCCACCCATTCTATGATAAGGGGAGAAGATTCTCTACTAAGCAGGGCTGGACTTGGCCACCCAGGCAAGGCACACCCAGGAGCAAAGAATTGAGAACCTATTTCTTTTCCCTGCTCCTGACCCCAACACATAGCTTTCCCAAGCCCCGGGAGAGAGGCTTAGTCCATAGAAATTAAAACTAAAAGAGACCTGAGAGATCATCTGGTCCCACCCCCTCATTTTAAAGATGAGGAAACCCAAAGAAGTTGTGATTAGCCTATGGTTACAAAGGCTATAAGCAGCAGGAAAAAGATTTGAATCCCTGCTCTTCTATTCCATTGACAGTGATCTTTTTATTAGATCATATTACCCCTTCTCTAGCCCATCCCAGGAATGAGGGTGTCCACTTCTGACCAGAGGAGTACCAGTAAGGTGAAAATGATTAGAGATTGGAAGTGTCTGTTAGTATAAAATATTAGAAATAAAATTGTGGCCAGAACACTCACATAAATATGCAAGGTGCTAACAGATACAGAGTCTTGGTCTGTTTATCAGTCTGTCTGTCTATTCCATCCCACAGATGACATATCTATGGGATCATAGATCCCATATCTATGGGATTGATACACTATCTCCTACACACTCATGATTAGAATTTCTTAATTCCTGTAGTTAGGTTAAGGTCAAAAATCTGGGTAAATTCCCAAACTATCTCCAACCTCATCACCCCTGGAGCTCTCAGCACACCACAAAGTGACTGACTGACTCTGTGTGTATATCTGTCTGTCTGTCTGTCTATCTGTCTCTGTCTCTGATTCTCTCTCTCTTTTTCTCTATCTTCCCCCCTTCTGTCTTTCTGTCTCTGTCTCTGTCTCTTTCTCTCTCACACACATGTCATTTTCCCAAATTTCAGCCTGACTTGAAGACAAATGGGCAGAGAGACCAAAGAAGAAAGGGACAGCAAAGATGTCCCTGTAACTGCCTGGCCCTCAGCACAGCCAAGAAGAGTTGATACTGCTCAGAGTGGGCCCTATTCCCCTCTCCCGAGGCAGAAGGAAAAAGGAGGCCAGGAAGAAGAAACCATAAGCAGGCTAAGCTGGGAAGTGACACAGGACCCCTAGGTGCCAGGACTATGTTTCTCAGAAGAGAAACAGGACACATGGAGGGACTAGCACAATAGACATAGTAATAAAAGCCAATGGTGTTATGGTGCTCAGGGTCAAGGAACAAGCACAGGGGTCAGTCTGGAGAGGCTTCCTAGAGGGAGAAGATTCTAAAAGCCTTTGGGGGGATGGTGTGTGTGTGTCTGTGTTTATGTGAGAGAGAGAGAGAGAGAGAGAGAGAGAGAGAGAGAGAGAGAGAGAGAGAGAGAGAGAGAGAGAGAGAGAGAAAGTTGTCCCTTTTCTAAAAGACTACAATTAAGCTATTGGCTGCCAGCATTTCAGGCTTGTTCACAGGAGGCAAGAACTTTGACAGATGGTGTAAGTGTGTCTAATGTCTCTTGGCTCCCACTGTCCCTTGCCTGGGGCTGCAATCATTCTGCCCAGAGAAGCAGTTTGAAGATGGGAGACCACTGACACAGAAAGGCAGGGAGTTTTACTTCCTTTGATTAGAAAAAGGGGAAGAGGGCCTGAGTGTGCTTCTGAAAATATATGTGTATTATATATATGTGTGTGTGTGTGTGTGTGTGTTTTTCTTATGTGCATGTGTGTGTTTACCTCTATGTGTCATTAGAACTATATTCTTTCTGACCTGGACAAAGGGCTAGGGCATACTTTGAGAATCACAGCTTCTTTCTGGTCCTTCTGTCTTTGCCTCTCTCCTAATCTCTCTTCCTGACCTATTGCTCCCTAGTAATCTCTCAAAATTTCTCTTCCCATCTTTCTATCTTTAAGTCAATCTCCTGCTTCATCACCTATCTTTCTGCCATTCTTTCTACTCTTGAATTCTTATTTCTCCTCACTTTCTGTGTGGTCAGCTTTCCCCCTGTAAAGAAATAGAGCTGAGACCAGCAGTAGGCAAGGTATACATCTAGCTAATGTACAGTACTCAGAATAACAACTGAGGGACTTTCTTTTTTTAATACCAAAAAATTTCACTTTGGCACATTGGGATTTGGAGATATGGGAGCACAATTTTGATTTAGAAAAATGCCTATAATCCCATCGTTTTATAAATTAAAAAAACTAAGATTTGTAGAGATTTGTTTAGAATCATATCACAGATTTAGAGTTGGGAGACCAAATCTACATTCCTTCAAAACCCTTACAACATGCAGCCTCTTTTTTATCTTGCCTATATTCTGATCCTACTCCTAATATACCCTTTGACCTTGAGAGTCTGTGCCTTCATTCAATCCGATCTTTATGCCAAAAAGCATTTATCCTGGTAAATTCTTACCTGTTCTTTAAAGCCCATCTCAAGTGCCTGTTCCTCCGAAAAGTCTTTCCTGCTTTCCTTATCACAAAACACTGACCCATCATACTTCACATATTAGTAACATACACTGTTGTTATCTGTAACAACAGATCTCTTCTCCTCATCCTGCCAGGTCACTGGACTGTACCTCATGAAGAGAGAGACTGAGTTTTATTTAAAATTTGTATCTCCTTTAATCCTAGCACTGTGCCCTGTACAACATTTATAAAATTAATAAATTTTCTTAGATTCTTTTGGTTGTTGTTTAAGGATCAAGTCAAATCATACAAGTTACAGGAAAGACATTGTTTCCAAATCTTTCTTATGGAACACAAAGACTACATCATGCCTTTCGATTTCAGGACAAACAAGTCAAAATCACAAAGGTTTTCCCCTCAGTATGCAACTCCATCTACCCTTGCTCTCCTCCTGGCCTCCCTCCTGGACTTTTAGGGGGTTTCTTTCTCTAGCTATTTCCTGCTCAAACATACTGGAGAAAAGGGGATCCTCTGCTATGCTTCAGGTAGTTGAGTTCAGTCACTTTGACCATTTTCTGTAGGAAGGAACTACAGCTGCTTTGAAGGGAGAAAAGGTCCATGTTAATTCAGCAATCCCAAAGACAAAGCACTCCACGTACTATATATGGTTAAGATACATGAAAGACATGTAGCATGTGAATGGGGTGAAGGTAAGGGAGGGAGGGAAGAACGAAGACACTGTGGATTCTTCTTACCCATTATTCAGTGCAAGGAACTAATTGAAGAAAGATCTGCTTCCAGAGCCAAGAGGATACACAAAATGACCTCTCCAGGGCCTGGCCCTGTCACCTCCCTCAATCCTTTCTCAGGCTGAAAAAGGGTAAAGAGGCCAGGATGGGCTTCTAGGAAAGACTCCCTTTGTTTGAGAGAAATGACCCCCCCATCTCTGATGGTGGCCCCTGGCCCCTGGCCTTGGAGGTAACATTCAAAACAAACATAAGCAGACGACAGGACAGAGAGCATGGCACAGTTTGTCCCAGGCATGACAACAGGTCCACAGGCTTGAAGCAAGAGAGAAAAATAGAAGGACAGGGACCAAGAGAATGAGACTAGAAGAATGACAGGAAGCAAAGAGACAAAAGAGACTGGGACCCAGAAAGGTAGAAGTAGAGGGACACAGACAGAGAAAAAAAGCAAACACTCTAAGATGGAGACAGAGAAAGTCTGAGATAAAGGTTGAAAAATAGAGAAAGTAAGAAAGAGAAACAGAGGTGGAGACAGCTGGAAGGAAGGAAGGAAGGCAGGGAGGTGGTGGAGGCGGTAGAGAGGGAAGGCAGCAGGAGGACAAGGATGGGATCAGGAGGAGGGAGAGGGGGGCCCAGGGAGGCCCCCCAAATCCCGCCCACTGGCTCTGGACAGCGTGGGCGGTGGGGGGAGGGAAGCAAAGCAGGTCAGGGGGGGGGGGCGGAGGGGAGGGGTCCAGCAAAGGGGAAGGAGACTTGGCCTGGCTGGCAGCTGGCCCCAGCCCGGCCCCCCACAGGGGAGAGGGGGGGCGGACACGGGTCAGTGGTCCAATTCCTATCCAGGTCTCTGTCTTTTTCCCTGTGAATGTAGATGTGTGCGTGTGTGTGTGTGTGTGTGTGTGTGTGTGTGTGTGTGTGTGTGTTTCTGTCTCTGTATAACTTCCTTTCTTCATCTCTGCCTCTCAGTCCCTATCTTTAGCCCTTAGGTCTCTGTCTCTCTCCATATCTCTGGATATGGAGAGTTAGGATCCTAACCTGCTGGGTCTTTCTGTATTTTTAGACTTCCTTCTTCCCTCCAGCCTCCCTCTAAACACTTTAATAGAGCAAGCAGAACATCTAGTATAAGGTACAGGACATAGAGAAGGTCTCCCACCCAGAAGTACCATTTCCAATAGCCTATTATAATGCCCCCCCAAATTCTACCATTAGAATTATTTTTCTTTTTGAGTAGAGAATTGCCCTTCTAGTACCTCAAAAAGATTCTTTATTCCTTCTCACACCTCAGGATAAATAAATTTATTAGACTTTCCTCCAACTCCCAGGTCAGGCCCTAGGGCAGCATCCAGTGGTCCAAGTCAAGTCTACTTCCTCTCCCCTTTCCTTCCTGGCCCCCACTCCTCAGCCCTTCATTTCCCCTAGAGCTAAATGAGAGAGAGAAATGAGAAGAGAACCCAGAAGAGAAAAGGAGTCAGAACAAGAGAAAAGAAGGGAAGGAAAAGGGGAGAGAGTGTGAGAGAACAGGACAGATGGGGTTCCTGGGTTAAGGAACAAGGGATAAAGGGAGGAAAGGGAAAGAGCAGGTCCCAGGCCGAAGGTCTTTGGATGAAGCTGTGGAAAAAGAGGCCGGTGGGGGGAGATATCAGCACCTGCTGCTGTGACCTCCGGCTGGAGCAAGAAGGAGGAGGAGGTGGGGGTGGGGGGGAAGAGACAAGATTCCTCTAGATTTTGGCAGTAGCTGGGGCTCTGAGTGCTCAACGGCTCCCCCCCCCCAGTCTCCTGCACTGTGGGAGCATGAGATCAGTGTGTGCATACTCTAGTGCACGTGTGGCGGGCGTGTTCTCTATATGTGTATGGGGGGTTCATATGACCAAGCATGGAATGAAAAGAGATGTGGGGAACAGTATGCATGTGGTGAAACACACATGACCATTTCTACTATCTGCAAATGGAAGATATGGGAGGGGTGTGGGTCTAAGTCTCCTACTGTGCCTATGTATGCATGTAAGCTACCTTACAGATTTTATTTCCCATTTTCTCTGTTGGCTGTCCCAGCTCCTTGAAGCTTGCAAGTAGATCTTGTATGAATATGGTCACATGTATATTTTAACATGTGTATACATGCCCTGCCCCGGTCCATAACATGCCCTACAAACCCCAAGTGCAGTGAGGGTTTTGCTTTGTCCAAACTGATCATTTAGGGCCTTGACTCCTCAGTCTCTTTCAACAGCATCCTGGATTCTTCACCTCAAGCCTTCATCCCCAAAGTTTCCTAGAACATTATGTCTAACTGTATACCCATAAGGCAGCAGACTTTTTCTGCTTCCCCCACCCCTTGTGGGGTTCTTTTGGTCTGAGTTCACAGATTCTCAGGGAGGAAAGCTTCTTGCAGATAAGTAGATGGCATCAGTATTTCATCTGTTCTTCCTGTACCAAGGAACAGAAAGCATGTGCAGCAAGCCCTGCCCCTGCCCCCGCCTTCTCTCCTCACAAGGGCAGCATACCCCTTTTTTCCCCAACCCAGGAAAATCCAACAGAGCCCTGATCCACCCACCTGGCTCCTCGGAACAAAAGCAACTTTCTCACTGTGTTAAAAGGGCTCTTTCTCATCATTTTACAGAACCTAGTCTAGAACTCCCCTCCTCCTGAAAACCTTCCCAAACTAATTAATCTGATACTCAATACTGCTTATTTGTAGTATTGTTAAGCAAGGTCTAGGGAATAGGTCCAATGTAAGCACATGGCGATCATGCTTTAGTGGAAGAGGCCGAAGGTTTTTTGAAGATGGGAAAGGGCAATGAGAAAATCAGGGGAGGTTGGATGTGTGTTTGTAGATATGAGGGGAGGGGGAATGGGGGAGGCGGTCTCTTTCTGTACAAGAGAGAATTCACCACTCCTACACTGTAGTTAGTAGAAAAGCTCCACCTGGACCAGATTAGATGCTCTTTCTAATTCCCTTCTAGGATTTTGAGTGATTCAGTGGCCCCAGTATGATGGTACTCCTGTCACGTGTCTCCATGTACCTTTTGAGGAGTCCCTGGTCAGAGTCATCTAGATTACAATACTATTAGCCCTTGACATCACCCCTAAGAAAAACAAACACATGTAAAAGTGATATTGGTACGCTTCCTCCCCATCCCCACAACATCCATAATATCTACTTCAGGAAAGTGGGGAGGGGGATTGTGAGGACTGTGCTTGTATCTATAGTGAGAAAGGCTAGAATTAGACACCAAGAACTTTCTGCAACGAGGGGCAGGACTAGAAGGCCCAGGCGATGGAATGATCGGGTCAGAATGGATCACTTGTCCTGATGCCCGTCCCTCAACATATATGCATGACTATCAGAACCTGTACATACACATGTCTCCGACAAAAGCTAGAGCTGGGCTGGAGAGAGAATCATCCCTTATTCTCCTCCATTCTTCCTCTAAAAACAGCAGGGAATATAGAGCAATCTGTTCTTGTTGGGTAAACACTACGTTCACACAAATGCACAAGCTGGCCCAAGTGTGCACACAGAACAGTTACAAAGTAATAGCCTGACACAAACACAAGCAGTCAGTCCCACAAAGATACACTGTCTCTCAAATACCATCCCATAATCTCTCAGGTGGTCTCTTTCATTAACAAAGGCAGGTCATCTTGATTTCTTCCTGGTGCCTTGGGGATTGAGGAGATGGAAAGAAATTTATCACTGCCTTATTAATCAAGCCCATGCTGATGCCATCTCAGATACCTTCAACTGCTCCTCCTGCCAAGTCAGACAGCACAAATTCAGATCTGAAAGGACCCCAGAAGATATCCAATCCAGCCCTTTCACAGATAAATAAACTGAGGCTCAGAGAAGTTAGACAATTTGCCCAAGGTCACACAGGTAGGAATTAGCACAGCTGTTGTTTGAACTAGAGTCCCCTGCCTAAATCTAGTCCTTGTTCCACTGTGGGGGAAAGATGCACAGCAATGCCTCCAGATCCAAAGGGAAGCAGCCCCACAGTAATGGTTGGAAGGAATCTTTGTTGCCACAAAAATGACTCAATTTAAGCCAGGGAGTTCTCATTGGGAACATGGACATAGTGCAGAGGGGGTGGGAGCCTCAGAATGAGGCTTCTGACTTGGGAGGGATCAATGAGAGAGAAAGGAGATGCAAGGGGGCCCCCTCATCCAGTGGGTGTCTCTAAGTCCATGTGTGTGTTTAGGCTCCTGGTTTATGACACTAGGAGATGGGGTGGGGGAGAATATAGGGGGTAAAACACTGAGAAGCACTGGGGGCCCCTTGGTCCTGGCACATCAGACAGGGGCTAGAAAGGGGGTGTGGCAGGGAAGGAAGCATGGTACCAGAGTCGCTAGGGGGTGGAGCAGAGATAGAGGAGATGCAGTTTGAAAAATAACAACCATCCCCAAAATCAACAGACAGTCCCTACTTTAGCTCTCAAGTCCTCTACCTTCTCCCTGCTTGACAGCCTTTGGCCATGGGGGTCTGCCACTGTGAACTGCAGTAGAGAACTAGACCCAATTTGCCAATCAGAGCTGTGATAGCTACCCCCATGAACACAGTCTCTGCAGCAGAGAAGGGGGGTAGAGGACCTCCCCAGCTGGTCTGTGGTGAGAGTATCTCCCACCGAGATGCTTGTCACTGAGATCCAAGCAATAACAGGAGGGAACCACAGAGAACATGCAAGGGGGGGAGGGAAGGACTCTTGCTGTGAGGGGAACTAGGAGATGATGCTGACTACTCCAGGATCCAGGATCTGAGAGCAGCAGGAGCTGTGAAATGACAAAATCATCTCTCCCTATTCCCCTTCACTAACCACATCCACACTCTCTCCAACCAACCCCACCCCCATCTCTCTCCTTCCGTCCCTCCCTCTCCCCTTCTCTCAATCCCTCTCTCTCTTTTTCTGTCTCTGTGTGTGTTTCTCTCTCCTTCTCGGTCCCTCTCTCTCCTCCCCACTCCTCCACAGTCAGAATTGGAAGGATTAGAGTCTTCCATACCTCTTCCTGCAAAAAAATCATTCATGATACCCGAGGGATGACAGGGTGATCAGTGAGCTGCTTCCAGCTCTGCCTGCTGTGTGACCTCAGGATATCTGCCGAACCTCTCTGTGCCCATGGTCTTCAGAAGAGTGCCCAGGAAGAATGGATTAGTCAGTGAGAAGAGAGGGGATAAAAGAGGATGTAGGAAGGAAAAGAATAGAAAAGAAAGAAGTGAAAGAAGAAAAGAAAAGAGTAGAAGAAAGGGTAGAGGATCTTAAAAGAAAGGATAGAAGGAGGAGGAGGGAGAGGAGCCAGAAGAGAGTAGGGGCACAGAGGAAGAGAAGGATGAGAGTGAAAAGGTAGTCAAAGACTAAGGAGAGGAGAAGGAGGAAGAAGGAGGAAGGGAGGAGGAAGGGAAGAAGGGGGAAGACAAGCCTCAGAGCCTGCCCTGCTCCTGGAAGGAAGAGCTGATGTGGTGCCAAAGCATTGTCATCGCCTGTCAGAGAAAAGCCAATGTGGGGAGAGGCTCCCACCAACGTCAGCCTGAGCCTCAGGGGCCCCAAGGAGCTGCTGGGCAGAACCCATTTGGGCGGGAAGCCTGGAGACAAGCTGGAGGTGGTGGGGAGGAGGAAGGGTACTCTGCTTCTCCTAATTAATTTGCTGGCTAATAAGGAATTAGTGAGTAAAGTGGAAGGAGAGGGAAAAGAAGATAACCCCAGAGCACCTGGAAGGGCTTTCCCAGAGCCAGCTCCTCCAGGAAGTCCTCCAGGAGTGACTCATCAGTAAGAGATACAAGTCCTAATCATCTTCACAGTCAGGCATCCCTCCCCCTCTCTGGGGGATCTAGGGATATGTGTCTCCATCTCAATTGACTTGGAATCCTGGCGTGGGGTAGAGGAGCAACATTGCAAAAACTCAAAGAACAATCGGCAACACTGTTAGCACCCACAGAATCGCTTTCTCTTTGCAGGTGTCAAAGTTCATGCTACAAGTGGGAATTCCCTGATGCTCAATTTACCTGCCAAGGAAGCTGACCCTGGCTGTCATTGGCCAGTGAAAGCCAGGTAGGGGGACTGAAAAGAAAGTGATTATCAGGATTCTATGGGAAACTAGGCAATGAGGGGCCAAGAGAAACTGGGAAGCAGGACCCAATAGAAATGGGGTATCAAGAACCAAGGCAAACCTAGACAGAAACAGCTCTGAGGATATCACTTTTTCTACCTGAAACTTCACTATCCACCTCCAAACAAAGCCTTTCCCTTGCCCATCATTCCTAAATAGGGCCTCAAGCTTCTATGCCTCAAAAACACAGAGAAACAGATATAACCCTTTCTACTCACAGACACACCCTTTCCTTCAAAGGTTTAGAGATATCCTCTTGATATAAGAGATGGAAGACCTTCCCCTCAGAAAGGGGCAGACAGCCATCAACCCCAATCAGAGGGGCAGAACAGCCTACCTGGCCATTCAGATATGAGCATCCCCTCTTCTCTGAGACACTCTGTACCCTCATCAGGATCTAGCCTCTCCCCCACACCCCAACTTCTCTGATTCTTTACAGAGAGAAAGAGAAATCCCCCTCCCTTCAGGAAAATAAACACATCCCATCAATGGGGAAGCCATGGGCCCTGGGAATGATCAGATCCTAGGGTGTTCCCCCAACATAAGGCTGGGAATACACAGTAGAAGAGGAGACAGCTTCAAAGTCACCCAGAAAGACAGAGGTAGAGACAGTTTGGAAAAGGAAGGACAGGAGGACCTTAGGAAGAAGGAGGTGGGCAGAGAAAAGAACAGAAAGAAGATGAAGGCGAAGGAGTCAGTCTGATAGCTGGGAAGAGAGTGGAGAGGAGTGGGAGGAGAAGTAGCAGGGGAGGTGGTGAATGGAATGGAGGGGGCCCCTTGGGGGGAGCCCCGACAGACACACGTGGATCTGACAGGTCCTAGATCAGTAGCTCCAAAGCAGCCCCCACCGAATCAGGAAAGCAGAGACTCGGGACCCAGAGGCTGAGGCCTTCCCCACCCCACCCCCAATCCTCACATCCCCAGACCACCATTCCTCATCCCTCTGCTTAAGCCACTGACCTGGGTCCCTGAGTAGATTTCCCCCGTCTGTCGGCCTGGCCTCCCCAGTGTATCTGCCCCCTCTGACACTTGGGGAAGGGGGGAAGGGAAGGGGACAGGGACAGGGAGACGGAGAGACAGGGAGAGGCACAGAGAGATAGGGAAGGCGAGAGACAGAGAGGAGGAGAGAGACGGAGGAGCGGGCTGGGGAGAGACGCTGTGCAGTGAGGTCATCATTTGAATCTAATTGTCTGAGTCAGGAGGAGATGTGGCACTTGATGCTGGGGGGGAGGGGGAGAGAGGATGGTGGGGGAGGTGGGAGAAGGAAGCCTAGAGAGACCCTATGGATCTCCTACCATCCTGCTGCTGAAGAGCTGGAGCTGGGGGGGAAGAGGCGAGATCCAAAACTCCGGCCCAAACTAGGAATCTTATCCAGGGATAGGGAAGACCTTCTAAGATGGTTGTATGCATCCCCTGCTTCTTCTATTGCTGTCCCCGGAGGCCACCACACAGAGGATCCGAATCTCTGCATGCCTTGGTCCCCACCCCCCACCACAGGGGTTATGGGGCGAAGTGAGAGGACAACGTGACACATCTGAACTAGTGACCAGTGAGATCTCCAGCGATGTGGTGGTGGGTTAGGGACTGGGCTGGGGGAGGGGAGGGAGTAGGCGAAAACAGCAATATCTTCCACTCTCTATACACCTCAGCTGATCTCTTCTAATCACAGAAAGAATATTAGAGCTGGAGAGGACAATTTTATCAAGGATAAAACTGTCCAAACTTCTCATTTTTCAGGAAAGGAAACTGAGGTCTAAAGAGAGGAAGTGAATTTGTTCAAGGTCACAGTCAATTTGTGGCTGAGCCAAAGCTAGAACCCACATCTCCTGGCTCCAGTTCCAGGTTCTTTCCACTGTATTCTGCAGAGCTTTTTTTTCCAAGATGTCTGGAGCAGCAGGGATTTCAGGGGGGAGGGGGAGATGGGGGGGTAATAAGGGGACAGGAGGCAGGCCTGGTTTCTATCATCACTGCCCAAGTGGGCCGGCACAGAGGGCGTGGGAAGTCAGAGACACTTACACATGTGCACTCACACATGTGTGCAAACACACAAGGGTACACACATGGGCAAAGACCAACAGTGGAGTAGCATAGGGGCCCAGCCACCCGCCCCCCTACCCTGCCTCCTCCCCCTTTCCTCTATCCCTGGGGGTGAGGGGGGTTGAAGGGGAAGGGGCTGTTGTGGAAGGAGCTGAGGGGGGAGAGGACTGAGAGGGAGGGGTGATAAATATTTCAGGGGCTTTTAGTTCTGAGAAGGGGCTGGCGGAGGTGGGGGGGGGAGTTAAGCCCTGCCTGATTAATGGGGTTAAGACGCTCCCATTTGCGGCTCCGATCAATCCTGCTCCCGCTCCCGCTGAAGGTTTAATGCTCTCTATCAGGAGACGCTTTTCTGACTTGGCAGCCACGACAGGCGTTTTAAATAGACCCATTTAGTGCAGGAGTTTGGGGGGGGGTGACTAGGGGAGTACACAGGCAAGGGAAAGAGAAACAGAGATACTGGGAGAGTGACAAAGAGATGCAAGGAGACAGAGACAGAGGACAGAGACACAGAAAAAGACACAAAGACCAACAGACACAGGGGCTGAGAGTGAGGGGGGAGAATCAGGGAAAGGGAGGGACAGAAGAAAGACCAAAGGAAAGGGACAGAGAAGTTCAGCTAGAACGCCAGAATCAGAGACAAGAAATCTTTTTTTTTTTTCCCCAAAACAGTTTTTCATCCACTTTGTTAAATTAAAAAGATTAAAAAAAAAAAAAAAAAAAAGCGGGGGAGGTAGTGGGCTGTAGCCAAGTCTCTTGCTCCAGGACAGAGGTTCCTCTGCTTCCCTCCCCCCCCAACTCCCTCTTGGCAGGATGGCCAAGAGATGGTCAAGACTAAGAAGAGAGATCAGATCTCGTGTCCCTTCACCCCCCCCCCCAGAAGGAAGGAACAGAAGCTACTTCATTTGTTAGTTCTTTAGAACTGGCAATCTCCAAAGGGTCCCTCACCCCCATTCTCCCATCTAGTTTGAAGTTCATGACTGCGGGGGGGGGGGGCCCTAAGAAGTGGGGATAATTTAGGTCAGCCACATTCCCCCATGTCCCTACCTTCAGGCATCCCTACATCCAGGCTCTCTCCCCCATTTTGAAATCCCTAGGGGAAAATCTTTCTTCTGTTCTTTACTCTTTTTCTATAGTGAAGCCCAATCTGTTTTCTGCCCCCTCAGTTTTCCACTCTTCTCCAGGCCACCTCCCAATCCCCCTGGCTTTCTTCTGACAACAGAGGTCCCTCACCCCTGGGAGGGTGGGGAATTGTGCCAGGAGTGGAGGAAGGGGATCCGAGCCTTAGGGAGGCTTCCTCCTTCTTTACTAGGTTAGCTTCCCTTCCACTTCAAAGCCCTGGCCATCTCACAAACCCACCCACACCCATAGCTCTTCTGCCCAGGTCCACATGTCATCTAACTCACATTTACTATCTAGCCTTCCTGGATTACTCAAAATAAGAGGCAAAGATTTACTGTCCAGCCTAAATAGTTAACTCCTCTAACTTCCCCTTTTCCATTCTTCACCCCTCCCACCCACTAACCCACAAATGCACTTCCCTCTCCCCCCTAGTCAATGTAAATATTTATTCTTTTATGTCCATGTATTTGTTTTAGGGTCATTCCTCAGCTGTCTTATATGTCCTCTCCCCTTCCATCAGCATGTCTGTCTCAGTGAGAACACCCCCAGGGCAGAGGCTCTGTCTCCCTCTTCAGACCCAGAACCCCAACTTGCCTCCCCCTTCCCTTATCTCCTCGTCAGATCCTGGCTGCTCTACCCCCAGCTTCCCCTTTCTGTCACTCTAGGCTTCCATCCCTCACACTCCTGAGCTCAATATCCTGTCATTTATGATATTTTGTGGCATTAAAGTGTCCAGGCAGAAGACAAATAGGATGGCTATACTTCCTCCTAGTAAATCTTCCTCCCGTGTCTCTCCATGTCTTTCCATATCCCTTCCATCTGTCTGTCTGCCTGACTCTACCTATCCCTCTTTCTCTCAGCTAATGCATATGAAGAAGACCAGGGATTGGAACTCCTCTCCCTTTCCATTCCCTCCCCCTCCCCAGGACCTGAGGCAGTGTCTAGTTCAGAAGGCATGATCCAAAGGCATAGTCAGAGCCAGGGTTTTCCCAACTGTCTATAATGTGGAATAATAACCCTGGCTTATGGAATTATAACTCCAATCATTCCACCCATCCCAGGATCCTCTGCACAACTCCACAATGGATTCTCATATTCTGTTTGCCCGACTCAGTTCTTGGTAAATTTACTTAAACCAAAAAATCCCTAGGAGTATCCTACACCAGGAGGCCCTACTAAATTCCACACGGCAAAACCACACACATCATCTATTATCCCATCATTTTTCAACCTAGTTTGGGCATTGAGCATATCAAAAGTAGGAAGGAGAACAAAGGAAGCAATGGGTATAGAAATGGGGGTGGGGTGGGGAAAGGAGAGGAGAGGAGATTTTCCTAATTAGAATTCAGAAAGAATAAAAAAAAAATCCTGCTAGCCCATAGTATTAGTCTTTTCCTATGCCTACTGTGTCCCTAGGGAACAGTAGGGACCACCTGCTGACCCTCTGGGAAATCTGAAGTCATCCCAAGCCCTCAAACTTACGACCAGCTGGTCCCCACCCTGCCATCAACCAAATTTTTTTAATGTGCTCTTGTGTTCTAAGCTCTCCAGAGAAGATCTTACCCTATGCTATTGGTTATCTAAACTGTCCATCACGCTACAATGCCAGCTAGCTCTCCTTAGATCTGTTTTTGGGTTAGAAGACTTGCCGGTACCTCTGGAGATTTTTCAGAAATTTTTGGATAATTATATTGTCCCTCTCAGCTTTTAGGTCCCACAAATTTTCATCCATAAGCCCTGAACCTGGCCCCCAAGTAATTTATCCCTACAGGCATCCCCTAAGTGGCTCCCCTCAGATCTCTCTATGGCCATACTCAACAACCCCCCCCACACACACACACAGAGCCTTTACTGTTTTCATTCCCCCAGGCACCTTCAGTCCTCAGGCCTCACAGATTGAGGACTACCATCACTCCCCCCTCTACCCCCATCCCTGACAGCTAACCCCTCCATTAAAGAGTAGGAGACCCTGTAGCTCACCCCATCCAACCCCCACCCCCTGAGTAAAAGAAAATGCCAAGTCTGTTTGGGATTTGAGATGAAAAGCACTGGACCTGGCCCCTGGCCTGGCCCCCAGACCCCCGCCCTGGCCTGGCCCCCAGTCCTTTGTGGGAGCCAAGAAAAAAAGACCAAGTGGAGACTGGATTCCCTGGACAATAGGCCGTTCCGCTCCATCAGCTCAGGACTCTGAAATAAGACAAGCTCCCACAGCCTCCCAGGACCAGAGAGGGGGCATGTGTCAATCAAGAGAGCAAGCCCCACCCCTTTCTAGGTGTTTACTGGAGGGTGAGGGGAGAGGGAAGGTGATGAAGAGATGGGGGTAATTTGTCAGAGATAGCTACTGTTGTCCCTTCTCCAGGAAGTCAAACATGATTACACATGGCAGGGAAATGTTATAGCCCAGCTTTCTTCCCCCCCAACACACACACACACACACACACACACACACACACACACACACACACACACATACAGGTTCACTTTCTGTCTAAACTACACCCAAACATCTCTCTGCCTTCCCCTTCCTCCAGGAAGTCTTCCCAAATTTTATTGGCAGATATTATGCCGTTCATTTACCCAAACATGGCAGTCAGCTACTGCTTTGGCCCCAACAACCCCAAAACATTCCAAACAGACAGCAGCCGTACCCCCTCCCCCCATCCTCTCTGACATCTAAAAAACTGTATACGGTCATAGGACAAGGAAGTTGCTTAACCAACAATGACCAGCCCCGACGACTAGGTGGCGCAGTAGTTAGCGCTCTGGAACAGAAGTCAGAAGAACTAAATTCAAATCCTGTCTCAAACACAAAAAGCTGTGTGGCTCCGGGAAAGGCATTTGTATGCTCCAGCTTCCGTAAAAGGGTAAAAAACCCATCTATTTCCCAGGATTGTTGAGAGGATAATACAAAGTATATATATATTTTTTTTTCCCCATTTGATCCTCACTACTTTCAAGATTCGTAGAACAGTTGTTATCGTTCTCACTTTACTGATAAGGAAAGCGAAGCTCAGAATTTAAATGGTTCACCCAAGGTAATACAGCTAAAGAGGAACCAAGGCTCCATCGAAGGTCTTTCTGCTTCCTTTTGTCAGGGAGCAAACCAAAACTGGAAACTCTCAGCTCCCACCCACAGGGTCCAGATTCCAAGCAGCCACCCCTCACTGTGTTCACTCCACAAAGGAATGGGCTATGTCCCTGAGAAAAGGTTTTCTGTTCCTTAATTACAGTGGTGCCCACCCTGGTCCCCAGATCAGTTGCTCCCCCTACCTCTCTGCCACTGCTGATAGACGGAGGATCATCAACTTCCTGGGGATCCCTGCACCTCTGGACTCCAAGCTTCTCTCTTCCCACCTCCAGGATCCTCAAGGCTGAGGAAAAATGGTGACGGATTCTGAAAGTGCAGAGGGCACAGGTGAGAGTCTGTGGAGCATTCTTCTCACAGTGTTCCTTTAAAGTTGGTGACATAACAAGTACTATTCCCATCTTAAATATGAGGAAACGGGTTTGGAGAATGGAAGGAATTTTGTTCTTGGTCATTTTGTCCAAAGGATTTTATCCATACCTCAGCTAGGATGAAAACCCAGGTCTGGGTTTTCTAAATTAGGTACACCTTCTACTCCAGGGGGCTATCAGCAGGAGGCAACACCTCATCAAGAGATAAGAACCATTTCTCATTCGCTTATTCAGCTCAGGAGACTCAACACTTTTTTAAGATGCAAGGAGATAAACTAAAGCCTGGGACAGAAAAAGGACTACAATGTGGATTTCTAGAGCTCATACTATAGCTTCTCCCAGCTGTACAGAGGTGCAGAATGGATAAAAGTCAATCTATCTAACCTCTTCCCCACACAAAATCACACATGAGACATGCATATATGAAGAACTCTTAGAAGACTGCTTGCCCAGTTCTTGTTGGCAGTCAGAATATCCATAGAGATAATGAGAAAACTGTATGCATCAATGCTGGGGGTGGGATTGGGATAAGGATGTGGGAGGGCATCTCTATGGAAGACTGTCTAGAAGAGGAGGGCATGAAGCAAGACTGGGAGGGAGCCAGGGTGGGGATAAGGAGGATCAGGACAAGACAAAGAAGAGTTAGAGATGGTTCTCTGATTGACTTCTTTCATGGAAAAAGATGAAATTTCCACTTGCCTCTATTGAGAGCTTTCAAGTATTTCTGTTACTCTGTATTTATCTGTCTCTCCAGAATCTCATTCATAATGCTTCCTGGAGAGAGAGAGAGAGAGAGAGAGAGAGAGAGAGAGAGAGAGAGAGAGAGAGAGAGAGAGAGAGAGAGAGAGAGAGAGAATCAGAGAGATAAAGAGAGAGAGAGACAGAGAGAGAATCAGAGAATGTGTGTGTGTGTGTGTGTGTGTGTGTGTGTGTGTGTGTATGTGTGTGTGTGTGTCCCTCTCTTTCATTTGCAAAGTGATGGGGAACAATGACAGAACTAGAGTGCTAGGGAGATCTCATCTATCCCAGTGGCAGGTGTCAGAGCCTGAAATATGGGACCAGGCCTATGGGGGGCTGTCTGTCACTGTTCCCCCTTCACCATCACCAAAGCTCCTCTCCTCCTACTGCACTGGAAATGGAAGGAGGCCCAAGGAACTCCTCAAACTACTTCTGTCTCTTGCTAACTGTATTCGTTGCCCCTGGATCTTCCCCTTCTAAGATCATTAGGAATGTGGCTTTTCTGGGAACTTCTTCTAGTCTTAAAGAACAGCCACCAATCATCTTCAAAATCTAACTTGGCAGAAGGTGAATTCTCAATTGTAAAAATTCACTAAGGATGGAGTATGGAGCAGGGCAGTTACATCCTAGAATGGGAGGGGAGTAGGAGAGGTATTATTTGTGCATGAGGGAAGAGAGAAAATTGTTCCTTATACCTGGTATCTAATGATAGGCTATATGGGAGATAGAGAACATCAGAAAGGGAAGGGAGATAAGAAAGTAGGATGGGGAGGGGCCCCAAGTCCCTGGAGCTATTTGCTGATTCCCCCCCCCACTTTGACGAGAAGGGGGATGGGGAGCCTGGCCTCCATTACCCTGATTAGCCAAGAGCTGCTCATTCACACTTCCCAGGTCCTGCTACACTCTCTGGGATTGATTTCTAGGTCTAAGTGATTGTTTGGCAGATTTAACAAAAGGACTCTTTCCCCTCCCTTCCCTGCAGAGGTGGGAGAAGCAGCAGCCAGTGAATGAGAATCAGGGGTTGGCCCACAGAAGGTCATCCCCTCTGGTACCGGCCTCAGCTCACTCCTCCCCGGTGGCTCTAGGCCAATCA
The DNA here is from genome assembly GCF_048593235.1 of Sminthopsis crassicaudata. Taxonomy (NCBI): domain Eukaryota; kingdom Metazoa; phylum Chordata; class Mammalia; order Dasyuromorphia; family Dasyuridae; genus Sminthopsis; species Sminthopsis crassicaudata. The sequence goes on from NC_133617.1 coordinate 418,697,221, forward strand.
GGAGTGGGTTTAGCCTTATCCAGTGTTATTATAAGGTATCTTCACCTCCAGATATAGAATCCACTCACTAGGCACTTACCATATGAGGCCTTGGAGTGTTTTACATACTACAATATTCCCCTTGTACTCTCTTAGAGCTTTACAGCTCTGAAAGCCTTTTTTTTTTTTTTTTTTTTTAACTCCGCAGTCTCATTCTATCTTAACAATGTGAAGAGTTAGTCTTTTGAATCTCCATTTTACAGAGGAGACAACTGAGGCTCAGACAGGTAAAGCAACATGCTTAAGTTTACAGTGTTAGTTAATAATAACAACAGAGATGTAAGGTTCCTGACTTCCCAACTCAGGACTCTCCACTGCCTCTCTTGCTACTATCTGGACAGAGGTGGGATTTGTTTTCCTAAGCAGACCTTCTCCTATGTCTCTTCCCACAGTTCATCCCACACGGGGTACTTGGTAGCTCTCAAAATAAACTTTAATTGACCAAGTAAATGAATGATGTGTCCAATTGTAAAAAAACAACAACAAAAAAAAAAACGTGTAGACCAATGCAAACTAACTCCTCTGAGGGTGAGGGCAGGTGGGCTCCCATTAAATGAAGTCTCACCTTTAAATAGTAATTCCCATGAGGCCACCAATCACTGGATTCCAGGGACATATACTTTTCAGGAATTCGGGCAGTTGGGTAAATTTAGGTTCTCTCAGTCTGGGCATATTGATTTCATGAACACTGAGCGTGAGTCAACACTGATGCAGTTATCTCAATTTTTCTCCAGAGTCTAATGTCTCATGCCACATTTACCCCCTTCTTCAGATCAGGGGCACCCCCAGAGCAGAGGATGAATACCGTTTGTTAACCTGGGGCCTCCCTGATGGCCAGAGCCATCTCTTCCCTTTTCCCAAGTCTCTACCCCCCCCCATCAGATTAAGTATCCCTTTCAGTCTGTCTTGTCAGTCAGTCAGTCCATCATGGTCCATTTGTCCTGGATTCATGCCAGCACAGTCTGAGACCTAATCTGATGCCAGAGCCCTGGCTACAACTCAAATCCAGATGTGACCCTGAGAACCAGGAAAGGGATAGGAGTGCCTGAATCAGCTCTGAGCCAGTCAGCTCGAGGGGAAAACTAAGAGAGAGACCAGCACCCAGAGACAAACTCAGAAGCAAAACAGAGACAGAGGAAAGTACAAACTCATATGTCAACACTGACATACAAGCAATGAGCACACATTCAAAAGGGCACATGGCCCTGAAGAGAAACCCAGAAGTGAAGATATATATGGTCAGATACGCACCACTAACATACATGGACCTGGATCCATCCTTTGCAGGAGATAAAAGAACAAGAAAGGCTCAACAGTGTTCCGGGGAGGGTGAGGTGGGGATTAGGAAGAAGATGATGGGGAGGGGAAAGAGTATGAGGAGGGGGACTAAGGCCTAGAGCCCACAGGAGCCTCCATCAGTATGCACATTACACCAGCTGCTTCCAGCAATTTCATCTGATTAATAATAAATGTTCCATAATTACAGGCAGCTTCCACAGCCCTCCTTCCTGTTTGCTGTCAGACACTGCCTAACCATACCCCCTATACCCCCTTGGATGCCCCAAACCTCCCAAATGAGCCTCTGCCAAATGTCCTTCGGAAACCTCGCTCCTAACACTTAGAACCATTAGGATTCAGTGAGTCCCTGTGTTTTAGAGAAGAGATATGGCCCTGAATCCCAAACTCTCAAGATAGTACTTCCCAGCTCACTTCCTCCGTTGAGGGAATAGAGGCACAGACTCTGTCCTTGGAAAATCCTAGAAGAGCTTAAGGGGAGAGACATGACCACTGCTTTCTGTCTAAATTGGGTTCTACATGTTGGCAATAGGTGGAAGAGGGGGTTGGGGGAGTGAGATTGTAGTCTTTGTACATTTTTATATCTTCAATCCTCTAAACTTTGAAATCAGTGCTCTAGAGATCAGGCCCCAGGATCAATTATAACCACTAACAGGCGGCTCTGTTACTGACCATTGGGGACAGAATGAGTTAGGAGAGGAGGAGCCAAGGATCTGATGGGATAACAAGGGTCTTGAATCCAAGGAAAGATATGGTACCTTTTTTGATGGACAGCTGAGGTCATTGCTGTATCCTCTCAATAACACTCCTCAAAGGAATACAAGAAAAGGCCCTTTAGAAGTCAAGCTACCCATACTACTGTCTTACTCTACTATCCTTTCCTTGTTAAATGGAAGGAGATGGAGAGTCTAGGGGATTCCCTGGAGAGCCTGAGGAGTAATTCACACCGCATTGGCCATTTATCTCTGGCTAACAAGGCTAAGCTCCCTTAGGAAGAACTACAGAAGACTGTCTATTTTATGCAACTGAGAAACCAGGACCACTGGAGCCAGGCCCCAGCCCTCTTCCTCTGGCCCATTTTCCACCCTGTGTCTCTGTTGCTTACTCCCAGCACTGTTGAGAAGTTGCTTCCGCTGTCTACTTTCAGTCGTCCATTTAAAAGAAACATGAGAGCTAAAAGTCCCACTTGAAAAATGTAACCCAGCAGATAAGTGTCAGAAGCAGGATCGAATCTTGGTCCTGCTTACAGCACAGCATTTTATAGCACATACTCCCACTCCAACCTCTGCACCTGGGGTTGTGGATGATTTTATCAGCCCTGAGACCCTCAAAAAGATCTTCACCCAATAAGTTCTGGTAACCCATCACACCCAACTCAAAGAAGTGCTTCCAGTTCCCTGTATTCCTGTATATAAACTCCATTGCACAGAGAGTTTAATTAATCCACAGAGGAGGTCAGCAATTGACTAAAGATATCTAGCATACTAATGAGACTGGATCTGAAGCATCATTACATTATGGGGTCTATGCAGTTCTGTTCTTCAGGAATTCCTAAGAGCAATATCAGGGCCAGGGATACAAAAAAAAAAAAAAAAAAAAAAAAAAAGAACTCCTGAAAAGAAGAATCCATATGAGAAGTTCAGGGCATCACACCCCTTTTTCAGGAAGATTCCCTCTACTGATCTCACTCCCCTCTCTACTCTGAATCCATTTAGGATCATAGAATGAATAGAAAATGAACTACTTGACAGTTGGAAAAACTGAGACCAAGGTAGGTCCAATGACTGGCCCCAAGTCCTATGGTTACTAAGTGCAGAACTAAGATTTGAACTCAAGTCCTGTTACTACAAGTTCAATGTTGTACATACCCTCTACCCTTCCCCTGCCCCCCACCCCTCCATGCCTCAAGTAATTCCCCACTCAATCTCAAAGTTCCCTAAGGGAAGAATATCTTTCCCTTACTCAGATAAGAGTACTGGTCATTTTTTTCTACTAGATGAAAGAGCTCCAAGAAGGAAGCCATGTCCCCTCCTAGACAATGAACCAATCATCTCCCCATCTCTTTATTTCTACTACAAGCCCCAGAAGAGTACTGCATACTCAAAAGCAGAGAAATATACACATATAGACAGGAACTCATAGAGAGGGCTAACTGATCCAACCAAAGATATTCCCCGACTCCCACGGTTTCTCCTCTGTCTCTGGATACCAACCTCCCCCCCATCTGCCCTCACCCCTCCTCATTTTTCAAGTAAAATGTGGGATTCCTCCATCCCCCACAACAGCCCCCCAAGGCTCCAATCCTCTTCCCCTTCAACCACTGCCACTGCTTCCCCAGTCTGCGGAGAATCTATCAGAATCAGCTGTGGGGGCTGCAGCCTGATCTGTTTCTAATCGCTGTGGCCTGGCTGGCGGCTTGGGCCCCCCCCACCTCCCCTCCCCAATATTGATTCCATTATTTGGAAAACCATTGACGTCAGAGCCTGGGGAGCAATGCCAGTAAGTCTTTTCCCAAACTCCTGGCCCCACATCTCTCCCCAATCCTAACCCCCTATTTGAAATACTCAGCCCCAACTTTTTCCTCAGTCCTCTAGGTCAATTCTAGTCTAGTTTAGGTCATCTCTCCCTTCCTTCTCATTCCTATCTTTTCCCTACCCCACCAATTTGATAGACAGGGCTCTTCTTAAACTTGTAGTCAAGAAGCACAAGTTAGACTGCTGACACTAACTAGCTATGAGACTGGACAAGATATTTAATCTCTCCAAGTCTCAGTTTCTTCAGCCATCGCACAAAGATAATATTTTCATTATCCATACACCTCATAAGGTTTTTGTTGTCAAGAAGTACCTATCAAAATTTAAAGCACTATATAAATATGATATCAATATTACTGTCGATTATTATTCCCTCAAGGTCACAGAAGGATGATTTGCAGGGCCTATTGAGACCTGAGTTTTTTGTTTTTTTTTTTCAATGCAACCTCTTTCCTTCAGGCTGGATGGCCTCTTAACCACTTCAATCCATTGGAAGTGGAGTTGTGGGTGTTATTTTTCAAACCATTTAACCTCCCCAATCCCCAGGGATGGTCAAAAGAATACAATCTAGAAAAAAAAAAATCTGAAAGTTTCTGAAAAGATGCTTAGCATCTGAGTGACCAGGCTATACTGGAGTCAAGCAGAGATTTCTTGGTGTCTGAGAGTAGGAGAAGAGCAAAGCCAAGTCATGTATGAGGTGAGGGACACAGGTTGGTAGAGAATGATAGAGGGTATCTGAGGACAGAGAGGAAGGAAAGGGGCACAAATACATCCCACTAAGCAGTTTATCTCAAATGTAGCTCAAGGCAAAGAAGTGTAATCTGCTAGGGTGAGGTAAACAGGGAAATGGATAGCATTACCCCGGTAAAGACTAGGGGCAGGAAGAATGGTGCATCATGAGGGAATCTAAATAGGGAAGGGTGTGGACAAAAAGGATGTGAATACTAATGGGAATATCTAGGGGAACCTAGGAAAGAGTTCTTGGATAGCAATTGTATAATTATACACCGAGATGGGGTAAAAGAGAAAGGGGTTGGAGGGGTCAGGGTAGAAGGAAATTAGAAAATATTTCATCCATCCAAAATGGATATGCTTATGAGAATATCCTCTCTTTCTATCAAACAGGACTTTAGGGCCAGGGAACTCAGGTAGTCTCGTGGCCCAAGGGGGCCAGGCCAAACAGGGTATTTTAGGATTAAAAAAAAAAAATCTTTCTCAGTCAGATATTAATAACTACAACACACACGCAGAGCAACAGACCAATGGAGAGCTCCTAAGAGAGGATGGGAAACGAAACAGACATGGACACAGACACATAGACACACAGAGCCAGACAGACAAACACCAAAGTACAGAGAGTGCCAGAAGCACAGCCAGAGCCACATACACATAAAACAGAGAACTAAAGCGACACAGACACAGACAGAAAGTAAAAAGACAGAGAAATAGACACAGACACAGACAAGCACGGATAAAGACAGCCCGAGTCATAGAAGCTAGATATAGCCAGACCCAGGAGTATGTGCAGAGGTACACACAGAGAGACATACCAAGTTACAGTCACAGGAAAAAAAAAAAAAGGAAAACTTGGACAGACAGACAAACACCTAGACAGAAAAAGAGCCAGACACAGACACAGACAGAAAAGGAGACACAGACTTAAAGACACAATCACAGAGAAAGGCAGACACACTGAGAAACAGGAGCAGGGACACAGGCAGAGTCACAGTCAGCTATGAATAGACAGACAGAAAAGAGGAAACAAAAACACAGAAAAGATAGAGACCCAGACACATGAAAAGACACAGAGACACATATAAATGGCATAGGACCTACAGAAAAGAAGGCAGAGATTGAGCCACTCACAGATATAAATAGCTACATTATCACCCAGACGGAACCAGCTGAAGACACAGACAGATACAGGCACACAGACAAAACACAGACAGGCACATATAGAGAGGACAGCCAGAAGACAGTTACAAACAGAACCAGACACTGGTCTATACACAGACACACACAGATCGAGACAGAGAGCCCCACAGACAAAGCCCTCGGGGGACACAGACACAGACACAGACACAGAGACAGGAACAAACACAAAGACCAAGACACTGATAGACAGAATCAGGCAGATGCAGAGTCACACAGCGACAAGGATAGACACAGAGAAAGACAGACAGCCCCAGAAATCCAGACACGGACAAGGGGACAGAGTCAGATGAAGACATATCCATACAGAGGCATAGGCAAAGAAAGAGATATCTCAAAGATAGTGATAGAAAAGGATACTTAGACACAATCATATGGAGATACACAGACACCAATACAGAGAAAAACAGAAACAGTCAAAGATAAGATCACAAACAGAAAGCGACAAAGAGACAAAACCAAAGATAGACACATAAAGAGAGAGACACGGGCAGATGCTGATATAGAGTCACAAGCATTAACAGTTTCAGGAATGTACACAGACGCAGAGACAGACAAGCAGAGAGACAAAAACACAGACGCAAAGACAAATATAGACAAAAACACAGACAAGTGTAGGCAGACATAAAAATATGGACAAAGAGCCAGAGGGATAGAGATAGAGATAGATACAGATATAGATATAGATATGGATACAGATACAGATACAGTTATAGATACAGATATAGATATGGATACGGATATAGTTATAGATACGATATAGATACAGATATAGTTAGTTACAGTTACAGATGTAGATATATAGATATAGTTACAGATACAGATATACAGAGAAAGAGAAAGTCACAAGTGCAAGCATAGACACACACACACACATAAAGAAACTTACTCAGAGATAAGGTCACAAAATACTAGACAAACAAAGAATTCTCTTTATCAAATAATATTTTGAGCACAGTGAGTGGCACACAACAGGCACTATATAAATGTTTATTCCCTTTTCCCTGTCCCTCACCCCCACTGATACAAGAGTTATAGATGGAGAACCACAAAGAGATAGAAAAACAGAGACAAAGAAATGGACACAGTTATAAGATATAGATATAACGATGTCTACACTTGAGGAATTTATGGCCTTGTAGGAACATCGAGACAAACACAGACACATACTAAGAAAAGAGAGATGGGGAGAAGCCACCACACTCGAAAAATACCCAGAGATGAGACACAAGGACAAAAAGAAAGTCTCACTAAAGTGCTGAGACACAAACAGAAAAAAAAAAAGGGGGGGGGAGGGGGTAGTGTGGAAGAAATGGGACAGGTGATCTATTATCTTTGAATGGCTTCTGAAGAATGGGCCCAGGACTGATAGTAATCTCCTACTGAATGAATGAGGACAAGCCTGGACTAGGCTTCTTTACTTTCTTTCTCCCATCCTTGTTTCCTCCACCTTATCACTAAGAATTCTAGCCTCTGATCTCTAACTCATCTAAGCCAGGACAGATTCCGAAGCCGAGTCCTTTTCCCAGACTACCTAATTCTGTACAAGTAATGATCATGATCATGATGGATAACAATAACATTTTTTTTGCCCCAAAATATCCAGACAGGATATTAACTCGTAAAAAATTAAGAATGTTTTTATTTGATGTTACCATTCCAAATATGATGGCAGAGACCTAGTCAAAGACTTTGGGTGAAGAGTGGTGGTGGGGAATGAAGCACACATCATGCTTATAATGCAGTTTTCATCTGAACTTTTCCTGAATATGCTTTGGATAAGCCAATGGAATATGAGTTTATAGCTCAATACTTCTACTTAGTTACATTTCTTTCTGTTTGCCTGTTTTGATTGTATCTAAAGTGATTTGCTATTTCCTTCTCCACCTCACTTTACAAATAAGGAAACTGAGGCAAACAGGGTTAAAGTGACTTCTGCAGGGTCACACAGCTACTAAATGTCTGAGGCCAGTTTAGAACTCAGGAAGATGAGTATTCCTCACTCCAGGCCAGGTCTGTACCCACTTAACTGCTCATTTAGCTAAAAGAAGCAACTATTTTATTCAACATGCATTAGTCTTCAAAACATTAAATATAGGAGAATAATAGCAAGATAGGGACTCAAGGTCATTTTTATCTGTACTCCATCAAAAAGATGAGAATTATTTTTCTAAAATAATAAGAAAAAACAATTTACAATTCTATAGCACTTTATTAAGTGATTGATATTTCATTTGATTCTTACAACAGCCTTGTGAGAGTTAATATAACTATTATTCCTATTTTACAAAAGAGGAATTCAAGAATCTGAAAGTTCACATATCTTGTAAGTAGCAGAACTAAAACTCAATCCAGGTTTTATAACTCAAATTCCATGTTCTTATATACCACAAGAAAGTTCCATCATTTTGCTTACCTAGCAATGCAAATCCAACTAAAAACCAGCCTAGAGATCATAGGGTTTAGAATAAGAAGGAACGTAGGCCAACCCTCTTAAACCTGAGGAAATGGAGGCCCAAACAAGCTAAGTGACAAAACCCAAAACATAGGTAACACAGTCAGGAAATAGATCCAGGGCTTCTGAGTCCCAAGCTAGTACTATTTCCCCAGAACACCCTGTTTTTCCAGGGTACTTCAGGAAGATATTCCTGAGATTAAAAAAAGATCTTCTCAAACCACACTACACCACCACCCCAAGTTAGCTTCTTGGCATCTCTAGCCAGATCTAGCTATCTTTTCCCTTTGAAGGTTACCTGAGCCTTTACAGAAGAAAACTTGCTCCTCCCTCCCAATGCTCCTCAAATTCAGCCCTACATATATATGCAAAGAAAACTGCATTCAAAACCTCCAGCCTAAAGCCCCAACAAGCTTACTAGTGCAGAGCTGAGAGAGCTAGGGGAGTTGCTGGCATCTGGGCTCTGCCCTTTCTCCTTATTTTTCACTTTGGGAAAATTTCAACTCAGTTCAGACATTGTTTATACTCATATTTTTTTTCTCTTTATCCCACATGGGTTTAACATCATTGTATAATGGCTATTCCTTATCTCTTCCTCCCCACCCCCAGAAACACAAGTAAGGTACCTCATATATCTCTTCTATCTTTAAAACTCTAATATAGTCCACTTTTCTCCCAAAGTATGGTCCCCTCTACAGCATCATATATATGCCTAATTATATACACAAAATACATATCGATGTGCATGCACAAGCACACATGTGTGTACACAAACACACACACACACACACACACACACACACACACACACACACACACACACTCTTCCTTCCTAAAAGTTCAACTCTATACCCCATACTCCAGAGCCCCATTTCATTTTATATCCCCAGGATTTCCCCTTACCTTCCTTCATCAATACTAGATATTTTTTGTAGGAAGAAAAGAAAAGCCATCTCAAACTTAATCTGTATGATGGCCCTAAAACAGTGGGGTCAGAGAGATGGCATGTCTGGGTGGAACCTCACCCCACAAATGTGTAAATTTGCTAGACAAGACAAAAACACAACATTCTCTCTCTCCTCCTCCTGCCAGAATCAGGACTGCCTTCAGTATTCCCTTCCCACATTCTGATATTAGTCCTCAATAATAACTGATCCCTTGAAAACTAGCCTTTCTGAAGTCATGGTCACTCTAGGACTAACCCTGGATTCTAAGGCTCCTGATTCCTGACATCTGTACCTAAACAAATGAGCTGACCTGCCCTGCCCTACCATCTGCATGTCTCTAATCCACTTTCTTCTTAAATTCTCCCACTTAAAAACTCCCCTACCACTGGAAGGTGAGAAGCTAAAGAGTTGAGGAGTATGCAATGGGGCTTTAAGTATAATATTTACACAGCTAACACACTCAGTCACCCAACACACACACACACACACACACACACACACACACACACACACACACACACAGAAGAGACATAGAAATGGGAGAGGTCAGAGGTAAAGAAACCTAAGAATTAGAAAAGGTGAAATTCATTCAGTTCCCCCTCCCCCCTTCAAGTCTTTCAGCTGGAGGGGACAATGTTAGCCCCCTTCTCTGGGATTCCCCCCAACCAGGCACACATGGTCCATCCCCATCCTCCCCCAGCCCCATCTGCATTTCAAAGAAAATATGATCCATATGTTTCCGATTCATTTACACTTCAACTCTCAATGGGGAGGGGGGGCCTGGGAGCTGGGATGACATAACAGTCGAGATGGACTAGGAGATGGGCAGAAACTTGTGTTTCTTTCCCCTCCTTAGCCCCAAGACCCTGTTCCTAGGAAGGGGTGGATAAGTGGAGGCAGTGAGAAAGATCCCATGTATAAATAAAGCATATTTCACTCTATGGTCAGCCATCACTGGATTCACTAGATACTGGTTATATTCAGGACTCCAGTATTCTATTCAGTAACAGAATTATCACATACAAGCCATTAGTATCACAATGAGAATAACAAAACAGCCCTATTAAAATTAGACACAATGTTCACCTACCCATCATCCTCTGCAACTCAAACCACGTTACCTACCTGCATATAAGGATCCTCACAACCAGAGAACAGAAATATTCTTTAAGGACTCATAGGAGTCAGAACAAATGCAGTGTTAGTGAGTGACAAAATTTTTTTCTTTGCAGAAATTGAGGCTTATCTTCAAGAAGAGATTCTGTGCAATGGGGACAGACACACTGACCAGAACCAGAGAAAGATAAAGAAAAGAGGTCTCTCCCTGGAAAGATAGTAGGAAAGATGAGCATACTTCCCTTCCAAAACCCTTTCCAGAAGCAGAAGAAAAGTTGGAGTTAAAGATATCCTAAATATCTCCTCTCCTGAGAGAGTTGGGACCCAGAAATCCTGGCTTCTAGTCAAGAGTATAGCAACCCACAGACCAAATTGCTCTTGACAAGCTTGTAGGAAATCTGATTGTATTTCCCAAATAAGCTTAAATCCTCTGGTTTCAATTCCCCCCAACACCTCTCCCTGGGTCCATCCCAGTCTGCTTCCCACCTCCATCATGAGAAATGTTTTTTGGAAAAGAAACTCTGAGTAACAGAAGTTAGTGCTGTATATGAGGTCACTCCTCCCAAGACTCAAATGTGTTAAAACTTCCCAGGCCATATTGCCATTTCTCTATTCTCAATTTGACATCCTCCCCAAATGAGAGGAGAGTCAGAACTGGGGAGAAAACCACATATGTATGTACAAATAAATCTGAGTGTTCGCTTCCCAAGAGTCCAGAAACTTCTCCAAAGGGAAAAATCAAAAAGGTCAGAGATCCTTCTGTGTTCTCCCTCATAGATTAGATTCCAAATGAGAAGTTGCTGAAAACTGAATTATCCAGCTAGAAAGAAGGAAAGTGGTGGTGGGATTCTCAAATATTCCTATCCCCACTCCTATCCTACCATTCCCCTGGAGGGAACTGGGCCCTGAATCTTAAAAGCAGAAAGTGAGTGTCTAAGTGTCCAACTATAAGTGTGAGTTCTAGTGTCCAAATACACGAATGTATCCAAGTGTGAGCTCCAGCATCCAAGCTCTAATGTCTGAGTGTTTCCAAGTGTGAATGCTATCGTTCAATCATGTAAGCGTGAGCCGCCTCCCCCCAATTTCATGGTAGGTGGAAGAAGTTCCGACCATTGCCAGGATCTCTAAGCTTGGGGGTGGAGGGGGGGCTGAGGTGGGGCATTCATTTTCCAAACTCAATTGTAGATGGAGAGAGTAGAAGATTCCTGAATTTTTCATCCCCTACCTTGGCCTTCCCCGAGAATAAAGTATAGGATCTGCAGGGAGGGAGGGGTCGATTGCATATTAAGCCCCATCCCCCTCACACAGACAACATTCTCTTATAAAATGGGAGAGAAAAAGACCGAGACAGAGACGGAAACAGAAAGAGAAAGAAATCCTGAATCTTCAACAAGGCGTGAAACAGCCCGCCCGGAGCTACTGGGGGGAAGAGACCGAGGGAGCTAAGAGGAGCGAGACACAGAGAGAGCTGTCCGTCCTCTGACCTCCCCTCTGCCACACACACACACACACACACACACACACACACACGGAGATATAGACATAGGCAAGCACAAAAACATACCAAGACCCCTCTCCCCCCGAGGACTTTGATGTCCCGATTTAAATCTTCCCGAGGGGCAAGAAGCCCTCCCCCTGCCCACTAGCCCGCCCCTCCCCCTCCCCGCCTAGGGCCGGGGTCACAGCGACCCTCTGCCCGCTTCACTTCTTGGCCCCCTCAGCATATATTCTCCCCCATCCTCAGAGATTTTCCCAAATCCTAGGGCTCAGCTAACTGGAAGAGGGTTAGGGGTGGGGAGCAGCGGAGAGAGAAGAGAAGGCGCGGGGTTGGGAGAGAGGGAAAGCGGAGGGGAGGGGAGGTACCCGTGGGTATCCTACAAGTCTAGAGCCTGAAATAGGGGGGGGGGAGTGAAGGGGGGAAGGGAGGATGAGAGAACAGCTCTGATTGCTGGTCCCGTCCCATCCCCGTCCCCCTTACCCCAAACCCCCAGGCCAATTGTCCGGCGCTGCTCGGCCCGGCCACCACACCCTGGCTAGCTCGCTAGCTCGCTCTCTTTCCCCCTCCCTCTCGCTCCCGCTCCCGCTCCGGGGGCCATGGTTTGGGGGGCACAGGAGGGGTTTCTCCTCTTGAGCCCCCCCAATTCGTCCGCTCGGCCCCCCGTCGGAGTTTTCGGGCAAAGTTTCCCTTGAACTTTCCTCGCCCCTCCCGCCCTCGTCATGCTGAGGGGCTCAGATCCCCCTTCGGGGGGCCCGGAGCCCCACGCGTGCCCGACGGCCCCCAGCGCCCCGGGCCGCACCCAACCAGCTCTACGGTGAAGGGCTGCCAGCCGTCAGCCAGTCTGGCCGCCAGCCGCCCGGCCGCCTGCGAATCCCACCCACCCCATTGCCAGGGGCCCGGACCGGGCGGGGGCCACACGGTCCGACACTCACCGCGCTCGGAGCTCTGCGTCGCCGCCGCTGCAGCCGCCGCCTCCCTTGGCTGCTCTCCGCCCCAGAGCCGGGCACTGGGGCTGCCCTCGCCGCCCGCTCCCGAGCGCGCTCCTCCCTGGATCCCGTTCCCCGGAGCCCGGCTCCTCGCGCGCCGCCACTGGGGCTGCTGCCGCTGCTGCCAGCACTGCCGCCGCCCTCCCGCCCGCTCTGCACCGGCTCCTCGGGTTTTAAGCTTCTTTAAACTCCCCCCGCCCGGCCCCCCTCCCTCCCCTCGCCCATGTGACCAGGGAGCGCTCGCCGCCCGCCCGCCCGCTCCGCCAGGGCCCGCGCGCCAGCTATTAGCTCAGCCGGCCGCGCGCCGGGCCCCCCCTGCAAGTGTTTCCAGAAATGCGGCTCCGGGACCGCCGTCGCCGCTGCCGCCGCAGCCGAAGGTGCCGGGGCTCGGGCCCCGAGCCCCCGAGCCCCCACGCGCGGGCACACACGGTCACGCACACTCGCGCACTCCCAGACTGGCTCGTGATTTCTCTGTCCCGTTTGCTTGTTCTTCCTAACACACACACGCACACATACACTCCCTGGCCCCTTGTAGTGCTCTCGCGCTGTCTCTCCTACACACACACTCACACACACTCACACACGCTCCCTGGCTCTCTCCGACACACACTCACACATGCTCCCGCTGGCGCGCTCTCTCATACACTCACAGGCTCCCTGGCTCTCGAACACACTCACACACTCTCTCTGGCTCTCGCTCTCTCTCCTGTTCTCTCTCACTGTCAGCACTCATGCTCCCTGTCTCTAACACACACTCAATCTATGTCTTAAGCACCTACTATGTGCAAGTGCCTGCTTCCAGGCTTTCTCTCACACAGTGTGAGTCTCATACTGACATCCACTGTGGAGGATTAGGCAACTTAGAAACCTGAGCACAACACGCAAAAGATGGGAAAGGTCGTCATTTTGAATTTTTTTCAAATAGAAGCACATGTTAATGGTAACATTTAATAATAACATTCTCCGTGGAAAGTAATTTGTCAAGTTATATCTGCTACAGTGAAGAGAATGGGGGGGGGGGGGGAGAGAGACTAACATAAAGGTCACCCAAATTTCAAACCTTGCATGGGGCACAGAAAAATCTTTGCTAATACTGGACCTGAAACGAGACTCTTTCCTATGCACACAGCACACAGCACACACACACACACACACACACAGAGTCTCACAGTCACGCGTTCCTTTCTAACAGGAACGTCCATGTCACATACACAGACGTCAACGGGGCTGCGGACCTTGAGCTGCCTTCGCTGGAAAACGAGACATTTGAAGCAGAAGCTCACGAAGGCTCCTTGAGCCCTTTCAACCCTTCCCCCCCCCCCATTCTGCTGCACTCCCAGGCACCCCCTCTGAGCCCGGGGCTGGCGCGGCGTCGGGACACCTGGACCACGTGCTCGCACTGTGCTTCACGCTTCTTTCCCTTCTCTCGGGTTCCTGGACCCGCCCTGATGACCGTGGGGCTAGAGCCTCGGGACAGAATCTGGAAAAAGGAAATGAGGTTTTCGCACCGTTTGCTACCCGCTCCTAGGACCGTCTGGAAAGAAGAGATCGGAGCTGGAATTGGCTGCTTCATGGACCTGGGTTGGGACTGGACCGGGGAGTGAAAGGGTGCGGTGTGCTAGGCCGGGCCGAGAGCCCTCCCCAGTCAGGACAGAGCTTTCAGAGAGCTTCCTTTCTTATTCAAACGCGGCTGCCCAGCTCCAGAGTCGGAGCTGGAAACCAAGTATTTGCATATCAATGCCAGGAGAAGGGGGAGCACCTTTTTGGACTAGATTGGGGCTAGGGGTGAGCTGAGAACGCCTAAACTAAAGCTCCCACCCCCTCCTTTGGTCTCCTCCTTATTGCCTTCTTTCTTCCTCTTCCATACCTTCTCCCCTCCCCCCTTTGTCAAATGAGAACCTACGAAGGAAAAGATTGTAGCCACTGCTCCTTCTTAGTATCCTAGCATCACTTCTTACTCTCTCGTCTCTATCTCCTCCCTCATCCCCCTATATCTCCCGTTTTTCCAACTACCCATTCCATTATTCCATTTCACAGCCCCCACGGCCACTTCTTCGCCTCCATCTCCTACATACCTCATGTGTCTTCATCAGTGCCAGAACTTTGGCAAAGTAGGCAGTCTCCTAGGGTGCAATGAGGGACACATTTAGCATAATTTTTTAAGTACAAATTTTAATGCTAGAAAATTCTGCCTGATAAGTCAAGTAGCATGCATTCCAAAGAAGGTTCATCCCCATCTATAGGTAACAACAGGGAGTGAGTGTTTAAAGCATCACCTTGCCTCAGTATTTTCAGGACCTGTAACGATTCCCACCACTTAAGCAGAAGGCAACCCTTCTACAATTGATTAGCTCTTCTCTTTAATTAGCTATGACTGAAAAATTTACCCCCTTTTGGGCAACCTGGTGAGTAGTATCTCCAGATTCAGCTAGATTAATATGCATATAATAGACACACCGTTCATAAATGCAGCATTTGGGTATATTCAGAGGTTATATTCTGCTGGCAGAATCTGAGGACATGGAAGCATGGGATCTGGGTTTTAATGGAGACAAATCTTGATTGCCTTGGATCTAGTCCTTATTGATCATATTCTCCCATCTCTTTGTCTTTTCCTTTTGTATTCTCATCTTTGCAAGCCTTATCCTCCAGATCTCCACTCCTCCATCTCCCCATCTATTCTCATTTTCAAATCTTTTCATTCTCTTCCCTTAATTCCCTCTTCCATCTCTTCGAACACCCATGCCTGCATCATTCCATATCTACCTCTAATCGCCCCCTTTCTCCTTCCTCCTCACAATTATATTCTTACCTGCCAAGTAGAGATGAAAAAGAAGCAGCCTCAGAGGACTTTAGGGTTTCCCACCCTCATCCAGAGAGTTGCTCCTCCTCCTTCCCCAGTGGTTTGGAAGGAGTTGGAGCAGGGATGGGGACTTCATGTCCTCACCAGTATTTCTGGGAACAAACTTCCAGGACATGAGGCTGTTTTTAACTTTCTCTGTGTTCCATGTGCCAGACTTGATTCCCATTCTGCTGAAAGCAGGAACCTTCAGCCAATGCTTTGTCACAGCTCCCGACCTCGGTTTCTCCTTCTGTATTCCAAGCAGAATTATCCACAGAGCAATAAAAAATGCATAGTGCATGTGAGAAGATTATAGCATATTTATCAACAAAGAATTGCACTAAAGGAAATAGCCTAAAATAGAATATTAGCAAAGAAATGTATGACCAGGAAAAGAGGTAAGCTGGGCCATGTACCAATAAGCATTCTCTGAGTTCTATTGTTACCTTCACAATTTCAAGAGATCTTGAGAAAAACCCTCAACACATTAGATGGAGCACCTGGTAGAATGCCCAAGAAGACTTGGGCAGGAGTTGTGCACATTAGATGAAAGTGCAAATGAGTTTTTAGCTGAACTTTTGGGGAATGAAGGGTAGAAGTGCCCATTTAAACACTTATATGTGACACAGAACCAAAATCCTGGGTAGATGGAACCTATCCCTCACTCTCCAACCCCCAAGACTCCACACAGACATTGCAAAGTGATGTCACATTATACCACAGGACCAAATTTGGGATAGATGGGGAAGAAGTTTGCATTTTTTTTACCCCAATCCTTCTCTTGTTGCAGGAGCTATAAAGTGAGTGGTTCCTTCATAATAGTTTCTTCTCAAACCTCTACTTTACTAGAAACCTGGATTTTGATGGGAGAGGTCAGCTGGGGGAAAGAGAGAAGGAGGGAGGGAGAGAGGAGGAGGAGAGAGGGAGGAGGAGAGAGGAGGTGGAAGAGGAAGAAGAAGAGGAGGTGAAGGAGAGAGGAAGAAAGAGAGGAAGGAAGAAAGGTTTACTCTTTCCATTTTAATTGTTTCAGTGTGTTCAATGGAGCACAATATATACTTAATATCTGTTTAATTAAACTAAATTAGTCCACTAATTTGTTGGAAAACACTATAGTTCCATAGAAAGAGAACTGACCTGGGAGTCAAGACACCTCAATTGTAGTCCTATTTGTTCTAATAGCTAGCATTGTAATTTGGGGCAAGATCATCTGTCTGTAAATTGAAAAGGATAGACTAATTTCCAAGGTTCCCATGAATTCAGAAATTTTATGCTCAAACATTTCCAATCATCCCTTAACTTTATATTCCCTTATATAAGAACTCCCTAAATGAGCATTAAAGGCTTCCTGTGAATATTCAAAGTTTATCTAATCACTGCCATCCAACATAAATCTTTCACTGGAGCAGTCTCTGAAATGTATCCAGAAAGCTCCAAGCTTAATCCTTTCCATGGGTCCCTCTTTTTTGGCCTCATCCATCCTTCAAGCCCCATTTCATACTGCCTCCTTCATGAAGCTTTCCCAGATTACTTCAACTCTATGAAGTAACTATTGGCAAATTTAGCCTTAGACACTTACTAGCTTTGTGACCCAGAACAAGTGACTTGCCTCTGTTTGTCTCCATTTCTTCATCTGTAAAATAGGAATAATAATAGCACCTACCTTCTAGGGTTGTTAAAAGGATTAAATGACATAATACTCATAAAGTACTCATCACAGTGGTAGCATCTTATTATTACCACATACAGCTTAACACATAATTTCCCTTTAATTGTCTCCTGTGTAGAAATTGTGCCTTCTTAACTAGAACTTAAGCAGAAACAAAAGAACCTAAGGGACCTTGGCAAATGCTGTACTGTTGCCTCACTGGCTTGGCTAAACTGACCCAAAGTTTCATTGGCAGAGTTAAATTAAAACTGGGGTGTCCTTACTATAAGATAAGAAATGAACAAGGAGGGAATAAAAAAGGAAAGAGGGATGGGGGTGAGGAAGGAGGTGAAAAGAGAGTATGGGGGATGCTGCTCACAGACATTCCAGAGAAGGGTTTCTCAGCACAGGAAATGTGGGAGGAAGGGGGGTGGGTGTACATAAAAGGGCTTGAGGGGCAGGAATTTGCACTAGAGCTGGCCCCACACACAGCTTCTGGGAGATTCCGAAGGAGGGAGGAGTGTGTATGCTCGTGTGTGTGTGTGTGTGTGTGTGTGTGTGTGTGTGTGTGTGTGTGTTTCTCTGATTGTGTGCATGTGTATCTCAGTGCATTGATTCTGTGTGTTATGTGCATGTCCACAGTCTGTGTCAAGAAGAGATAATTCAAAGGAATCTTGAGGCTACAGACCAAGGCTGATACCCCCAACCTTTCTATAATTCTATGTATACATATGTATTAGCATTGTGCCTTGGGTGTTCGTATATCTGAGTTAGCTTTAGGGCATCCTCAGGGATAAATGAGCTGTGACTGTGGATTTAGGAGCATACTCATTTGTAAAACATTCCAGGAAGCATAGATCAGTATATAACTATAGGCCAGAAGGAATATCCATGAATATTCCAATGGAAGTGAGAGAGAAATGCAGAGTGGAAAACTATGTTTTCAGTCAACAAAGCAATATTTATTAAGCTCCTTCTGTGTGCAGAACACTATGCTAGGCACAGAAAGAGAGAAGTTTACAGAAAACATTGCTCCCTGCCTTCCTGGAGTTTGCAGCTTAGAAGGAGGCTAAGAAAGAAAAGCAGGATGGAAAAGGTTCTATCTGTGAACCGTGAGTTCCTTTCTTTCCTGTGGAGTTCAAAGTATCTTTCAGGTG
Organism: Sminthopsis crassicaudata; assembly: GCF_048593235.1. Classification (NCBI taxonomy): domain Eukaryota; kingdom Metazoa; phylum Chordata; class Mammalia; order Dasyuromorphia; family Dasyuridae; genus Sminthopsis; species Sminthopsis crassicaudata. Next base: position 418,715,668 of record NC_133617.1, read on the forward strand.
CAGTCCACTCTCTAGTACCCATGGGTGGTATATCTGCTTTGTGGGTTATACTTATGAAGTCATCAGATTTGGGTCTTAGGGGACTTAGGAGTCTCTTTACTTTCACAAGGTCGGAAAGACCCCGGTGAGTGAAAGACAAGAACCCCGTTTCCACCTCCAATTTCCTACCGGAAAATCAATCACCTCTTTCCCTTCCCCAGTACTAAGAGTAAAGAGGCTGGCGGCTACCGCCTGGAAAGACTCTGCCACCTTATGTCCCGCGGTCTTTCCCAGCACCTACTCCCTGCCTGCCCATCCTCTTTATCTAGAGTGATGGGGGGGACACGATGCTAAGCCCCAATCTGCGTGTGGCAGAGGAAGGGTTGCCATAGAGACCGAACCAGGAGAATGTACAGGGTTGTCCGTGTGTCCATGTGAGCCTATGAGGGAAGGGGCTGCTTCCTGTGAACGTGTGTCGTCCGTTTGTGTCTATCCTATCACGGATAGACCGAAATGGGATAGTGGGGGTGGAGATGGGGGTCGGTATCTGTCTGAATGTGCCACTGGAAGTGTCTCAGTGTCCCTGTGTCTGTTCCTGTGCTTCCCTGGGCGGGGATGGAAGGCGTCTATGCCAGTGCCTCTCGTGTCCTTCACGGCCCCGAGGATACTCCACCTGGATGGAAACCATCTGACGTCCCCTTGCCATCCGCCTCTTTTCCTTCCTAACTCCTCTCATTATCGCCTCCGGTCTTCTCGGCAGCCCCGGCTTTTCTGGCTCCCAGGGACTCTCTCCTCACAAATGCACATGCACACGCATTCACATGTACACATGCACAGGCAGGTCCCCAGCCCCAATCCCCGCGGGAAGGGCAGAAGCGGTAGATCTGGGGCTATTCTGAGAGCCGCGTCGCGATCCCAGTCTCCGGGATGATCTAGACTGAGTGGTTGGGGGAAGAAATCCTCATTCCCTTGGACCGGCTCGGGTCCGACCCAGCTCAGCCCAAGCATGAGGGCGGAGTCAGAACTCCAGTCCGCGAGACCCCATTCCTTCCCTTCTCCCGCTGGGGCCTGGACGGCATTCTCCGGGCCACAGCGACACCTTCCGGCCTATGCTGGGACAGCGTCCGGACAGAGCTGATGTTGGGGAGGACTGTTTGGGGGTAGGGAGATGAGAAAGGGTGGGTGGGAGTCCGAACAGGAGAGGCCCTTTTGAAGGGTTCTATCTCTGGAGCTTCACTGAAGAAGTGAGTGAGTGTGTGTGTGTGTGTGTGTGTGTGTGTGTGTGCACGCGCGCGCACACACGTGTGTGTGGAGGGGCGGGGGAGATGGGGTAAGGGTGGCTCTTACGGAAGAAGAGATAAAATTAGGCAGCCTTAGAAATCAAATAATCAGACACAGACAGAAATAGACACAGGACTTAAGCACCCCTGTACTCAATTCACCTCTTTCTGTGCTTTTGTTCTGGTGGCCGCCCAAAGAATAGGCTCTGTCTCCTCCCTCAGACAGCAGACTCCCCAGACTTGGAGCTTTTTCTTCCCCATGAGAATGGAACTCCCCAAGGAATGGCTTATGACTCCCTCTCCGATCTTTCCAAGGACGGGGAAAAGGACACTGTTTCCTCTGATTCCTCCGATTTGCTCAAGTCAGAATAGACTCAGAGTGACTTAGCTCTGAGTGTGTGTGTGTGTGTGTGTGTGTGTGTGTGTGTGTGTGTGTGTGTGTGTGTGTGTGTGTGTGTGTGTGTGTGTGTTATATGTGTCTGTGTTTAGGACCAGCCAAGCTTTATGTGAGAAAACAAGCCTTTAGGTTTCAGAAGGAATTATTTTACATTTAATTTCCCTGAGTGAGCTTTAAACCTTATGAATTAAAGAGTGCAGAGAGAGGTATTAATAGACAACCTTGAATCCTCTGGTTGAAACTGCCACTGGGGTTGCCTCAGCACACTGCCACCATTGCAATTTTTCCCATGGTTCAGATGAACCAAACATAGAAAATCTGGGCAGAATGGTGAAGAGGACAGAAGTGGGACTCATTCCATCCTTACCCTTTCACCTACCCTGCAGGCCTGGGGCTGGTTCCCAGATCAAGACTGGCAGGGCATGTGCTTGGATGAAAATACAGAAATTTCCCTTAAATTGCCCTTGTAAGCACTCATAGAAAGAGAAAGGAAAAGATAAAAGCTCCACTAATTTGTGATTCAAAGACCTTCACCCCACAGAGTATATATAATATATACTTTATATATTATAAAGTACCTCACATCCAGGTCTCTGCCTTTGGGTAGTATAGCCCCTTCCCCAGGCCATAAAAGGAGCCACTTTACTGTCCAGAGAATCCTCTGGTGATGACAAACAGCACTGTATAGTGGAAAGAGGGCTATGCCAAATAAAGCAAGCAAGCAAAAACATTTGACTACCATGTGCCAGGGAAACTTTCTAGGCTCAGATTCTATTGATGACCTAGTGTGGATTTGCACAAGTCATTTCAGCATTCCAGGCCTCATTTTCCCCAGCTGTAAAGTAGTGAAGTGAATTAAATGGTTTCTAAGGTTCCTTTCAAGTACCTAAGTGTCATATTTCATAAGGTCTGCTAGCCTTCCTTCCTGGGCCTGTTCTGTCCCTCACTGTAGACTAATTTCAATCTCTCCTGCTAATATGTCAGTCCTGCTCTTTGTTGGTCTAGCTAATTCTTATCCCCAGTGTCTTCCCAGAAATTTTCATATCTCAACATTTCAGTCCAGTCTTCTCTTTTGATAGAAGGGGAAAGAGGAAAAGTAGATGTACCAGTCACAATTTCTTTTGTTCTTTAATTCAACTGTTGACATCAGGTGCTGAGAATTGGTCAGAGTTGACCTTATAGTGAACACTGTAACACACATATACAAGATAAATACATACACAGATACACAAATATATACTAAATAACTTCACAGATTAAAAACCTCTAGTCAATGAACATAGTAACATAGTTAACACAGAGAGATACAAACACATACAACCTTACAAGAGGAAAGAGTGAAAAAAGCACAGGAGCCTTTAAGCACCCCCAGAAAGCCACTCTCACATTCACTGACAGAACTCGGTATACATTGTAGCCCCCAAGGGATCTCACCCACAAACATTCACACATTCGCATACCAGCAGTCACACATATACACAGCAGGGTCCAGGCCGGCGGGCAGGCGCCTGGAGCTCAGCTAGTTACATAAACGGCCTCTTACAGTGCCAGGGCCTGGGGCAGCTTGGACTCCATCAGGGAACAGGATGGCCTCTTCGAGCCTCCAGGCGCCGAGAAACTCGATCCGATTCAGCCCTAGAGCCCAAGCCAAAAATGGATGTCCCACCCCTTTGGGATTCTCCCCTGTCCAGGGTCCTCCTGTCCCTAGCTTTGACCCCAAACTCCAACTGGGACTTTTTCTACAGCTTTTCACCCTCTACTCCCAACACTAAATTAATCTTTCTCCAAAACTCTGGAGTCCTTCTTACCCACACCAGAATATCTTCCTATTCCTGGTCCCTTTATCCAGAACTTTCCGATCAAGACTCCCCCAATATTTATAATTTTCCACCTAACATTCCCTACTCCATCCAACCTCGACTCTACTCTCTCTACTGACTGATGTCCCATGGCAAAATCAATTCAGCAAATATGTAAGTGCCTACTGTGTGCAGGTCACTCTGCTAGAGGAAGTACAAAGATTAGGAGGAAATTGGAAACCTATGAAGATGTCTGTGATTACAGATTTGAGAGGATCAAAGGCCAGGGCATTAGATTTCCATTACTGACCTCTCAATAACAACAGCAATAACAACCACTGTATCCTGGCATTTCACAGTCCTCTGCCCCAATCAAATCACTCAAGGCCATGGGGCCTCTTGGGAAAGGATGGGTTCAAGGAGTTCTGGGGAAGGGGGTTTACTGAGAGCATTTCCCCTTCTCTTCCCTGAGGGCTGGGTGCTACCATTGTCATTCTCTGGGATATACTGCCATCAATCTGGCCATAGGTCCTTTAGGATTGGATGACAGGGACAGACATTGATTGGGTCCCTTACCAAATCAATTGGTTAACAGTCCAGGATGGCTCTTATGTAGGGAGTGGGAGAATAGGAATCAAAAGGCTTTTGACTGGGAGTTTAGACACAAGATCGTTAATTTAGAGATATTAGATAGAGAAGAGATATTAGAAACTATTAATCTAACTCCATTTTATCAGAGTAAAAAAAACTGTGACATTCCCATGTCATGCAGGTAGTAACAGTGAAGAAGTCCTGATTTCAAAGACTGGGCTCTTTGTAAGAGGTGAGGGAGGAAAGACCCTTCTGGGAGATGTCATTCCCTTGGTCCCTGAAGCTTGCTTCTTGACTCTCTGTCTCCACATCCTCTTCTCTTCACCCTCATTATCCCAGCTGAAGCTCAATTTTTTACAACAAACTTCAGTGCTCTGGGTTGAAGCTGTTTCTGGGCCAGGGAGAAGGGAAATTTCTTTCCCTTGCTTTTTCTTTTAATGAACAAAACATTTCAATTTGAACCTAATCCTTCCCTATCCCCACCCCTATCCCATCTACTCTCCAAGCTCTTCTACAGCCTAAGAATTGTTGGGGGGACAGTTAATGGAATACCCTCCCCTCTGTTCTCCTCCCTTTCCACTCAGGGGAAATAAATATGATTGGGGATTTTTTTTTCCCTTTTTCCATAAATGATTATTTGAGGTTGGGGGAGGGGGTTAGGTTTTTGGTTTTGGTTTTTTTTTTTTTTAACTTTTTTGTTTTGTTTTGTTTTTTGCTTTTGGCTAAAAATACCCACTAGTGTGGCCGATTCCCAGAAAGGGCCAGAGAAGCCCTGGCTCTGGGCACATACTCTCCTCTCCAGACAAGGATCCCATCTCCTTGTTGTTGTTTTCCTGATTTTTTCCCCCTGGATGTTGTTTTAATTATTAATCACATTTTCCACATTCTCTGGCCAAGCCTTGACCCTCCCCCATACCTTCTCTCCCCACCCTTCCCCCGACCCCACCCTAGGGCTGAGGATCAGGGACATGGAAATAAAGCTCTGAGCTGGAAGGGACCTGAGAGATCAGCTAATCTGATCTTTTTAGTTTTCTAGATGAGACAACTGAGGCTCCAAGGGGCAAAGGTCACTTGCCAGAGATCATACAAGATTTTGGTGACAGTTAAGATCACAGATCTATAAAGAGCCTTAGTGATCATGTTCCAGCTCTGTCCTTTTACATATGAGGAAAGCAAGGTTCAGAGAATTTAGATAACTTGTCTAAAGTCATAAAGGTAGCAGAACTGAACCAACACTAGAATTTTTCTGAGCCTCAGTTTCTTCATCAGTAAAATAAGAAAGTTGGATGAAGTGACCTTGAAGGTGCTTTTCAATTTTAAATCCAGTATCCTTTGATACCTCAGCAAAGGCATAGTTAACCCTGTGAGTGCTGGATAGTCAAAGGAGAAGGATTTTGAGAAGGTACAGGGAGAGCTGGCCTCAAGGTCTCACAACACCTCAAGAAAGGAATGGATATGGCTGCAAGTTCTCTACCAGGGGCCAAGACCTTAATCACTAAATAGGGTCAGTGATCATTCACTATTCAAACAAGGGTGTATGTATACCATCAATATCTCTTCCAGAGTCTATCCTGATGGCTCAAGAAGCCTTCCCTTCAGATCCAGATATTGTCCATGAGAACCCTGTGCTGAAATCTTTTTCCTTGGGGTCTCAAGTTATGGACTTACACTAAAATAATTAAAATAATTTAATGAACACAGCCTACACCAGTTAGCGATTTCCTGGCCTGGGCAACAGGGATGGACGTTGGAGATCATTTAATCCAACCCCCTCATTTTCCAGATGAAGAAACCAAACTCTCAGAGAAGTGAGCTCAGATTGGCATCGAAAGTCCTTTACAAGCTGGTTCCAGCCTAACTTTCCAGGTTTACTTCACTTCATCATCCTTAACTCAAACTGTATTCCAGCCAAACTAGTCTGCTTGCTTTTCTTTCTCTGAACTTGGCAATCCATTTCCATTTCTGTGTTTTTGTAGAGGCTGCCCCTGTGCCTAGAACACATTCTTCCACATTTCAACCTGTGAAAATCCCTGGCTTCCTTCAAGGTGCAGCTCATAGATCAACTCCTAAGTGACAGTACTTTCTTCCTTCCCAAATAATCTTATATGTACAAATACACTAGGGAGATTTTGTATTTTTCTCAGAGAATGGAAGTTTCTTGAAGACAGAAAGTTATTTTTTTCTTTCTTATCACCAGTGTCTAGAATTAAATTTTGCATGTGGACATTTAATAAATGCAGAATGGTTTGGATTGGTTTGCAACTGAAATCGATATTCACACCAGAATCAAGACTATGGCAGCAAACTTAACATGAGTAAACTGTAGGTTCAAACCCTACCTCTGATTATTATTAGCTGTGTGACCATGGCCAAGTCAATGAATCTCTCTGATTCTGTTTCCTTATTTACAAAATGGATTGAAAATGGTAACATCAGCCTCACAAAATTATCATAAGGGATCAAATAAAAACACATACAAAGTAATTGCCATCTTTAAGGTACTTTAATGTCAGTTATTACTCAGTAGCTAAACTAGGATTGGATTTATTCCATCATGAAACATTGATGCTTGTCACATTCACCATTCCAAAAAAAGTAAGGGGCGGGGGATAATAGGGATTGTGGAACACAAAGTCCCCACTTTCACATCCCAGGTAGATAGTTATCAGTTCTCTTCCCTTTGTAGAGTGAGTTGTTATTCAGTCATTTCACTTGGTCCTACTTTTTGTGACCCCATTTGGGGAATGTATTGCCATTTCTTTCTCCAGCTCATCTGACAGATGAGAAAACTGAAGTCAGCAGGGCTAAGTGACTTGTCCAAGGTCACACAGATAGTGCCTTAGGCCAGATCTGAACTTCGGGAATGAGTCTTCCAGACTCCAGGACTATCTGAAGCACTCCCTAGCTGCCTTTGTAGCATAGGGTGACCTCAACACAAAGGGAAGAGGATACAAAAAAGAAGTTTTCCAGAGTTTCAAACCAGGATCCCCAAAGACCCTGGGGCTTGTCTCAAAAATCACAGAAGCAAATTTTATATTGGAGAACAAACACTATCGGAGATAGAAAGAAGAGGAGAGAGAAGAAGGAGGGGGAGAGGAGAACTGGATCAACTTGACATCTTCTGTCTTCAATATCTGGGTTGCCCCTAATCTTTAGGTTCTCTTTTTAGGGGTAATCAGAGGTCAAAGAGCACTAGAATCAATTGAAAAGCTAAGCCTGAACCTACTCTCTCTTACTAGTTTGTGATTTTGGGAAAAATAACTTTTCTACTCTAAACTTCAATTTCTTCACCTGTTTTAAAAAGAGAGATATTTGATCAGGAACATGTCTAAATATTTAATTATATAAATGTGAAGGATTTCTAAAAGACAGCATGAGACTAGGAAACTGAGCACAGTAGGATCCTTTAGTGGCTAGGTCAAAGTCATACAAATGGCTAAGATGGAATTTGAAGCAGGACTGAATGACTGATTAGGGATTGACATCTCACTACCTATACAATGTAGTCAATTTAATTCAATTTAATGTAATACATGTTTATTAAAGGCCTAACATGGGTAAAGCTAAATTGTGCTAGGTACCTGAAACACAAAGTCAGAAATGAACAATAGTTATTACCCTCAGAGAATTTACATTTTATTCGAGGAGGGAAATACAAAGAAATAAATATGTAAAGATAATTTCAGGAGACAGTGCTACTAACCAGGAAGATCAAGAAAGATTTCCTGTGGAAAGTAGATACCATTTTATCTGTGGGAGTCTCCATTTCCTCACCTAGTATATATAAAGTCTAAATTATATAATCTTGATTCTCCTTTCTCTCAACTTGATACTACTGGATCCTAATAAATATAGGTGATGACTAGATCAGGAACCATCTATAAGGATGCTTCTCTCCTCTTTGATGTTGGCAGGAAGTTCTCATGTCTAACCTCCATTTTTTCTGTTGCTTCTTACACTTCTTTCCCTCCCATAATACCTTTGTGTTGGTGAGGGAGGCCCGATGAAGGGAAGAAGGCAAGAATGGCCTGAATCCCCAGGGCTCTTATTCTGTATTTCTACTGCAGGTAGAGAAGATCCAGGCTCAGAAGAAGCAGTTCAATTGGTAGTAAAGTAGAAGAGCTTGCATGAGATGAAAGAGGCCTGGAGTCAGAAGAGCTAGGATCCAAAAACCTGGTTCTGACTTTAGTTCTATGACCTTGGGCAAATCCCTTACTTACCAACACAATGAGCCTGAGTTTCCTCATGTGGCAAGAAAAGAGGCCTGATTATGAATCTCCAAGTTCCTCTGTGACTTTGTGGGTCTGCAGCAGACAAAGAAAAGGACCGACCTCCAGGACTGAGGCCTAGAAAGCTTGGTGGAGGAGAGGGGGAGGCTCCCTGCCCGGTCCAAACCACATCTCTTCAGAACTGACATTCGAGCTTCCCCAGGAAGCGAAGCTGCGACCTTCCTCGCCCTTCACCCGAAGCGGCTCCCCCGCTCCCAAAGCCAGCCTGTGCTGACGCCTCCTCCAGGGAGGCAGAAAAGGACAGTGATGGGGAGGAGGACTGTGAGGGGGAAGTCGGAGAACGGGAGCCGGCCGCCGGCCTGGACAAAGGAAGCCGAGGTTGGCTGGAGATCCGGGCGCAGATTAGCACGTGAACAATTGCCCCAGCGCTCCTTCCCCATCGCCTAGCCCTATTCTCCTGGGAACAGCCTCGTCAACATCCCCGAGACAGGGGAGGGGGGGCTGAGGGGAGTACAGAACAGGCAGTCAGAGCCACCCACCCATCCAAAAAGGAGAGGTTCGGAAGGAGAGAGAGGGAAAAGAGGAGAAGAAGGGGAGAAAAGAAAGGGGGAGGAGGAGTGAGGGAAGAAGGAAAGAGGGGAAAAGAGGGAAGAAAGGAAAGGAAAAGGACTACAGCTGAATGAAGCAGAGAAAGACTAGGAAAGGGAGGGATAGCCAGACACAGGTAGATATTTAATCTTTTATATAGACTTTTTTAAAAAATCTAATCCAACTAAAAATTCCACCTTCTAACAAGAAATCTTTCCCCATCCTCCTTAATTCTAGTATCCCTTTGTGGGTTATCTCAAATTCAGCTTGTAAACAATTTGTTTGTACTTAATTATTTTCAGTCTCCCTCATTAGGACTGCCAGGTCCTTCAGAGCAGGACCTGTCTTTTGTCTTCTATCCCTCTAATCTCTAGGATTTAGCACAGCACCTAGCACACTGTAGGAGCTTAATAAATGCTTACTGACTGATTGAATCTAGATCTCTAGATTTCTTTGCAATATGGGACTTCTTTATGGGAGGGAGGAAGAAAAGGGAAAGAGAATCTGGAACTCAAAGTTTAAAAAACAAATGCTAAAAAATTGTTTTACATGAAACTTAGAAAAATAAAATATTAGATGAATAAGTAACTCATTTCCCTAAACAAATAACTTTATGCAAGGGGCAAGAGCATAAGCTCAAATCCAGGTCTTCTTGTCTAGAAAGAAACCCAATGTGCTTTTTACTTAACACCACACTGTAATAAGTTCTCTACCTTCCCCACATAAGAGCTTAATAAATGTCTTATTTTTTCATCTTTCAGTTCTTTTTCTTTTTCTTCTGCCTCATCCCAAGAAGCATAGTACGTGAGAACTGGGAGGAAACTCCAATTCCCATCATTTTCTTAGATGAGGATGAGGATGATCAGAGAGTATGAGTGAATTAAGCATTGACCTCATGCCTCCTGACTCCAGGCCAACTCCTTCTACTTTCTATAGTTTCTTAACTAGGTTTTTTTTGTTTTTGTTTTTGTTTTTTTTGGTTGTTTGTTGTTTCATTTTGGTTTTTTTTGGACCTCCTGAAGTGTTCCAAGGCCTGTGTGGGCCAGTAATGGGAGAGGCTGAGAAGCAAGCCCTGTCCCTGCCCTCAGGCAGATCACAATCTGGCTGGGGAAACTAGACTCCAGTGAAAAAAAAGATAACAGTGCCAAATGTTCAGCATCTTGGTATCAGTGTGTAGGAGGAGAGACTCTTCCAGTATGGAGTCAGGGATACCAATTAGGAGGATAAAGTCATAGTTCAGGGCAAAAGTAATGAGGCTCTAAACCACTGGTCTAAGTCAGAATGTTTTCAAATAGGGCAAAACTAGCTGGGGGTGGGGATAGGAAGGTTAGACTTTACCCTGTAGAATGGCAGAGATTATCAGGAAAGACCAATATAGGCTCTTCCAAGAGAAGGCATATAAGATCTGAAAAGTGTAAATGGAAGGTAACCTTATCAGGAAGGCATTGGGAGCAGAGGGAACTAGAAAAGATCTGCAGAGGCTGGAGTCTGAACTGAGGCTTGAGGGGAAGCCAACAAGATGTGGACTTGGAGAGGAGGAGGGAGAATGTTCCAGCAATGGGAGAAATAGCCAGGACAAGTGGGAGATAGGGTATCATGGATGAAGAACAGAAATAAATTGCAAAGTGCATGGAGGGGAATGAAGTGTTAAGAAAACTCGAAAGGGAGTCCAGGATCTGAAGGTTTAAAATGTCAAACAGAAGATTTTCTGTTTGATTATGAATGTAATAGGGAGCCATTAAAGTTTTTTGCAGTGGTGGGGAAATGTTACAAAGTTAAATAAGTGCTTTAAGTAAATCATTTTCTTTCTGAGTGGAGAATGGATTAGAATGAGGAGGAAGAAAAAAAGCAGGAAAGATAGGTGTCATGAAAACTGAGGAAGAAAAGATGGTATCCAGAAGGAGAAGATGGATAACAGTGTCAATGTGAAAAGAGAATGAAGATTGAGTACCTAGCATTGGTCATTAAGCCATCATTGATGACCCTAGATGATAATTTCATTAGTGAACAGATTGCAAAGGTTTGAGGGGTGAGTAATAATGAGAAAGCAAAGGCAGCAAGTGAAAACTTTTTAGAGTTTTGGAGGTTCCAAAGGAGATACTATCCCTTCTTTTTTCCTTTTCTTCCTGTTTCTTTTACCCTTTCCATCTCTGTGTCTTACCCTGTCTTAATGAACTATGCTTTAAAAAAAAAAAAAGTCAAATAATCAAAACTACACTAAGTTCCCTATAAGTGTGTTCTCTAAACTTAACATAGCCCTCATTTCAACAAGGAAGTCTTTTTATCCCTCCCTAAATGGTTTTCTTATTCCTCACAGACACAGTTCTATTCCAAACCTCATTCCACCCTCTCAGAAGATCTCTATTGAAAACAAAGAAGCTATTTGCTGTAAACTCCCTCTTCTCCCTTTCTCTATCTACCCAAATCCTTTGATATCATCCCCCCCCCCATTCCCTTTTGATTTCCTCAGGGATCTGACGAAGAGGTGGTCCTTCTCAACAAGCCAAATCCCTCTACATGCAACCTGGATCCTATTCTTTTCAAGTTTTCTCCAGCAGATTGCCCCCAAAATCATTTCTCCCCTTCTCTAACCTTTCATTTTTCATTCCTAGTGGCTCCTTCCCTGATACCTAAAAACATGTCCAAAAAATTCCTGTCCTTAAAAAAAATCTTTATTTGACCCTGCCATTCTCTCAAGACTTCTTCTCTTCACAGGCAAGCCCAGAGAGAAGTTCAGTGTCCTTGTCTTTGCTCCCTTTCTTGTCATTCTCTGCTTTGAGAGCAAAGAACAAAAGGGTCTCTAAGTTTCCTTCTGTCACTAGAGATATAATCATATGACCCTATGATCATTTTAGAAACTCTTTCACCTCTAGTACTCAGATGAAACTACTTTCTCCAAAGTTACCAATGATTCCTTAGTTGCCAAATCCAATAGCATTTCTCATTACCCCTCCCTCTTAAACTCTCTGCAGCACTTGATACTGGGGACTCATTTTCTCTTCTTGGATATGACGAAGAGGTGGTCCTTCTCAACAAGCCAAATCCCTCTACATGCAACCTGGATCCTATTCTTTTCAAGTTTTCTCCAGCAGATTGCCCCCAAAATCATTTCTCCCCTTCTCTAACCTTTCATTTTTCATTCCTAGTGGCTCCTTCCCTGATACCTAAAAACATGTCCAAAAAATTCCTGTCCTTAAAAAAAATCTTTATTTGACCCTGCCATTCTCTCAAGACTTCTTCTCTTCACAGGCAAGCCCAGAGAGAAGTTCAGTGTCCTTGTCTTTGCTCCCTTTCTTGTCATTCTCTGCTTTGAGAGCAAAGAACAAAAGGGTCTCTAAGTTTCCTTCTGTCACTAGAGATATAATCATATGACCCTATGATCATTTTAGAAACTCTTTCACCTCTAGTACTCAGATGAAACTACTTTCTCCAAAGTTACCAATGATTCCTTAGTTGCCAAATCCAATAGCATTTCTCATTACCCCTCCCTCTTAAACTCTCTGCAGCACTTGATACTGGGGACTCATTTTCTCTTCTTGGATATTCTTTCCATTTTCTTGCTTCTCCTCCTAGGAGGAAGGGAAAAGTTACTAAGTATTTATATAGTGCCTACTACATGCCAGACACTGAATTAAGCACTTTGTAAGTATTATTTCATTTCACATCACAACAACCCTGAAAGTAGGTGCTGTTGTTATCTCCATTATACAGTTGAGGAAACTGAGGCAAATAGAAAGGATTTGCGCAGATCACATGGTTAGTATTTGGGTCTAGATTTGAACTCACTTCTTCCCAAGTACAGGCCCAGTATCTATCTACCTACCACTTAACTACCTGATGGTTTCATTTTAGTCCCCTTCAAGTAACAGGCATTTGTCACATACATTTTATGAGCCAGCTACTGTACTGTTTTTTGATGACTCTTCATTCATACTTCAGTTCCTAACTGTGAATATCACTGTTCTGGATCTCATTTCTTTTCTCTCTATACTGTCTTAATGATGTCATCAATTTACATGTATGTAATCATCATCTCTACACAAATGGTACCTGGTTCTTATATAACTAATCTCCCTCCTAGGTTTTGATCTAGAAATTCCAATCGTCAGTTGAATATTTTGAGCTATATGCTCTGGAAGCATCTCTGACTCAACAAATCCAAATAACTCATTTTTTTCTTTCAAAAATCTGGTCCTCTCCAAACTTTCCTGTATCTGTTAAAGGTACAACAATCCTTCTGGTCACCCTAGTTCCAAACTTCAGTTTCATTCTCACTCTCACTTACCTTATACTCAGTTGCCAAGTGTTGTCAGTTCTATCTCTAAAATATCCCACATCTGTCACTTTTTCTCTTCTCACATGGCCTAGTTCAGAATGTCCTCACCTCTTGCCTAGACTAGACTGAATTGTCACAATAGCTTCCTAATTAGTTTCTCTGCTTCCAATCTTCCTTTTCTCCATTCTTTCCTTTCACATAGCTGCACATGTGCCTAAAGCACAGTTCTGACCCAGTCATTCCCCTTTACAAAGAATTTCAATGGTTCCCTATAATATCCAGAATCCAATATAGACTTTTTTGTTTCCCATATAAATCTCTTTGTGACCTTGTTCTAACCTATCTTTTCAGCCTTATACATTATTTCTTTCCATGAACTCTTTGGTCTAGCCCAATTAGTGTTGTTATTATTCACACACAAAATTTTCTCTCTCTTGTTTATGTCTTTGTATAGAATACCTCCCATCCTGGGTTCTACTGTCTCCTCACCTCCGCCTTTTAGAAAACCTATTTTTTTTTCAAAGCATAGTTTGTGACATGTTCTACAAGAGGCTTCTCCTGCACCTCCAAGCTCCTAGTGCTTCCCTCCCAAATTATCTTAAATTATTTTGATTTTTAGGTTTGTTATTGACATTTTTTCATTTTTAAAGCACTTTCATTTCTCAATATATACCTCCCTTGCTCCCTGCCAAGTAGTCATTACTTGTAAAAGAGGGGATAAAAATCAACCAATTCAGCAAAACTAAACAATACATAGACCAATTCAAGTCAATAAGCATTAATTAAATGCCTACCATGTGCCAGCTACAGTGCTAAGCACTGGAAATACAAATAAGAAAATTATTGAAAATCTCTGCCCTCAAGGAGTTTACAAGCCAAAGGAGGAAAATAACACATAACTGGAAGCTGAAGAGGAGGTCAGGGTGCACTGGGGAGCAAGACGTACCCTGCAGTCAAAAACAAGCAAAGTTGCTGATAGAAAATGAAGTTACCTAAAAAATTTTCAAAAGTTTTGCCATGTCTAGCATTTTCATCCCTTTACAAAGAAGGGTAGGGAAGTGAATTCACATATCCCTTCATTGGGCCCAACCATTATAATTTTAATTGTTCATTGTGAATTTCATTTCATGTAGTTAATAATAATAGCTGTCAGTTGTGAGTGCCTTAAGATTTTGCAAACTTCTTTACGTTTCTTCTTGTTCTATCCTCTCAAGTATCCAAAGAGGCAGGTGCTATTATCATTCCTATTTTACATATGACAAAATTGAGACTGAGAGAGATGGAATGACATGCCCAGAATCACACACAGCTATTAAGTTTTTGAGATATAATTTGAATTCAGGTCTTCCTCACTCCAGGCCCAGTGCTCTATGCTTGGTGTCATCAAGTGCCTTATTTATTTTGTAAGTAATTTCCTCTTGTAGAAAGTAAACCCTTTGTCATATTTGCCTTTGAATGACCTAGCATAGTGCCTGGAATACAGAAAGTGATTAATAAATACTTGTTGATCAATTGTTGATTGTTGATCTGAGAGTAGGATATGTTGGGTAGACCTTGGCCCAACTACTCAGTTCTGAACTTATTTTCAGAGAGTACTGAGTTGACACTTAATAACAATATCTTCTCAACTTCCTACTTCTCAACAACCTTGATCTTAAGGTACTGAACCTCTCTCCAATGCTGTTCACTCCATTAATCTGTGGTTCACGTGCAGGGCCTTTCATATAGTCCTCCCAGCTCTACATCTATAACTCTATATCCTAGAAGCAGATTGGATCCTCTCATAGATAGGGATCTCTCATGGACTAAATGTCTCTTTTCCACTCCCCCCTCAAAAGCCAGAGAAAGGAAGGGAATACCCTAATTTCTATTCCTAGCATTCTCCTCCTCCAAAACTATTCTTTCTTGTTGACAATTTAAATCCTTCTTGCTGCATCTTGAAAGAAGATGGAAGACATCACCTCACCATTTCTCTATAATGAGGAAGTCTAAAAATCAATGAGCCCAACCCTGAAGTTCTTCAGTTCTTTCCTCCCAAAAGAGTTCAGGCTATGGGCTTATTGGAAACCAAGCAGTATGTACAATGTTGACATTTTCCTCCCATCCCAACACACTAGCACACTCATACCGATGAAGCTGTGTACTTGGGGCAAGGAGATAAAAGGTAGAAGTGATGATGTTCTGGTAGCCTAGAAATCTGGAGAAAGGAGAAAGGGAACAAGGTAGAGCGAAGAACAGTCAGTATGCACTGGATTTATTTTCTGGAAGAATTTCTCCATTCTCTCCATAATTCTTAAAATTTCCCCAGATTCTGTTCCCCCAAGGCCCATAGAGGGCCCTGTGAAGTCAACTATAAGAGATTAGGAGCCAAATGAGTCTCATTGCACAATATCTTCCCACCCTTTCCTCAATCCCCTTTTTTCTTCCCTTCATTCTCTTCCTCCTCCTTCTCCTTTCTGCCTTCTTCCAATTCCCCCCTTTACCCCACATGCTATAATAGAAAAGATATAAGGTTAGACTATAGGAAATACTTACAAGAGGAAAGAGAAGAGAAGACAAAAGTATAGGAAAATGAGGGAGTCTCTTCTTGGAGATCTCAAAGCACCGGAGAAAGAACATCCATCTGCCTGAGATGGGGGAGGGGCTAGATGGGGGAAGGGCTAGATGGGGGGATCCAGAGGGAAATTTGGGGGGAATAATTGAAACCAGGACTGAGACATTAGAAACCATAACGCTGGCTCCTGGCCGGCCCCCCTCACTCCCCCTGTCCTCAAGAGACTGGCTCCTGGTTTTCCTCTCCCTCCCATCCTCCCTATTGCTGACAGCTCTGTTACCCCCACACACACTCCAATCCTTCATCAGTCCAAGGTTACTTGCCCCTTCAGACACCCCCTTTCTTTCTCCTCCCCCAAAAGGGACTAAGAACCAATAGCATCCCCAACTTTTCTTCCTCCCTCGCCAAAACTCTCTTGTGCCTTGAGATCCCCAGAAAAGCAGCACCCACCCCCCAACAAACTAATGGTTGGAAATTTGTTCCTAAAATCTAAACTCAGTCCCTTCTGTTGTACTGTGAGCTGGGCCTCAAGATTAGAAAGGAGAAAAGTCTTCCTGACAAGATCAAGAAAAGGCACTAGATCTAGGATAGTGATGGAGGCTAGGAAATTGCCTTCCCCTAGGTCTCAAAGCATACAATAGTGTATGTGTGATTATGTGTGTGTGTATGGGGGGGGATGGAATGTACAGAGACACACACAGCTGGTTATTCCTGAGCAGGGGAATGAATGGGATGTACTCGAGGTCCCTGGGAGAGAAAAATGCCTTGATGCCCCAAATTTTCCCCCTTTCACCAGCCAAGACACCTCTGTTTCAGTCTCGATTTCTTTTAGTCTTCCTCATGCCTGTGTCTATTTCCATCTCAATCTGGGACGCTCAGCTCAGTCTGACACTGGGGCAGAGCCAAACAAAGTTTGGGGGATGGGGGTGTCCCTGACTGTAGCTGTAGGGAAGAGTGGGGGAGGAAAGCAGGAGGGAGAAAAATCCATTCTCTGGAGTCCAGGGAAGTTTTTAATTAAAAATCAAAAGCACAAAAGGCAGAAGATAAGGCTGGGGCTGGGAGAGTATATTAATCACAATCCTGAAGGGAGGAATTTCCATTTCTATGGCCCCTTCCTGGGGCAGCAGGGATCGAGGGGGAGGGGCTAGAGGAAGGGCTGGAAGGGGACTGGTAACTGGGGGAAAGGATGTAATAGGGACTCCTGGGATTGAGGGGACAGAGTTCCTGGTGAGACCCCAGACTTGTCACAGTGAGGGGGGGGCAGGGAAGAGCAGGAAAGAAAAGATCCTCCCTCAGCCTTCTTTGCTCCTGGAAGGCCTTCCCTTTCCTCTCCTGCCCCAGGAAATGCTATCTATTAATTCTTCAAGCATTTATTAAGTGCCTACTGTGTACCATGGAGAATTAACTTCAGGGTCAGAAACACCTGGGTTCAGATCATTACTGTGACCCACACAGATCACCTCTTGGTGTCCCAGGCAACCCTCTACAACTAGAACAATTGCTGATTTGTATTGCTAGAAGAGTATCCTCTCACCTGAGACCTCCCTATACCCATGAAATTATAAATCTAGATTTTTAAAAAGAAGTGCTAGACATTAGGAATGCAAAGACAAAACACAAGAGTGGGGGGGGCATAAACAAGGTGGGGAGCTATTTATATGACTAAGTCAATAGAAAATACAAAGTAATTTGAGGGAGGGAAGGTCATTGGTAACTGAAAACATCAGAAAGACCTGAGGTAGGAGATGGCTCTAGGGCTGAGCGTTGAAGAAGCGGGCAAGCTCTCCAGACATGGGGCATAGCTTGTACAAAGGCAGAGCTGAAATGTGCTATACAAGAGACATCATAGAAGGCCCCAGACTTCAAGGTCCAAACAGGCCTGTTCTCTAGTCATCCTCTGCAGCCAGTGCCTGTGGACTTCTGGGAGGAGGTGTCAGATCTAGAACCTCATAGTGTTACTTGACATTTCTCTTCAAAACAGGTGGGCTGACAGAATACCCATCAACTACCTCCTATCCCTAGTGTCTTCTAAATTCCCCCCAGCACAATTCAGAAAACTTGGGAGATCCTTCCCCCCTCCTTCAGTCCTTTAAGCTACAATTTCTGATCTTGAACAATACCATCAATCACTGGAACACTTCTCTCACTCTCACCATCATCCCAGCAAGAAAACAGATCTTGGAATTTCAGGACTGATCTAGTAAGTCATTAAATCCATTTCCATCCCTTGAGACAGGAAGTTTGGAGACTCCTCTTGAAGGCATTTTTCACTTAAACTAGACAAAGAATTGGGGAGAATGAATTACTACAGGAGGGGGATGGAGGTTAAGCATAAGGAAGAACTTAGTGGCAGAATGTGAAGGGACTTAGCCAGACTGCTCCGTAATATGGTCTCCTTTTCTTCTTCCCCTCCCACACACATACACTCCCAGTTATGAGGTTTGTTCTGCTGGGACCACCTGGCAAGGAGACAAACCAGCTGGACAGGTTCTTTTCCTGAGGCCCCCAATCTCTGGGCACGAGCCAGACCCCAAGTCTGGTCTGAGCTTGAGCCTGGGCCTGGGCATGAGCTGGAGCCTGAGTCTTATCGACAATCTGAGTCTGAGTCTAAACGTGAGCAGCAGCATGATGTGGAGGGGCAGGAGGGGGGGAGTGGAACCACCACTATGGGGTTAGAGAAACTGGGTTCAGATGCTAGCTCTGACACTCACCACCTGTTTTGGGTCAGGTTTTCTGATCTTTAAAATGAGGGAAGGCACTCATCCAAACCTCCTCTCTTTGGTAGACAAAAATGGCCTCACAAGCCAGTTCTCTCTTTCACCCCTTTCACTTTAAGAAGGTACACCAGACTGGGTGACCCTGGGCAAGTCACTTAACCCCAATTACCTCAGCAAAAAGAAAAAGAAGGCACAAGAGAATGTAGCATGACAGCTTGTGCCAAAGGAAGAGCTGGGGATACTGTTCTTACAACAGCTCCCACCTTCCAGGAACAGTTGGGGTGACTTTCAGCAGAAGCACATGGCAGAGATAGACTAGGACTTTCCCAGCAGAAACATATGCAAAATGCAGACATCCCTATCAAAGAGCAAGTATATGGACAATATTCATGAACCCCAAATCCCATATGGCACAATGACCCCACAGTCTAGCTTTCTTGCCCAAGGAGGGCCATGACTCATAGGTAAATCTAAAATTGGGCACATCCAAGTTTGAGAATCTGAGAAACTAGGCCTTCTAGAGAGAGATTTCCTGCCGTGGCATACTCTTTGGGAAAAAAGAAGCAAGAGAACAAAGCCAGTAAGCCACAAATGGAGGGAGCCCTCCCCCACCACCACCCCAAACGAAATGTGTCTTCTAGAGAGGTTTATTTAGATTTTTTTTTAACTAGGTGAAAGAGGAGATTCTCTGCTTCATTCCTTACCTAGCTTTAATCACTGAATGGTTCCGCCTCAGTTAAGCTGAGACCTGATGAAGATTTAAGCTTAAAAACGTCAGGGTCTCCCACAGCATCTAGGCCCACCTCTAATTGTTCTGATCTATATCTGGTCACTGGACCCAGAAAGCTCTAGAGGAGAAAGTGAGGCAGGTGATCTTGCCCAGACCTCCCTCACTTAAATCCAACTCATTTGCATGTCATGGCATCCCCTCCCTGAGATCATGATACTCTTCAAAAACTAAGAATAAACAAAAACAAACCACAGTGTAGTTCTATGCATCTTGGGGAGATTCTGTAGAACTCCAGGGAAAAGGAACCTCCCAGAATGTGGCTACGATATCCCAATAGCAACCCCAAGGCTTCTGAGGGGAATTGGTGGACTATCTGGATGTTTTGTGTCTCCATATCTGCTCTGTCCTCCTGTGAGTCTCTTGTGTTTTATGCCTATTGACTATTTTCTCTAGGGTGATAAGGAGACTGTCCCATACTTGACTTGCATGCAATATTTTGAATACTGAGATGGGAATTAGGGACCCCTTTTTACCCAGACATAAGTTTTACAACTACTATATTAGGAGATTTTTTTCCCTTGGGGGAAATTTCTTGTGGAAATAATGAGCCAAAGAGAAAAAAATGATCCTCTGGGTATTAGCCCCCAAGATTAGACCCAATCCATAGAAGGCCTGCACCATGCCCTGGGCTATGGCAATGATGTATTTAAAAAAAAGAAAAAAAAAAGACTATTCAAATGAGTCCAAACAAATGTGATAACCAATCCTCAAGAAGAAGATGAAGAGATGAGGAACTAACTGCCTCCTTTCAGGAGAGAAATAGGTGATTATAGTTGCAAGCAATGCATATGCTGTCAAATGTGATCCCTCTGGCAGCTATAGTTTAACTTAATTATTTTTCTTTGTCACAAAGGAGTCTTCATTTGGAGGAATGGGTATATCTGGAAATATATAATATGTTTTAAAAACAAAAAATAAATCTTTTTTTTTCCCTTTTAAGAAATGGAAAAATTTCATTTCTTTTTTTTGACTGCCACTCTTAAACCGGAGTTTTAGGCATTACAGAGGAATGCTGTTAAAAAAAAACAATTTATCCAGATTTTAGCACATGGTTTGATAACATCTATCATATGACTGATGTAGATAAGATGGAGTGAAATGGTTTGGGCAATGGCACAATTAGGTGGAAATAGAAATGGGTGAATGCTGTGGACATTCCACTTCCCACCCCCAACTAAAGTCATTAATGATTCCATGTCAGTTTGGAAAGAGATCTTCAGTAAAGTGTACTCAGTATCAATGCAGATATCAGCATCCTTTCTCTGATGCTTATCTCACAGAATTCCCAAAATGACTTGCTCAGAATCACACATATGTGTCAGAGTCAGGCCTTGAACCTGGATCTTCCTGACTCTGAGACTAGCTTTCTATCTACCATGCCAGACTACCTTTAGTTGTTTTTAACATCATTAACAGTGACTAAAGGGAGAGATAACATGCTTATTAAAATTGCAGTTGCCAGAATGTTGGGCTGAATCTAGCAAGATGAGATGTAAGCGATATAATCTTACACTTGAGTAAAAAAAAAAAAAAAAAAAGTCAGTTTCACAATTATAAAATGGGAAAGGTGTGGCTGGACAGGCATTTGTCTGAAAAGGCTCTGGGGGTTTCAGTGGGCTGTAAGCTCACTATGAATCAACAGCATGATATGGCAGCCAAGAAAGCAAGTTAATTCTTTCTTCATGCTCACTGAGAGGCCCCATTATCCAGAGCTAGGGAGGTCATAGTCCCACTGTCCCCTACCCTGGCCAGAATACATATAGAGTACTGCATTCAATTTTGGGGAGCCACATTTTAGGAAGGACACTGATAAGCTGGAGAGAGTTCAGGGGAAGACAAGATGGTGAAGGGCTTTGAATTTATGCTACATGAGGCTCATTCAGAGACACTGAAGATATGTTTAGTCTGAAAAAGACGAACTTCTCAAAGTGATTGAAGGATTGTGTTCAAATATATGATACTGTTCGATATCTGATGGACTGTTACATAGGATAATGGGATAAACTAGTTTTACCTGGTCCTAGAGAGCAGAACTATGAGTAGCATGGCAAAAAAAAACTCCTATGATTTGGGGTTCCTAGTCTTTATCTTACTAAACACCTATGTCCCCATGCTTCTTCCTCCTGTGTTGTACTCTTTTCCTTCTGTCTTTCAATTTCTTTGGAATTCTCCCACACACAGACACACAGACCTCTTATAGGAAATCTTTGTATCCAGAACCTTCCAGGTTAGAAACCTGCAGTTTCCCAACGAATTGGCATTTCCCAGTCTATGACATTAGAGGCAAAGAAACAAATCAGACCTTTCTGGGCAAGAGTGCCCCCCACTACAAAACACTATCTTCATATTCTCTGAATACACAGAACAAAAGTGGACTCATGAAACGTTGGAATAATGAGGTGACAAATCTGGGGAGCAGCCCCTTGAGAGACCATAGTGAATTTCTTCTTCCTGACAAAGACTGAAGTTCAAGGAGCCCAAGGCTTCCTGACAACATTCTTCATTTATATAAACTCTCTGCCTTTCCCTAGCCTATCTGGAGATGTCAGTTCAGATACCAGTTGGAGGTAAAAGGGGGATATACTTCCCAAGTTCCCTTGCTCTTGCCCCTCTCTCTCCATATTTCCTTGGGTTAGGTGGCTCCAATTAAGCCAAGTTACCACTTTTTTTTCCCTTTTGTAGCCTTTATAAATTGACTATCCTTATCCCAACTCACAATGATGAAATAGGTCTTCCTGAGTAAGGACTCCCAGAGTCCTAGGGTGAGCCTTGAGAAGGTAGGGATGATTTTTCTCTAATTCCCTGGAATCCCTATTCTAGAATGTTTTGCCCAGTATCAATCACCAATTATTAGTGCCCCAGTTTTATTTAACTTGACATCAATTAGTTTTTAGAAAGGATATTTACTAACTAGAAATAACAATAAGTCACAAAGCATTTCCCCCCAACACTCTCCTCTATATCAGGGCTTCTTAAGCTTTTTCCACTCTCAACCCTTTTTCACCCCCAAAATTTTTATACTATAATTTTGTAATATGTAATTCTGAGCTGAGGAGTTACTGTCAGTGTTCATGCAAGTATAGTGCAAAGTGTGCATGTTGGGTGTTCAGAACCAAAGCTGCAGTGAAATAGTATGATGCAACACAGGCAAGCGCTGCCAGTAACACCTTGGATTCATCACACCTTTGATTTTGAATTAATTTTTGGTCGCTGAATTCAGGAACATTTTATTGCCAAATAGCTCCCCACCACCACCATGCCCATAGGAGGTTGTGACCCACAGTTTTAAGTGTTGCTCTGTACCACCTCCTGTTCTGGGGAGAATGATTCAAACATAAAACAATTTCTTCAAAACACACAATTAAGTTCATTTTCAAATATGGCATAGCCAATGGATAAATGAGCACACATCCCTGCCACCATGATGTGATGGGTCAAAAAAGCCATTCATTCTTCTGGGTTTTGGCAGTTGCCTCACCAGCACTCAGCCTCCCTCCAATTCTGATGTAGACTCCTGCTCTCAGACTTATGGCCATCACTATTCCGACCTTTTGAAGCTCACAAGGAAGTGGAAACCTTCAACGCTGCTTCATCGAAAGCAAACAGATTAGATATAATCGAAACAGAAGTAACTTGGCAGTGGCCTAGTAGGTAGATAAAGGACTGAGGCCTCTTTCCCACAGCTAGACCTTGAAAGTGTCCTTAACTCATCATTCAACATGGCCAAGCAGCAAAGAGGTAGCAACTTACTCTGTCCATTTAGTACCTTTTGAAAGCATCACTGTTCTAAATTAGAAGAAAATCAAAAGTTCATCCACTGCCCATTTGGTTACATAACCAGAACTACTCACAGGATATTTGTGCATGTTCCAAAGAATGGGGGAGGGCCTCTCAATTATATCACACCTTTCTGTATCAGACCAGCAGTAGGAAGATCCTGCTGCACATTCCCTGAAAATGGGGTTCCATTGGCCAGGCATATTACTCTTTGGATCAGACTGATGATTTGACCTACATGAGGAATCTTCTGTAAGGGGGTTTCTAGTCTTAAGAGAATTGCCTGGGTCACTGAGAAGTACTGACTTGCCTGGGCCTGATAAAGCCTTCCCTTAAGTGTGCCAAATAAAAAAGATCTATTGTTTTCATATTTACTGGTTCATCTCATTCTTGAAAGTTTCTTTAAGATCTAGACACAGATTCCAAAATGAGGAAATGGGCATAAGTTGCAAAGAAGAAAATTTAAATTTGACACATAGAAAAGCTAGCTGACAATTAGGGCTATCCATCAATGGCTGAATGAAAAAAATAATTCAAATCTCTAATAATTAGATAAATGCAAATTAAAGTAACTGTCAGGTTCCACCCTAAACTATCAGACTAGTGAAAATGATAATTGTGACAAAATGACAATTGTGAGAAGACAGACACATTAATGAACTGTTGGTGGAGGTAATGAATTGGTACAGCCATTTTGGAACTATGTCCAAAAAAAAAGAAAAAGAAACTATACATTCTCTTTGATCCTTCAGTATCACTACTAAGCTTATTATCCCCTTTCTCCTGAAAAAAAAAAATCAAAGAAAAAGATCCATTTGTACAAAAATATTTATAGAATTTTTTTTTTTTATTATGGCAAAGTACTGGAAACTAAAAGGGAGGCTTATCAACTAGGAAATGGTTGAACAAATTATGATTTTATTTATGAATGCAATGGAACAGTATTAAATCCTAAGAAATTACAAAAGGGACCATTTTAGAAAAACCTGGGAAGATTTTATGAATTGATGCAGAGTTTTATTTAATAACACCGTGAAGAAAAAAAAAAAGTTGTAAATTTAAGAACTCTGATCAATGCAATGACAAATCAGATTTGTAAAGAATTAACAACAACATATGCTACCTAACTTCTGACAGAAAGGTCGTGGGGGAGTATAGAGTGGGCACAACCCAACTGGGGATCTGTTTAAGTGGACTATGCATAGTTGTTACAAGGGTTTTGTTTTTATTTATTTTTCTATTTTCAGGGAAAGGAAGATAAGAATAAACGAGAGACATGATACAAGTTGCCAAAATAAGAAAAAAAAATGAAAAGAAAAGGTCATTGAAGCATTTTTTTTAACGTACAGAGAACCATAAGAAAGCCAGATGGAGAGAGACAACTTTCAAAGTTACATGTTGAATTTATTATATACTTAAAAGAAAAAGCTAGCTGTATGTAACAGAGATTCACAGTTTCATCTACAATCTTCTTTTTTCTGTCCTATTTTGTATATGAAACATTCATTTTGCTTAAGTGGTGTTTAATTTCAGAACAAAACAACATTTTTAAACAATTAGAGCTATTCCCAAATGGAATGGGCTGCCACAGGAGGTGCTGGGTACGTGTGTGTGCCTGGCTCAGAGTCTGAGCCTAAATTCAAGTCTAAGCATAAATCAAAATCTGGGACTGGATAAAATCCTGAGGCTCAGCCTGGGCCTCAAATCGAAGCCAAGTTTCACTTTTAACCATCAACTGGATCTATTCCAAGTCTAAGGCTGAACCTCAGCCTGAGTTGGAGGCCAAGAACAAGTTGGAGGCTGAGTTTGGGTCTGCTCATACACCTGATCCTGAGCCCTTAATCTAAGCCTGAGCCTGAGTTTGGAATTTGATTTTCCACTGAACCCAACCTGGAGCTAGATTGAGCCTAAACTTGTTTGAGACTGAGCTGGATCCCCAATTTTCTGAGGCAATGTCTGAGACTGAGCCTAGCTATGAGACAAGGCCTAAACCTGATTTGATCTGAGCTTAACCCTGAACACAGGCCTGGCTTTGTGGCTGAGTCTGAGCCCACATTGCAACTTGAGTTTAAACTGTGTCTGGGTCTAAATCGTAGCCTGAATTGAAGCCT
The DNA here is from genome assembly GCF_048593235.1 of Sminthopsis crassicaudata. Taxonomy (NCBI): domain Eukaryota; kingdom Metazoa; phylum Chordata; class Mammalia; order Dasyuromorphia; family Dasyuridae; genus Sminthopsis; species Sminthopsis crassicaudata. The sequence continues at coordinate 418,740,756 of NC_133617.1, forward strand.
CAGTAAAGGTGGGGGGAAGCAGGGGAGAAATTGGTCTTGGCCCCAGAAATTACTTGCTCATCCTTCCTACTTTGTGGAATCTTAGAATGCAAAAAACAAATTTTAGAGGTAAGGAAATAGTAATATGTTAGTGAAGTATTTAACTGTAAAAGCCAACCAAAAAACCCCATATCCATCCATGTCTCCAGGCAACCATATTCTGGTGGGGGATTCAATGTATAAATAACTAAGTATGCATTAGATGAAGTTTCTCTGAAGGGGAAAGAGAAAGGCATTAGCAGCCTGGGAGACTGGAACAGGCTTTCTTCTGAAACTGGGATTTGATCTGAGTTTTGAAAAAAATTCTGCAAAGGACAGCCAGTGGAAATGGAAGATGGAATGTAGTATTCAAAGTTAATAGAAATGAGATTTTAGAATGTATTCAGAAGAGGAATGTACAGTATTAGAAGACTGGAAATGTAGCAAAAAACAACAACAAAAAAGGAAATGTAGCAAGGAGGCAAGTAATGAAGAACTGTAAAAATTAGAGGACTCTGTATTTGATCTTGGAAGTAAAAGGGAGCCACTAGGATTCATGGAGGAATGAAGTTAGCAGAGTCAGACATTTTAGAGAAATAGCTTTGACAGCTGATTGGAAGCTGGAGGAGAGTCGGTAAAGGCTTTGAAAGAGGGACATAAGGTAGAAGATAATTATAGTATTCTAGACAAAAGGTAATAGAAGCCTGGACTAGAATGGTGGTTATATAGGTGGAGAAAAGAGGATATATGTAAGAAACATTATGAAGACAGAAATGACAAGATGATTCAGGTTGACATTGAGATTGGGAACTTGGGTGATGGCAAAGATGGCAATGCCCTCAAAAGTAATAGGAAAATTGGAAGAGCAGTTTGTGGAGGAAGAGAATTGTCTTACTGAATTAGGAGAGTTTGGGATTGGCTGGCTGAAAACTGAACACATTCCTAGAGCCTTTTGAGGAATAGCTCAAGATAGCTTTGAGGAATCGCTGTGAATAGCTAAGCTGACTAGTCTTGGATTCGGTAGATTTAGTTGAAAATTTGGAGAGGATTCCCTTTCAATTCCATTTAACAATTATTAAATACCTACAGTATATAGATGCTGCCATAAATATTTCAGAATACAAGGAAACAGTCTTCTTATAAAGGGTTTCCATGGGTTTGTCCATTAACAGTCTCTGATTCAAAAAGTAAAAGGCAGTTTATTTGCATAATTCTAAACTGCTTTCCAAAATGAGTTATACCACTTCACAGCCTCACCAACAATGCATCATCAGGCATATCTCCAACACTGATAGTTACAATTTTTTTTTTATAATTTTTGCCAATTTGTAGAGTATGAGGTGAAATCTAAAGGTTTTTTTTGTGTTTCTTTTATCTGGATAATTCTGGATCTGGAACATTCTTTCATATGGCTGTGAATTCTTTGCTTTTCTTTGAGAACCATTTGTTCATATCCTTTAACCATTTATCTATTGGAGAAATTTGACAGAAAGATTTTCTCCCATTTGACCACTTCTCTTCTTATTCTAGATGCATTCGTTTGGTCCATGCAGAAGTTTTACAGTTCCAAGTACTAAAAGTTATCTATTTTATCTTGTGTAATGGCTTCTGTCTCTTGTTTGATTAAAAACTATTGTGGATGCAAAGATAAATATGACAGACCCTTTTTTCAAAAAGCATGCAATTTAATAGGATAAGGATATATAAGCAAATAATCATGCATAGAAATAATATAAGAGACTTAAGGGAAGGGCTAAGAAGAGTTTGAAGAGGGAGAGATCACTTTCACTTGGTATCATCATAGTGGTTCAAAAACCACAGTACCTTTAACCTTGATCATTATGATGTGAAGTTCCATGTCCCCAAGGGTATTTGCACTAATATGATGAGCTTCTAGGAGCAGACAATACCTATGGATGGGCCAATTGCTCCAGATCACATACAAAAAAGGGTTTAAAGAAAAACAAAAAAACAGGTTAAAACTTCTGTAATTCTTAGAATTGGGATTAGTGGGTGTTGTACATCTACCAAAGGTAGGATAGGAAGACAAGAGAAAGAAAGGAAAGAAAAAGGAAGGGGAGGGAAGACAAAGAAATGAAAGAAAAGGGAAAGGTAGAAAGGGGGTGAGAGAAGTAATGAGAAAAAGGGAAAGAGAAGAGAGGAGTGAAGAGATTAAAAAGAAAAGTAATTTTTTAAAAGTATATAGGGTATGAATGGGAAAGAAGAGCATCAAAGAACAAATAGAATTGCTTCTGAAAAAAACCTGGGATGATAACAGTGATGGAGACAAAGCAGAGCTACTCAATTTTTACTTTGCTTCTGTTTTCTCTGCTAAAAACAGTCTTTAAGAGGAGGAATAAAGTGGCTAACACATACATAGCCGAAATTCAGAAAGAAAAGGGGAAACCTATATTTTCCCCTTCTTGATATAAGTGAAGGCCATTTTAGAATAAGCTTCCATTTCAATTTAAAAAGGCAATAATAATATAAAAAAAAAAAAAAAACCAACCTTTTTTTCATTTTCCCTTTCTCCAGTAATTGCGCAAGGCTTGTCAAAGACAAACAAAGTCCACCCTGTCTTGGACCCCAAAGCCAACTATAGACTAGCAGATTAAGAAATCTCTGTCCCTTCTTCTAAAAAACAAACTGTTCCTAAGACCAGTGGCAAATTATTTGAAAGCCTAGTATAACTCTTTGCCTGCTGTGCATAGAAGTATACAGCAGGCATGAGAAACAAGTGAAAAATGCAAGTGATAAAAAGAGTTGCATTCAGAGGCCCACTTGCTCCATAAAGACTCTCTCCCTTCCAGGTACTCAGCCAATGCTTTTCCATGCCATGGCTCACAACTATGAGCAGCATTAAGTTGGAGTTTTTATTGTTGTTTTTATTAACTTGTACCCTAAATTGTTTTCCATGACAAAATCCAAGACAATTAGGAAGATAGTAGAAAGAACCTAGCTGCACTTGATAAGCTCCAGTCACCAAACCCAGATGTACTACATTTCAGGGTACTGAGTCAGGATCCAAAAATATCTCAACAGGCTAGAATGTTGGGCTGGATGTAATAAGACGAAATTTAATCAGGACAAATGCAGCCTCTTACACTTGGATTTAGAAAAACTGACTTCACAAGAGGGGAAGGTATAGAAAGAAAGAATTTGGTCTGAAAAAGCTTGGAAAAGAGAGGAGGGAGGAGTTAAAGGACAAAAGTGGGTTAAGCTGTCTGAGTCAACATTGATATAGCAGCCAAGAAAGTTAATTCCATTTTTGTTTGCATTCAGAAGCATACTGTCCAGGACTAAGATCATAATCCTTCTGTACTCTGCCTTAGTCATACCACACTTGAGGAATATTGTGGAAAATACCTTTTAGAAAAGGGTATTGATAAGCAGGAGTGTTTAGAAGAGGGCAAAGAGGATGGCAAAGGGCTCAAAGCAGACTGAATACTGGTTGAAGGTACTGTTAATGCTTAGACTGGATAAGATTGATGCGAGATATAATGCAAAAAAAAAAGTCCCCTTTCTTAGAAGAGGGATGAGAATGAGGGATGTTTGATCTTCTGTAAGAACAGAGAAGTATTAAGTTCCAGGTGAACAGAAACAGATTTAGATTTACTCAAAAATACCTTCCTGATAATTAAAGCTATCTAAAGTGTAATGGACTCTCTATGGAAGTAATGAGGTCTTCAAGCAAAAGCTGAACTTTTGAGGATGTGGTAGAAAGGATCCATGCTCAGATCTGAGCCAGATTAGCTGGCTTCTAAGATTCTGTGAGTTTGTATTACCTTCGAACTTGAGAGCCATCTTGGCAACAAAGAAATGACTCACAAATTCAATTGTTACCCTTTTGATCTCTGATCCTTTTCTATCTCAGTCCTATTTTTATCCCAGTCCTTGTGTTTTCTGGATCCCCCATTACATCCTTAACAAAATCACCTCTTTCTAACTTCTTGTATATAGCTGACATCTGTTTCCACACAGAAGATGCTACATCCTTTCATCTCTGACCATCATTTCCCACAGAAATTACACCTAATGAGATAGCACCTGTTATCACTGCCAGAAGACTGGTTTTGGAGACAGGAAGATTTACATTCAGGCCCTGCCTTTAATACACAAAGCAGCCTTTGCTGGGTCATCATGAGCAAATCTCTGTTCCTAGGTAACTTTCTAAGGCTCTTTATAGTAATGTTGCCTCGTAGAGTATTACCAATACTAAGAATGACGTATAAAATAACAGGTCTTGGAGATTTCTTCCAAAAAAATGTGACTGATACTTATGTAGCATTTGAAGTTTTGCAGCATGCTTTATATCCATTTAACTTTCAATAGGATGCCACTAAAGATTTCTGAGCAAAGTAGCAGCATAATCAGACATATATATGAGGATAAGTCTGGCAAAAGTTTAAGAACCAGATTCTTAAGAGGTGAAAAAAAAGTGAAAGTCAGTAGCAGAAACAGAAAGAGGATGGATGATCCACTTAACTTAGGAAAAAATGTATCACCTAGTCTGATTGGATAAGTTTCCTTTATATACATTTGTAATGATCCTGGAATATTATCTTATAAAATGTTATTCTTATGGTCCAGAGCCCATGGAGATAGAAAATAAAATAAAGTAAAATAAAAAGAGAAGTGAGTGAAAGAAATAGATATTTATTAGGCACCTATTAGCATTTAAGGTATTCTATTATAGACTATTAGAGGCAGCTAGATAATACAGTGGACAAAGTACTGGTTTTGAGTCAGGAAGAAATCCATTTGGTCTGAAAAAGCTTGAAAAAGAGAGGAGGGGTTAAAGGACAAAAGTGGGTTAAGCTGTCTTACACAAGTCACTTAAACTCTGCCTGTTTCACACTATAAGGATAATAGCATCTATCTCACAGGGTTATAAGACTTAAATGACTTTGTAAAGCTTCTTCAGTTCAGTGACCAAATAATTTGAGAAAGGAAAAGGATCACAGGAATGGAGACAAGGAACAAGAGAGGAGGGGAGAAGGCAAGGAAGACATGTCTCACCCCACTTTATTGTGAATGAACCTCAGTAAGGAACAGTCAAATATACGTGTCCCAACAATCCAGAGGCTCTGGAGTCAAATTAGTTAAGCAGAAGACATTTAGAAAAGGTTATTATTGAAAGGTTAGACATTGGAAGTACTTCCCAACAGTGAAAGGACATATAACATTTATCTACTATGGGAACATCTCGGTTCCCAGGAACAAGCTTTTTTTCTCCTGAGGGAGTTGGAGTAGGGAGAAGGTGGGAGGGAGACCTGCCCTAACTGGCTACAAACACCTCCATTCCTTGGGACTGGGCCAGACCCTCCACAGTCTAGGCTTCCCAAAGTCTGGAAGGGAGGAGTTAGACAATCTGGAAGCAGGTTTATGGGATGATCCATTAATCGCCTCTACCCCCTTACTCTCCTCTTTGTGCAAAACTCAGTTCCAAATAGTCCCATCTCTTGTCCTGAGATTAGCCAAGGAAAGTCACTGAGTGAGGAATCAGGGATTAGACCTTCCAGATTGAGGAAGAGAATGGCAGCCTCATTTTGCTAAAACAACTTTTCTCTCTCTCACACAAACCTTTCTGTTCTGATGCTGTAATAACACAAGGGGAATAGGGAGGAGACACACTGTCACCTTGAAGACCAGACTGTTCTTTCAATCTTTTTTCTACATGGCAAAAATAGCAGATACAATTTACAACAGGAGTGACTAAGGCTAGACAGAAGAAAAGAGTTCCTTATCAATGAAAAGAGAGAAAGGCAGCCTTGTGGCTTGCTTCTCTTTTCATGGGAGACTTCAAAAATAAAGGGATAAGATCTTCATATGGGACAAGGGAAAGAAAAGATGTAATTAAATTTCACCCCCCAAAATGTTAGGTTCTTACTAGGTGCTAAGTCCGTACTTAACAATTCTCTAGCTCAGGGTTCACAGCTTTAGTTCACACCTTTAAAAGGAGTTTATACCTTTAGACTTCTGAAAAGGAGCTTGCTCATTGGCCGTAAAGAGTTCCCACAAGCCCCTGGAGTACCCACAAGCCCATTCTCTGGGAGGATAAAAAGAGGCAACATTGAGTCTGGAGGGGCAGTCTAGATTGGGTGGACAAGGCTTCCCAAGGGAACTTCAGGGAAGCTCGAGGAGATTCAGAGCCAGGATTCAGGAAGAAGAGGATTCAAGATTCTACCTTCACTCTGGCTGGAGGCTCCAGAAGCCTCCCAAGAAACCTGCTCCCAGAGAAAAGGATTTACAGAAAAGAAACCTCCTCCCAGAGAAGGATTACAATTGAGAGAAAACAAGACACTACACCAAAAAACCCTTTAAAATGACTCAGAAGTGCTTTTAGTAGCTTAGAAGGAATTCAGAAGAGTTGTTGTGAGGATTCATGAGGTAACTAGATGGCAGAGTGGATGGTAGCTGGGCCTGGAGTCAGAAGACAAGAGTTCAAATCCTGCCTCAGACACTTAGCAGCTGGGTAAAGCTGTCCTTAACTTCTGCTTCAGTTTGCTTATCTGCAAAATAAAAATAATATAGGACCTATCTCCCAGGGTTGTGAGTATAAAGCAAGATATATGCAAAGCAATTTGCAAATCTCAAGGTACTATATAAATGCTAGATATTATTATGCTAGCAATACATGAGCCTTGGTTTGAATTAGACCAAGTAGTAACTGGGTAGAAGACCCAGGATGTTTGTTGGGAAGAGACACCTCTCTCTAAAACTTGAGCCATTTGTAGCTCACATTCTCATTTCCTGGAGATTCCTGCAATTTCCAATCCATAGGCAAATCCCACAATCCCAATACTACCAGCACTTTCCCTTACCCACTCCTTTCCCTGCAGGCAAAGGTCTACAATAGGCTGAAATCTGTAGGAAGAGAGAAAAAAGTCTCTATAGTTTCCTCTCCTCATACTTCAATATGTCTCTGACAACTAGCAAAATAACCTTCTCCAAAGAGAGCCTAGAAAGACTGGGACAGAATAACAAAACTTGGGAGTGGGGCACCCTGATAATTTAGTGTCCACCAAGGGAATGCTACAAGATGATGAAGGCCAATAGTTAAAAATTATTGTAGAGAGGCCGGAAAAATTTGGAACATGTGGACAGCTGTGGAGAAAGTAGGGCTTCCCGGCAGGCAACGACAGATGGGAGACCTTCCATCCTTCCCATTAGACAGCTAAATCCAAGAACACATCCCTTATGTTCCTCACACCCAACCCCTCAGTCACAACTGTCATTCCAAGCAAGGTCTGCTGGCCAGATGACCAGGTGGATCTGTTTTCAGTACCACCATTCCAACTGTCTTGTAGGTAAACAAGACTCTAGGGAGTTTCCAGCCCCTTTGCCCAAGTCAGTTTCTCCAGGGTGGGAGTGGAAGAACTGCTTGCTGCTCCTGTTGCCATAGCAACAAAGAAGGCAGCACTTGCTTTGCATATATTTGCATCTGTGTAACCTCCTGGACCCAGTCACATTTTCTTAAGAAAATATACAGGTAGGCTGCTTCTCAATCCCACAAACACCACAGTAAGAAATTCATGACCACCAGCCCCTCCAGACCAGGTCCTAAGCCTTTTTTCTCTCCTTCTTGCTAGGAGGAGCAAACTAACTTAGAATCCATCTCCCTGCCTCAAGAACAAGGAAAAGATCCAGGCTTGAGGACAGAAGGTCCCTGGAGTGGGCTGTGGATTTCAGCACCACGGAAAGCAATAGGAAGGGTTGGCAGGGAGCCTAGTCCGCCCCACTCCTCAAGGTACTCCAGAGCAGGGGAGAGAGAAGAGCAAAGAGGCAGGGACAGGACAGTGCAAGGGATTATACTAGAGAATACTACAGCAATGCTACACATGTAGAAAAGGAATTTAGTCTAATTGATCCATTTCTTTCACTGCCCAGGTCAAGTTACTTGCTCTTCAAGTAGTCTTCCAGGGGTGCTGTAACCCAGAATGACCATGTCAGCCTTCCCTACTCCCCCACCTACCACTTGAGTCAGTAGTGTATATTCTCATCCTGGGACATGTATACACATCTCCTAGGATCAATTTAGACTTTTATTTTCTCATTGGTCCTAGAAATTTTGCATTCCTAAACCAAGATCTCAGGGGACAAGAAGGTTGTCTTCCCATTTCTCCCTTCAACCCCACAGGATTTCCTTCATACAGGGGTCTGGACAACCAGTAGGCAAGTGCTTAATAGCTGATGATGGATTAATTAAGTGGAAACTGCACCACACCTAGACAGAGCTGCCACCATGTGGCCAAATCCAGAACAACAAGTCAGGCTTTGCCTACTCCAGCCCTGGGATTGAGATATAAATGTGCTGTTTGCATTGCACCTAGCTCAAATTTTGAAATGCCAATTTCTAATCATAGAATCAGATTTTGAGCTGGAAGGGGCCTCAGAGTCATGTATTCCAATCTATGAGAAGTAGAGGCCCAGGAAAGCTGGATAGTCCAAGGTTATATAGATAAACATCAGAAGTGAGATTTGAATTCCAGTATCCTAACAATCACTTTATATTATACCACATACAATCCAGTTCTACTTTCACAAACCACCCCCATCTCAGAACCCAGGTCCACAAAATGCTCACAGAATTGGGTCCCAGCTTTCATCTTCTCAAATCTGCCCATGAGTTTCCAGTGAATCCCCACTGCCTACAGAAGTTTTTGACATTCAAAATCCTTCACAGTAGCAGAAGCCCCAAACTCACCTTTCTAGCCTTATTTCTCACAGGCTTTATCTTTTGTTCTATATGTATCCTTTAATCTGGGCAGCCTGAGCTCAATACTAGTAGCTAGATCTTCCACGGATTTTCACCTCTTCCTCTTTGGCCCACACTTTTTAACCTCACCTCTGAGCCTGTTGAATTCCTCCTACTCCTCCTTCCAGAACCAATTCAAACTTCACTGCCCCCCTAAAGCTGGTTCTAACCAATCCTGGTACCACTGATCTCTCAACATTAAAGTAGTCCCAGACACACTTTTCATCACACAGCCAGTTTCCTGTGTGACTTTGGTTGTTTTAAGGGATTAGGTATAGGGGCAGTATCCTGTGGTTTATACACACACATACAGCTGGGCACAGAGAAGGGTTTCATAAATAATGCAAATGGAACTTTATTCCCAACTCCTTCCTTCCTTTCCGGGGAAAAATAACCTTATCGTTACATTCCAAGGAATCTAATTTATAAGAGATTGACAAAACTGATGGTAACATTCTTGAGGAAGGGGAACAGGAGAAAGGGCAGAGTACTTCTTTGACCAAACCCAGAGCACCTCAGAGCAGCCATCAACATGTCTGTTCTTGCATCCTGTGCTCATTTCCACCTGTGGCAACAGTGTGTGTTCAGTGTGACCAAAGACCAGTCACTGAATCAAAAAGAAAAAGCAGTGATGGGGCTTCAGTATTGTTCCACCAATTCTGAGGAGTACCTCAGAATCTGCTTCCAACTCCCTCATGGAGTCAGGGCCTCCTGGGGGTCTCGCCTCGGGCCCCACCTCCACCTCCCTGCCAGTGCCCTGAGGCCCGAGGTCGCCTCTTGGGCTGAGGAGTATGTGGGGGGGGTTCGGGGTAAAGGCTGTCCCAGACCAGGAGGAGCACCTGGGGGCTGGTAGCCACCCTCATTGGGGTCCAGAGGGTCCTTGCTGAGGAGAAGCCATACAGCTGGCACATGTCGGCGTACGGTAAGTGGGTCCAGACCAGCCTCGGGCACTACGGGGACCCAGGCATCCTCCGTCTGCTGGAAGTGCAGTTTGGTGAGCTGGTGCAGGCCAGGCAGGCGGCGCTTCAGGATCTCTGCACAGGTCACAGCTTTGCCTGTGGCACGGCCTGCACCAATGAACACTATTCGCCGGGTGGATTCACTTTCCAGCCTGCCCAATGCAAAGCCCAGGAGGTTTCGGATCTTGCTGCCATCCCGGACCCGCATTTCCAAGGTATCTGGAGGCAGACCTGGAACTGGGGGGACCAGGGGTTTCTCTACAGAGCTTGCCTTCTGGTAATTCTCCATGGCTGGTCCAGGGGCCTTCACTGTGCCTAAAGAGGGAGAGGTGAGTGCATAGTACCCAAGGGCCAAGCCCACCACATCCCAGTTTCAGAAAAGAGTACCCCCTAATCAAGGGCTCTCTCCCCACAAGAACTGGATATCTGTGAAGAAAGGGACAATGTCTCCCTCTAGTCCAGGATCTTCCTAAAGAAAAAGTCCACTGACTAAGAGTTAAGCCAAAGGCTAACAAAGGTTGTCACTGCCTTCTGTAAAACTGTAATGGAAAATTTCTCGTTACCTTAAAAATTAGAGGTAGGGGCTGCTACTCTATAGGGAGGCAGCAGGTGTGATAGAACGCTGGACTTGGAGCCCACCGATCCTGAGACACGTAATAGTTGTGTGATGCTGGGTAAGTCACTTAATCTATCTGGATTTTAGCTTCCTCTCTGTAAAACAGGGATGATAATAATAGCATCTACCTCATCCTGTTGTAAGGATCAAGTAGGATGATGTATGATTAATATAACACCCTACAAAACTCACAGCCCCATATAAATGCTATTATTCAAACAAAACCAAAGAAAAACACTTTTTAAAAGGGAGCTTTAAAAGAATGTAAGTTTAACTCCTCCCCCTTTTTTTTAAACCAGGAAACTATATCTCTAATTTACTTCAAAAAAATTTGTGGGGTAGATTTGGTGACCATGGATGAAGACATTATCTGCCTGAGACTCCATTTCCCACCTGCAAAATAGGAACATATTTACACAACCACTCTCAGAGTTGAAATGAGCACCTTAAAGCCATATAAGTAGGACCAAGCTCAGAAACAGATAAAATAAGGCACCTTTCCCCTTTCTGCAAAGGAGGAGGAATATGAGAGTAGAATACTTTATACAACAGTCAGTCTTTTTTTCCTTAAATATGTGGATATAGAGCTTTTTTTTTTTTTTTAAACATGTGGATTATGGAACTTTTTTTTTAATTTTCTGTTCTAAGAGATCTCTTTGCGGGGGAGGGGAAATACTGGGAATGAAGGTAATATAAAAGCAAAAAGTGGAAAAAATAGAAAAAAGAAATGTGGACTATTACCAAAAGAACCATTTCTAAAAGCATAAAGATCCTAAAATACTTTCTTATGTAGCATGTATTTCAATTTACTTATTAAAAAAAAGAGAGAAGTTTTCCCACTGATTGAAGTGTCTAAAAGTTTATCCAAACCTCTCAACCTGGTTATGGAGGCCTGCCCTCTCTGCTGCAATGCAAACCCACTTTCTGACTCCACCCCCAACACAAGCTGAATCTGGAGCCAGAGACTCGCCACCTGCCATCTCCGTGACCCCAGAGAAAGTCATTTAATGTAACCTCGGTTTCTTCTTCTGCAAAACGAAGAGAACAAGCACTTGTAAAGTGACCTATCATGTACCAGGGGCTCTACAAATTGCTTTGATGTGATTGCATGCTTACAACCCCGGGAGGTGGCTACTATTATTGTCCCCATCTTTCAGGTGAGAAAACTGAGGCAAAGGATAAGTTGCCCGCCCAGAGGCACAGAGCTCAGGGCCTCCGGTTTCCGGAGTCAGGGCCCTAACCACTGTGCCGGCCCACGGAGACGTGGCTGGGATCCTCGCCGGCGCTAATCTCAGGCTCAGGGTGTACTTCAAGTGCAGCCCATCCCGGACTCTCAGCCAATGCTCGCGATGTTCTCGACTAACTGCCGGTGCTGCCCTTCCTCCGGATGCTCTCCCACCCACCCCCACCCCACTCTACCCCTGCCCCGATTCCCACTTTCTAAGTCTGTCCTAAAGTTCCAAGCCCGGCTCAAACGCCCCGGGAAGCCTCAACAAGGAGACCGGGCTTAGGGCTCCCTCTCCCAGCGCAGCTGGCGGAAGCCTCCACGTGTCCCAAGGGCAAAGCTGGGGGAGAGGACCTGACCCCCAGGAGCTCCTGCTCCTGCCCTTGATCCCCGCGCCCACCTGCGGATTATCCGCGCTCTCCCTCCCTCCCCCCAGCATTCCGACCCCTCTGCGGCCTCCGTAACGGTCCCAGGAGCACAGCCAAGCTCTCCCGGCCGCCCGGCCGCCCTCCCGCCGGGATCTCGAGATCCCGTACTAGCGCTCTTTCTCCCCACCGCCCCGGGATCTCTAAGCGTCTGCGGCTCTAGGCCCACTTTCTCCCGGCTGGGATCGCTGCATGTTCCCATTCTGGTGCCTTTCTCGGGCCGGAAACTCCGAGAATCAATCCGCGCGAGGGTCCAGAGGCTGCCCGCCCACTCCCGTACCCCCCACCCCTAGGCCAGCCCTCACCTCCGCCTCCTCCCGCCGTCGGGGACCTCTCACGCAGGGGAACCAAGATGGCTGAGCGACGGGCCGGGCGCGCGTACGGCGGCATGGCGGCGCGCGAGCGCGAGGAGCGGGGCGGGCGCGCGGACGCCATACCCATCGATGGAGGGCACGCTCCTGGAAGCGCGTGCTCTCGCCTCCTTGGCTGAAGGGAGGGGGGACGCTACGGAGATTGGGGTGGAGAGTCTTCCCCCTATCCTCTGGCAAGTTCCTTCGCTGCGTAAGAGAGGGCAACTGAGGCGCGCGCGTAGGCGTGGCGTGAGTCCGGAGGAGGAGCTCTGTGGCCAGGAGGAGGGGCCTGTGCCCTTCTGCCCTCTCCTCCCGGAGTTAGCGGCTGTTCTCTGTGTGGCCGCCAGGTGGCGACAAAACACCAGCTGTCGCACTCAGGGGCGCGCACTCCCAGCTGCCACCCAGCCAGCCAGCCCCCCTAAACCGAACCTCGGCCTGACCCTGACCAAGGCCCCCCGAGAGAGACCCCGGTCTTTTTTATGGGATTATTCAATGCTATGAGTGCTTAGCACATAATAGGCGCTTAATAAGTGTTTCTGACTTGTATGGAGAAAGAGGAAACCCCCCCGGTGAAGGACGCTCCCTTCGCCCTCGCGGCTCATCCCCTTCTCTGCGCTTTCTAGTTCCGGGGAGCTCGGAGGGGTCGGGGCCTGCCCCGAGCACTTGCGGCTGCAGGGCCCCGGCGCTCGATCTCTTTAACCCTTTTTTCCGGCAGGACACGTCGGACACTGACAAAGCCGTGAACAACTGCTGAGAAGACTGCTTTTTATCGTATAAAATACGGAAGATTACTAGGGAAACATCCAATTATCAACAAAAAAGTCAGCAGATTCCAGGTTAAGGGCCCCTATGTCTGCCCCCAGTTATGCTACATGGAGATAAGAGAACGGAGGCCCGAGAAGAGAAGTCATAGCTCCTGGTCTCTCAGTCAGTGCTTGCAGCCTAACTGACTAAGGGGCGGAGGGAGAGAGATGGGTACCGGTGACTCCCCCATTACTCCGCTCCCACCAGTCCCACTGCGTTCTTCCCCGTGCCCTGACTCAGCCACATTAAAACAGCTTAATCCGCATCTACCAAATTGTAAAAATATAAAAAATCAAAGTAAAGGTTAGTGATCAGTGGGAAGCAGGCTTGTTACTTTGTGTCAATGGGTGCAAGATTTCATGGAGCGATTTGTGAGGGAGAACTATTCTGTCTTTGATCCAGTTAGCCCCTCCCAGGACTATATCCTAGTGCAGAGCGCAGGAACTTGGGAGAAGTATATTTGAAACAAGGAAGGTGTCACCACTGATGAGAGGATGGTTCTTTAATATACATATACTTAGTACTTAGCATGGTGAGGTAATGGTTCTCCAGTTCCCACATACTTAGTGTGCTGTAATGATGTAATCATACTGAGAGGCTGAGAGGGACTGGAAATGGGACATTCCATTTTTGATCATCCTCTTGGTGGCTCTCTTGCCTCCTGCAAGAATAAGGCTGGTCCTGCAGTCCCTAGGCCAAACATTACGTCATCGGATAATATTAAAAGAGAAAGAAATATATATATATATAATATATATATATTTATAAATATATATATTTATATATATATATATTTATAATATATATAATATATATATTTATAAATTTAAATTAATTATTAATTATTAAATTATAAATTTATAAATATAATATATATATATTTATATATTTATAAATATATATATAAATATTTATATATATATAAATATTTATAAATATATAAATATATATATATTTTTATATATATATTTATATATATATATATAAAACCTACCTATCCATATATTACACACACACACACACACACACACACACACACACACACACACACACATATATACCTACAAAAATATAGTTTCTTTAAAAATTCATAATTTTAAAACCCTTGAAATAATGTATAACACAAAGGATGTGGGAGAAAAAGAAAAACTAGTTTTCAAGTAATGCAAAAAATGTGAAAAGACTTAAGTTACACGAAGTACGGATAGCAGAATTAGTACAATATACAGTATTTTTTAAAATATGAGTACCATTTGATAAGTATGCAGACATGTGAGAGGTAAGAAAGGGTCACAAAAGCAAATAAAATAATATTCTTATTATTTTTAAGTTTATCTAAAAAGATGTCCCCAAAGTCTTAGTGCACTTTTAAGTTTAATATAAATGCCACTAACTTACAAAAAAAAAAAAAATCAATTGAAAGTTTATTTTAGTTTTGAGAATTTTGAATAATGTTTTTTTTTTTCATTTTCATTTTAACAGATTTAGATACCTTGTCATTATGCATTGAATGTGAGAGTTTCTGGATGACATTCTCAGGCTTTTGGATCAGGAGCAGAGGGAGGTCCTCATATTGCCTATCTTGGTCATCAAATCTATCTCCATTAGATTTTTTTCTTGTGAGGGTCATGTCATAACTGTAATATTTACATCAAAATCTCATTCTTTCTATGATCTTAAGGTGAAGATTACAAATGCATTTCTTTCCATCAGTGAGCAGCTGATGGGGGTTGAAACAAGACGAGGGGACCCCACTACTCTGAAGATCTTTGGAGAAAATCTTCAACCTTTAAATGAAGGACACTGCCCCAAATTTTCTTTTTTCTTAAATGAATTTAAGTCTCAACTATTTAAGGGGGGAACTGATGGGGGTTGAGGTCCCTTTAAGATTCCTTTCTAATTGCCCAACCCATGGCTGACCTTGATTCACAAATCCTGGTCAAAGGCACCCTTTGAATATCTGGGCCCAGCCTCACTATCAGCTCAGCTTCCCCAGCCCTCACCTGCTCCGAGCTAACTGAAAAGCCTGCCAAGAACTTGAGGGGTACGGCCCATCATCTTCTAGGTATAAAAGAAACGAGCCAGAGTGCTTTCTTTGCAGGAGCCCTCCCAGCCAATACATGGTATCCTACCAACCATGTAAGGGTTCCTGCCCACCCAGCGGCCACCTTCGGCCCTGGAGTCTCTAACTTAACTTTACTTCCAAATTCCTACAATAAACCTTTTATTTATCAATCTAGGTTTTCGGGCCTGTAAATTCATTTTACAGGGGACACTGCGCCTCATGGGATTATCTATGCGCCGAGAAATGGGGTTCCCCCTTTCCTTTCCTTCATTACAGCAACTGATAAAAAGTTTAAAATTTATTTTTAAAAATCAATATTTTAAAATGTTAAATAGTTAGCCTTTCAAATGTTGTTTTTGTAAGCTTGTATCATACTTTTGATTGCATTAAGACTTTGGGGACATGTAATCGCTTATCTTTTTGTTCTAATAGCTTTTTCTCTCTTGCTTACAAACATGCTCATATAATCCCCATTCATAAAAACCAAAAATTTTTTTATCTCAATCTGCTATCTCCTCAAGCTATAATTTTAAAATTAATTTTTTCAATAGCTATCTCTACTCAATGACTTCACTTCCTCACTATTTCCTGTTCATCCCCTTGCAATGACTTCAAAGCCTATTATGTAACTGAACCTGTTCTTTCCAAAGTCCCCAAACATCTTTTAATCGCTAAATCCTATGGTCTTTTCACAATTCTTAGCCTTCATGATTTTTCTACACTGTTTGACAATATCTCCTTCCTGGATCCTCTCTCATTGCTAGGTTCTCTAGACAGCTCTCTCCTGATTTTTCTCCTGGTTCTCCTCCTGGTTGCTGGATTATCACCTAAGTCTTTGTCGTAAACCCTCTTCTCTTTCTTTTTCCACCCACACCAAGGTTTTCTCTTGACTTCTCTACTCCAATTGCTCTACTCTCCAAATCAGATCATCAGAGGCCAAGCTTAGGAGAAACTCCATCTTCATTCTGGCTATTTCTTTTGGATACTAAAGCATTCGAAGTTCCTTCTCCTTCCTTTTTCCACTTCTTTCTCTGAAAATGATAATCAAATTACTGTTACCATGGGAAAAGTGTGTTAATGTACTGTATTGCTCCCATCACTGTGTATTGGACTTCACTAAGTCCCTTCTTTGTCTACTATTCTCTCCCATTACAATATAAGCTTGTTAGGGGCAGGGACTGTCTTACTTTAGCACTTATCACAGTGCTTGGCACATAGCAAGCACTTAAATGCTTTTCATTTAGCAATTATTCAATCATTCAATCATATAGCAAATAGCAAGTACTTGATAAATGCTTTTCATTCAATTAGTCATTTTTGCAGCACAGAGCTTGGCACATAGTAGGTCCTTAATGTTTTCCATTCATTCTTACAGTGTTTGTACATACAGTGTTTGGCACATAGAACTTAAATGCTTTTCATTCATTCATTCATTACTTATTCTTGGAGCATACACTTTAGCAAATAGTAAGTACTTATTAAATGCTTTTCATTCATTCTACTCCCATGCACTCAAATATCACATTTCTGTGGGAGAAAATCTGCACATTCATTCCAAAGTCTGAAAATCCAGCCCTTATCTCTTTCCTAAGTGCTAGTTCCCCCCCCCCAAACTCCTGTTTCATATTCCAAAATGGAAGTAATCTTCCCCTACACCCATTCTCCTCCAAACTCTTGTCATTAGTGGTACCACCACCATCCTTCTAGTAACCAGATTTGCAACTTCAAAGTCATCTCCCTCTTATTTCCCTTATACCACTTAATTGGCTAGGTCTTATTGATTCTACCCCCATTTCTCTCATATCCATTCCCTTCTCTCCACTCAAATGACCATCACTCAGTTTTAAGTTTCATCACCTCTCACTTGGTTTACTGCATTATAATAGCCTTCCAGTTTCCAGTATCTCTCTTTTCCAATCCATCTTCCACGAACTGGTCAAATTCTACACTTAAAAGTAATAAATTGGGAAAACATTTTTACAGTTAAAGGTTCTGATAAAGGCCTCATCTCCAAAATATACAGAGAATTGACTTTAATTTATAAGAAATCAAGCCATTCTCCAATTGAAAAATGGTCAAAGGATATGAATAATTTTCAGATGATGAAATTAAAACTATTTCCACTCATATGAAAGAGTGTTCCAAATCACTACTGATCAGAGAAATGCAAATTAAGACAACTCTGAGATACCACTACACACCTGTCAGATTGGCTAAGATGATAGGAAAAAATAATGATGAATGTTGGAGGGGATGTGGGAAAACTGGGACACTGATGCATTGTTGGTAGAGTTGTGAACAAATCCAACCATTCTGGAGAGCAATCTGTAATCATGCCCAAAAAGTTATCAAAATGTGCATGCCCTTTGACCCAGCAGTGCTACTACTGGGCTTATATCCCAAGGAAATACTAAAGAAGGGAAAGGGACCTGTATGTGCCAAAATGTTTGTGGCAGCCCTTTTTGTAGTGGCTAGAAACTGGAAAATGAATGGATGTCCATCAATTGGAGAATGGTTTGGTAAATTATGGTATATGAATGTTATGGAATATTATTGTTCTGTAAGAAATGACCAACAGGAGGAATACAGAGAGGCTTGGAGAGACTCACATCAATTGATGCTGAGTGAAACGAGTAGAACTAGGAGAACATTATACACTTCAACAATGATACTGTATGAGGATGTATTCTGATGGAAGTGGATATCTTCAACATAGAGAAGAGCTAATCCAATTCCAATTGATCAATGATGGACAGAATCAGCTACACCCAGAAAAGGAACACTGGGAAATCTGTGTAAACTGTGAGCATTTTTTTTTGTTTTGTTTTGTTTTTGTTTTTCTTCCCAGATTATTTTTACCTTCCGAATACAATTCTTCCTTTGCAACAACAACAACAACAACAAAATTCGGTTCTGCACATGTATATTATACCAAGCATATACTAGAAGATATTTAATATGTATGGGAATGCCTGCCATCTAGGGGAGGGAGTGGAGGGAAGGAGGGGAAAAATTCGGAATAGAAGGGAGTACAAGGGATAATGTAAAAAAAAAATTATCTATGCATATGTACTGTCCAAAAAAATGTTAAAAATTATAAAATTAATAAAAAAAATGTAAATTTTTTTAAAAAGACATACTTTAATCAATAGTACTTCTTTCTTTGTCAGGATATATTCCCTATACACCTTAATAAATAAATGAATGGATATGATTTAAAAAAAAAAATTTACCCTTAAGCATAGGGCTGACTATTTCATATTGGGCCTTGCTCAAGGGATAGTTTACCTGTCAGCTCTTTGGAGAAGGGAAGGAATTAATGGCCAAAGAAGAATTAGAGAACATTAAGAAATGCAAAATGGACAACTTTGATTACTTAAATTAAAAAGGTTTTGCCCAAACAAAATTAGAAGGGAAACACAAAGCTAGGGGAAAATTTTTACAGCCAGTGTTTCTGATAAAGGCCTCATTTCTTTTTTCTTTCTTTCTTTTTTTTTTTTTTTTTTTTTTTTTTTGGTAGTAAGTTTAGTTTTAATACACATTGCTTTATGAATCATAGTGGGAGAGAAATATCAGAGCAAAAGGAAAAACCATGGGAAAGATTAAAAAAAAAAAAAAACAGAAAAAAGACATATACATAGTATGTGTTGATTTGTATTCAGTCTTCTTAGATCTTTTTCTGGATGTGGATGTCATTTTTTGTCCAAAGTCTATTGGGATTGCTTCGGATCACTGAATCTCTATGAAGGCCTCATTTCTAAAATATATAAAGAACTGTATCAAATTCCTAAGAATACAAGTCATTCCCCAATTGATAAATGGTCAAAGGATGTGAACAGACAATTTTCAGATGAAGAAATTAAAGCTATCTATGGTCATTTGAGAAAATGCTGTAATCATTATTAATTAGAGAAATGCAAATTAAAACAATTCTGAGGAACCACCTCACACCTATCAGATTGGCTAAGGTGACAGGAAAAGATGATGATAAATGTTGGAGGGTATGTGGGAAAACTGGGACACTAATATATTGGTTTTTTTTTTTTTTTTTTTTTTTTGCTTTGCAAATTATTGATTTTTTTTTATTATATATATATATATATATATTTTATAATATTATCCCTTGTATTCATTTTTCCAAATTACCCCCCTCCCTCTATTCCCTCCCCCCGACGACAGGCAATACCATACATTTTACATGTGTTACAATATAATCTAGGTACAATACATGTGTGCGAATATCATTTTCTTGTTGCACAATAAACATTAGAATCCGAAGGTACATGCAACCTGGGCAGACAGATATTAGACACTAATATATTGTTGATGAAATTGTGAATTCTGGAGAGCAATTTGGAATTATTCCCTAAGGGCTATAAAACTGTGCATACTCTTTGATACAGCAATGCCACTCCAGGGTCTGTATCTCAAAGAAATCATAAAAGAGGAAAAAGGACCCACTGTGCAAAAAAAAATTTTTTTTTGGTGGTGTCAAAGAATTGGAAAATAAGTATATGCTTCATCAATGCCCAGGAAATGGCTGAATAAGTTATGGCATATGAAAGTAATGGAATATTATTGTTCTATAAAAAATGATGAACAAGCTGATTTTAGAAAGGCCTGGAAAGATTTACATGAACTGATGCGGAGTGAAATAAGCAGAACCAGGTTGATGATCAACTATGAAAGACTTGGTTCTCTTCTCAGTGGTTCAGTGATCCAAAGCAATCACAATAGACTTTGGATGGAAAATACCAACTGCATCCAGAGAACTACAGAGATAAGAGTATAAATCAACACATGCTATATTCACTTTTTTTTTTCTTCTGGCTTTTTTTTCTCTCATGACCTTTCCCTTTTATTCTGATTTTTCACTCCCAACATGGTTCATAAAGAATTTACATGTATAACCAAAAAAAAAAAAAAAAAAAAGAAAAGAAAGTTGTTTTTTTTTACATATAATCTGGGAAAATCAAAAATAAAATTTAAGTCATATGCCTTACTCAAGCAGCTGTGGGCAAGTGTGCTATCATGAAAATGATGTACTATATTGATGAACTTCTGTGGACCAAATTTTGACATAATTTTCCAAAAGCCCTCATGATTGACAGTATCAAAGGTCTTGTCAGATCTATAAATGTTATATGCGGATCTTCATTTTGTTTCTTGAGGTTTTCTAGTTATCAGATAATAAATCTCATATTTAGAATTCTACCACTATTTCTTCCCATTCATTTCCTTTCTCACCTCTGCTTCTTAGAATCCCTAGCTATCTTCAAGGTTCAATTCAAAGTATCAGCTCTTTCCCAGAGACTCTTCCTGTTTCACCAATGGTTAATGTTCTCTCTAAAATATTTCAAGTTTACTTAACCTATGTATATATCATGTATTGTCTCCAACTATTCATCCACCTAAATTCCCCTACAGGATGTATTTTCCTTGAAGGTTCCTGTTTTGTCCCTTTATATTCTCTAGATGTTATTATAACTATTTAATAAACAAAACTGAATTAAAAATATGATTTATTCCATATTTTGATTGATTTTATTAGAATTGTTATGATTACTTTTAAAAAATTAAGTAGTTGTCCAGATTTCCACTGTAGTCTCAGCTTACTTACTTCTGAGGGACCCAGACCACTGGAAGTTTTTCATTAATTCTAGAAGTCTCTTGGCTTGTCTTTCTTACTCTGGTTTAATTACAATCTTATCCATGCCAGATATATAGATATAGGCTAGCAGATAAGATTTCTGGAGGCAGGCCTGGAGCCAGGAAGACCTGAGTTCAAATCTAACATCAGATACTTCCTGGCTGTGACCCTAAACAAGTCATATATGATCTGTGGTCTCAGTTTTCTCATCTGTAAAATGCAGATAATAATAGAACTTATCTTCCAAGATTGTTATGAGGCTCAAATGAAATAATTGTAAAGCTCTTAGCACTGTGCATGGCAAATAATAAGCACAATAAAAATGTTAGCTACTATTATTAAACTCAGTTTAATATTTCTGTTTGTCTTTCTTCTTTCCCCCAATTAATCTAGATGCTCCCTAAGGACAAAAATTATTTTCTTTCTCAGGATCTAGCAAGCTTTATCTCCCAGCATTTAATAGTGGCAGATTCCTGAGGTAAGAATCAACTCAGTTATTCTATAATGATTTGTTTTTGTTGTTATTTTAGTCATTTCAGTTGTTTCTATTCTTTGTGACCTTGCTTGGGGTTTTTATTGCTAAAAATACTAGAGTGCTTTGCAATCTCCATCTCCAGTTCCTTTGACAGATGAAGAAAGTGACTTGACCAGGGTCACACAGCTAGTAAGTGTCTGAGGCTAGATTTGAACTCAACAAAAGGAGCCTGCCTGATTAAAGACCCAGTACTCTATTCAGACCCATATAGAAATAGCAAATAGAGGCTTTATTCCCCAAGATTTTTCCTGATGCAAAGATATATGAGGTAATATAAGGCTTGTCCTCAGGAAGCTTATTCTTAAAAAGGACAATTGCATAAACGCTCACATGTGCCATGTGTAACAGGAAATTTTCATCAGTAGAAGGAAAAACTAATTCGGATTTGAGTGATGGGTGAGGCCCCCCAATGTGGGTAGTATTTGAAGGATGGATAGTGTTTGAATGGGCAGAGATAGATGATGATAGAAGACATAAGTCTAAAATATACCTAAAAGCTTATAAAATGAGGTAGGACAATGTATCAAGGGAAAAGATAGGTGATATATATTCAGGAAATGGCTAGTAATCAAGCTTGGCTTGAACAGAAGTGGACAATGAGAGGGAAAGAGGGCTTGGCACTATTGTTTGGAGGGCCTTGAATGCCATCCCAAAAATTATGAAGTGTACAATGTGGGCAGTGGGAAAACACTGGAGGTTCTAGACTGGAGAGGTGACTTGATTAACAAAGAAATTTTAGAAGGCCAGTTTATCAGGAGAGGGCAGGGCTGGTTAATTTTTCATGTTTCTTGACACCAAAAGTGACCCTGAGGTCAATATGGATTGGACTGATGATTTCATTGGTCACTGTATATTTCAAATTCAAATAAATGAAAATGAATTTTGACTTGAGAATTCAAGGTGATGGATGAAATAATTCTATTCTGAGCTCCTACAGCATTTATTGTCAGCTCTTCTGGCTTAACACACAAACACACACATTCTGATAGGTATAGCTAATTATCTCAAATAGAATTTATCCTCTAACTAGACTGAGTTCTCCAACAGTATATGTTCCTCTGCAATTTACCTTGCCCTGTCCTGTCTTGTCACTCCTCTCAATCCCTAGCACCTTACTACCACACAGCATAAAGCTATGAGAAAAAAATCGCTTTTTGTGGTTGGATTGTTGAAGTCATTTTGTTTCTCAGTCACAGTCTCAATAAAGCCACATTGTCAATAAAGACACAATGTCAATAAAGTCATGTCTGACTGGGACACTAGGGGATGCAGAAAATCACTGCTAGAGTTCTTTCCTCTCTTTTTCATTTGCCTTTGTCTTTTTTATTCCACCATCGCACATGTGAATGGCCTAGGAGTTCTCCAAAGCTGTGAATCCTATTTCTACTCAGGTATTACACACACACACACACACACACACACACACACACACACACACACACACGCTACTCCAATTAGGTAAATAAGGTTTTCTCCCCTTTTCTCATTTCTGGTCTTTAAAGAGGCTGAACAGATAAGATGTTTTAAGACTAGATATGCTCCTCTTCCCCCTTGACCTCCAAAAGAACTAGGGGATTCTGGATCTCTCTCCTTCCTCTGATCTCATAGTACTTGGGTGAGTCAGAGGCTCAAGGCCTGGTCAGGGAGGTGTGTAATAGCAAAAATATTAGACTTGGAATTATAAGACCTGAGGTCTAATCCCTTCTGCTACTTACTCTGCAAAGTCATTTCACTTCTTTGATAGTTTCCTCATTTGTAAAATGGGTATATGAAAAATATATAATATTACTACTAATGATAATAATAAAAGCAGGCTTTTATGTATCACTCAAACTTTGCAAGGTGTTTTACATACATCTTTTCCACCTGATTCTCACAACAACCCTATGAATGTAAATGTTGTTTGTTATCAACTGAGATAATATGTAGGGCTAGGTACAAGGGATGACTTTAGTACATGTTGGCTATATGCTTCTCATGTAAAGAAGGAAGAAAACAGGTTCAGGAAGAGGAAGGTCTGACCAAATCTCAAGGAATACATGTAGAGCTGTTGACTGAACAGTAACAGGGCAGCTTTAGATTGTAACTAAGTTTTGCAGTGAAAAGAGTGCTGGGCTTTAAGTCAGAAAAACCTTAGTTCATATGCTCAAAAAGTTATCAAACTGTGCATATCTTTTGACCCAGCAGTGTTACTACTAGGCTTATATCCCAAAGAGATCTTAAAGATAGGAAAGGGACCTGTATATGGAAGAATGCTTGTGGCAGCTCTTTTTGTAGTGGCCAGAAACTGGAAACTGAGTGGATGTCCATCAATTGGAGAATGGCTGAATAAATTGTGGTACATGAATGTTATGGAATATTATTGTTCTGTAAGAAATGACCAACAGGATGATTTCAGAAAGGAGACTGACAGGAACTGATGCTGAGTGAAATGAGCAGGACCAGGAGATCATTATACACTTCAACAACAATACTATATGATGATCAATCCTGATGGATGTGGCCATTTTCAACAATGAGATGAACCAAATCAGTTCCAATACAGCAGTAATGAACTGAACCAGCTACACCCAGAGAAAGAACTCTAGCAGATGACTATGAACCACTACATAGAATTCCCAATCCCTCTAATTTTGTCCGCCTGCATTTTTTATTTCTTTCACAGGCTAACTGTACACTATTTCAAAGTCCGATTCTTTTTGTATAGCAAAACAACTGTTTGGACATGTATACATATATTGTATTTAACTTATCCTTTAACATATTTAAAATGTAATGGTCAACCTGCCATCTTGGGGGGGGAGGGGAGGGGGGAGGAAATTAGAACAAAAGGTTTGGCAATTGTCTATGTTGTAAAATTACCCATGCATATATCTGGTAAATAAAAACTATTAAAAAAAAAAAAAAAAAAAAGAAAAAGTAAAACCTTAGTTCAAATTCATCTTTAGATACTTCCTAGCTATGTGACTTTGGACAAGTCATCATTTAACCTCTGTCTACATAAGTTTCTGAACTTGTAAAACAGATATAACTATAGGATCTACCTTCCAAGGTTGTTGTGAGGATCCAATGAGATAATTTTTGTAAAGTACTTAGTACATTATCTAGCACATAATGGGTACTATGTAAATATTAGTTATTATTATTGTTATGATTATTATATTGTATAATTGTAGAGAGAGAAGTTGGAAAGAAAACAGAAGAAACATGCTTCTCAGTTCAGTTACTCTCCCCCTACATAAACATCATTCAGCTACTTTTCTGACATTCAGGTCAAAGGGCAAAAACCAAATAATTGTTCTTCCCTGGGGATTTCCAACTAGTGGTACCTACACATGAACACTTCACAATTCCTTCCTACATCTCATCTATCTGTTTTGATAGGGTTCATTCTGCAAGTGCAGCATCTGACCACCTGGGGTATCCCTACTCACACCAGAGCAATTTGACCACCTTCCTTATGGACCTTAAGGACCACCATCCTTGTAAAACTCCAAACCCATATCTCTTATGACTACTACAATAATATAAAATCTTATTACCACCTACTTAGAATATGGCAATAATCTAATAGTACTCTCTAGTATCAATTCTATCCTGATCATTTGCATCACTGCCAGAATATTTTTACAGTTTTATTGTTACTCCTCTGCTCAGAAATCTTCAGGGATTCCTCAGTTGTCTATCAAGTACTCTTTGAATTTATTATGCTGTGATACCTTTTCTTTCTTTCTTACCTTTCTAGCTTTATCTTAGAATCCTCTCCTCTCTGACTGCTCCAAACTGCCTAGTGCCTCTCAACCTCCCTATTTAACATATCAGGCTCTTCACTCAATGTCTTTGCTCATACTGTTCCTTAAGTCTGAAATACTATACTTCCTTTTATATATCTTTGGAATCCCTACATATCTTTTATCAGGCAGGGTAAGACCCACTGGATTTTTGACCAAATCAGAAACAGGTGTTATTTACATTTAGTATAAACCAATCAGGGCCCAAATAATAACCAAGTGGGACTTGGTCTAGGACTTATTGTTAGCCAATCAATTAAAAATAAAATGATTTGGGATTATGGCTTGGTCCTTTAAGCAAGAAATCTAATTGGCAAACCTGAAGATATCTTAGGTGGTTTCAGCAATCCAAAAAAAATTTTTTACATACACACACACACACACACACATACAATGTTACCTCAGCAATTGTCTGCTTTAAAACTCAACAAAGTTGATATTCAAAACAAAGAAAAAAATGCTTCAGCAGTTAATGATTGTCGGGCCTTGTTGCACTTGGTTGAGCAGGAAGGATGTGAGCTGGCCAGGTGCACTGCCCAGCCCCCTGATGCGATGCTACTGTCCCTAGCCACGGGCATCTCCCCCAGTGAAGGCATGGGTATGACCAGTACCTGTCAGATGGGAATCCCCAATACTAAGGCTGTACCCATAAGGCAGGCAGATTGGGGCAGTTCCTACAGGATCAAGCGGTGGCTGCAGTGTAGTCTCCTAACTCCCCAAAAAGGATTATTGGAAGGGCACAGAACAGCTGCCAATCCAGCAGGAGCAGGAGCATCAATGGCGGCACCAGCAGTGGCAGTTGGAGGGCAGGCAGAGGCCATAGGGGTGCTGGCAGCCTGGCTGCAGCCAGAATCTGAGGTAGCAGAGAGAAGTGAGGGTCCACAGCTCTGTGTCTGCCCCCTCCCCCTTAAGGAAGCTTGGGTGGGGTGAGGTGACAGTGTAAAAGCTGCAGTTCCTCTCACAAAGTAAGTGGAGTTGAGAAGGAAAAAGTGGCTGGGCTGGCCTGCTTCTCTGCTGCTTGGAAGCCCCTCTTGTCCTTTTGGGAATTGGGCACAGGAGGGATGGTTAGACTGAAGACTGGAGGCGTGCTCCTTATGAGAAAATTTTGTTCTTGTACATCATCTGTTGTGCCTTTTGGAATCAGTCACTGATGAGTACCGAGGTAGCACTGAATATTTCTTTGGCCAACACCAACTGACTAGCCCAACTGGGTCCCTAGTAGGGCAGCCATGATGAGGTTGGGGGCAGCAACTGGCACCAAATGATGGGGTATTGGTAGCAATGCACATTTGAAGGATTCACAAGAGCCTTTTCCTAAAGGTAATAAATAAGAGGTTATAGACAGAATGAAGGGGTAAAATAGACATTAGGACTAGTCAATATGAAATAATATCAGGAGAGCATATAGTTTGCAAGGAAAGGTTTTAAAATTAATATTGGAAAAGACAAGTTCCCCAATGGAACTCACCATTAACCAGAAGAAAGGGAATGTACCATGAGGTGGGAGTATGCTATTAACTGAAAGGCCAAATCCATAGGAGTTTAGCACCCTATAAGAAGGAGAAAATCACCATGAGGCAGGGGGAAAGCATGGGGTATATAGACATCACAAGACAAAATGTCCTGTCGGATAACCCAAAAGGGATTCAAAGATGTTCAGGCAGTAAGTAGATTTATAGGGGATATTTAACCTCAAGAGTTTAACACCATAACTTGGCTTTCTGACTGAATATGATAAGGCCCACTCCACAGGGAGTACTTATCAGTACCAGGCTGGCTCTGCCAATCCCCCTAGTAACACAGGAGCTCATCAGCAGTACTCACAGAGGTTGTCTGTTCTTTGTACTGAAAGACGACATAACATCAAGGAGCTAATGCTGTGACATGATGTTGGATGTAAGTGAGCATGGGCTGTGCAGCCACCTGCCTCACTTTCTCCTTCAGAGCCATCTAGGAACAGTGGTAAGATAGAGTTTAGGATGACGAGATGGTCCTGGATGCAGTGGGATTCCTTGGTCTTTTACAGGTCTCAGTTTGACTGAGATAACACCCATTTAATGATCTAGGACTGGTAAGATTGCAGGCAAAGAATGGCCTCTTTTACCTAGTCAAAAAAACAAAATCCATTCCACTAAAGAAAGATCCTCAAGGTCTCTGGCCAAAACTGAAACAATTGCTATTTACATTCACACTGAGTCAATCAGGGGCCAAACAATGACCAATTGGCAACACATTTCTCTCTCCCTCTCTCTCCCTTCCTCCCTCTTCTTTCTCTTCCTTTCTCCCTCCCTCTTTTTCTTTCCTTCCTTCTCTATTTTCTTCTTTTCTTTTTCACTATCTGCATAGTGCATCATACCCTTACCTTCTGGTGCTCTACCCAGAGGAATGTGAAAAAAAAATTTTTTTTAAATTCTAAGCTATCTTGGGGTTTACCAGATTCCTTAAGGACCATGCTTTAAATCCAAATCACTCTGGCTTCCAATGACTGAAAACAATAAGTAAAAGAGGCTATATTTCTCCTCAAATCTTACTTAGCCTTGATCACTGAATGCGTGTTGTCTCAAATTAAGACCGATTAAAGATCTTAACTTAAAAAGACCAAGGTCTCCCACTGAATCTAGGGCTATTTCCAATTGTCCTGACCTATGTCTTACCATTGGACCAAGATGGCTGGTAGTTCTGCACAGCCTTCCTCCACTGATGTCCAATTTATTTTCATGTCAAGTCATCACCTCCCTGGAGGAAGGAATTTGTGGCCAAAGGAGAACTAGAGACCATTATTGATCACAAAACAGAAAATTTTGATTACACCAAAATAAAAAGTTTCTGCACAAACAAAACTAATGCAAACAAGATTAGAAGGAAGTAACAAATTGGGAAAACATTTTTACAGATAAAAGTTCTGATAAAGGCTTCATCTCCAAAATATACAGAGAATTGACTTTAATTTATAAGAAATCAATCCATTCTCCAATTGTAAAATGGTCAAAGGATGTTAGGTTCTTACTAAGTGCTAATGAGATAATAAGATATTTGGTTCTTACTAAGTGCTAAGTCGGTACTTGACAATTTTCTAGTTCCGATCTTCCCCAGGAATTCACAAGTCAAACTCCCAGGAAAGGCGGAACTAGAAAATTGTTAAGTACCAACTTAGCACTTAGTAAAAACCTAATATCTCATTATCTCATTAGCACTTAGTAAGAACCTAACATCTCCCCCTTTCTTTTGAACCTAACAAAAGGATATGAACAATTTTCAGATGATGAAATTAAAACTATTTCCACTCATATGAAAGAGTGTTCCAAATCACTACTGATCAGAGAAATGCAAATTAAGACAATTCTGAGATACCACTACACACCTGTCAGATTGGCTAAGATGACAGGAAAAAATAATGATGAATGTTGGAGGGTCTGTGGGAAAACTGGGACACTGATGCATTGTTGGTAGAGTTGTGAAAGAATCCAACCATTCTGGAGAGCAATCTGTAATCATGCCCAAAAAGTTATCAAAATGTGCATACCCTTTGACCCAGCAGTGCTACTACTGGGCTTATATCTCAAGGAAATACTAAAGAAGGGAAAGGGACCTGTATGTGCCAAAATGTTTGTGGCAGCCCTTTTTGTAGTGGCTAGAAACTGGAAAATGAACGGATGCCCATCAATTGGAGAATGGTTCGGTAAATTATGGTATATGAAGGTTATGGAATATTATTGTTCTGTAAGAAATGACCAACAGGAGGAATACAGAGAGGTTTGGAGACACTTACATCAACTGATGCTGAATGAAACGAGCAGAACTAGGAGATCATTATACACTTCAACAATGATACTGTATGAGGATGTATTCTGGGGGAAGTGTATATCTTCAACATAGGGAAGAACTAATCCAATTCCAATTGATCAATGATGAACAGAATCAGCTACAGCCAGAAAAAGAACACTGGGAAATGAGTGTAAACTGTGAGCATTTTGTTTTTTTCTTCCCAGATTATTTTTACCTTCCGAATACAATCCTTCTTTTGCAACAATAACAACAACAAAATTCGGTTCTGCACATATATATTGTACCTAGGATATACTATAAGATATTTAATATGTATGGATGAATGCCTGCCATCTAGGGGAGGGGGTGGAGGGAAGGAGGGGAAAAATTTGGAACAGAAGAGAGTACAAGGGATAATGTAAAAAAAAAAAAAAATTACCTATGCATATGTACTGTCAAAAAAAAAGTTATAATTATAAAAATTAATAAAAAAAAAAAGACAATAAAAAGACATCACCTCCCTAATGTCATGGTCCTTTTAAAGAGAATGAAGGACAAAAGGGCCATCAAACCGCAGCATTATCTCTACTGGTTCTATATCCCAAAGAGATCATAAAAGGGGAAAAAGACCCATATCTGCAAAAATGTTTGTAGTGGCTTTTTTGTAGAGGCAAAGAACTGGAAATTGAGAGGATGCCTAGACTTGGGGAATGGCTGAATTAGTTATAGTATATGAATGTAATAGAATTATTATTGCTCTGTGAGAAACAACCAATAGGATGATTTCTGAGAGGCCTGGAGAAACCTAAATGAACTGATGCTGAATGAAATGAGCAGGACCAGGAGATTGTTGTACATGGCAACAAGAAGATTATGTGATGATCACCTGTGATGGACATGGCTCTTTTCAACAATGAGATGATTCGGGTCAAATCCAACAGACTTGTGATGGAGAGAGCCATCTGCACCCAGAGAGAGGATTATGGGACTGAGCATGTATCACAACATAGGATTTTCACTTTTTTTGTTATTTGCTTTTTTTCTTCTTTCTCATTTTTTTTCTTTTTAATCTGATTGTGTAGCATGATAAATGTGGAAATATGTATATAAGAATTACACATCTTTAATCAATATTGGATTACTTTCTGTCTAGGGGAGAAGAGTGGGAGGAAGAAAAATTTGGAACATAAGATTTTGCAAGGGTGAATGTTGAAAACTATCTTTGCATGTATTTTGAAAATAAAAAGCTGTTACTAAAAATTTTTTTTTTAATTTCTTTTAAAAAGGGAGAATGAAGGACAAATAACGCTACTTCATCTAAGGAGGCTTTCTTTATCTCCCTGGTCAGTAATAAACTCCCTTGGATTTCCTGAAGCCCTTTGTTTTGCACTTTTCTAATGCCCTTATGCAGCATAATACTGGTTGTTTATTGGATCCAGCACACAATAGGTGCCTAACAAATATTTGTTGAATGTCAAGGCACTTCAAGAGAAAACTCTGAATCATAGGAAGGAGCAGAAACTCAATCCATCCCTCATCCACTATCTCCCCCACTCCCCATTAGGATATATCAATCATTTACAACTTGTTTTCTGTTAGTTCTTTATTATTACAGTAATAAGGACAACAGAGTTTGGATTTTTATTGTGTGGTGTAGGTTATGGGGTGAGGGGAAAATAGCAATACAGAAGAAAAAAGGAAACCAAAGACAAGGCCTGTGTCTCTTCAAGTCACCTTGACTTCTGATTCCCCACCCCCTCCCAGAACTTCAGTTATAGTGAGTGAAAGACAAGGATTGCCAGACATTCTTCTCCTACTTTCAAACTGGGGCTGACTAAAGAATAGTAACCCCTTAAGTCCCTTCCCCCAAATTCTAATAAAAACATGGCCAATCCACATCCCAAGTGGAAGGAGAAGATACAAAGCTGGGAGTGGGGGGGAAGAGGATAGGTGGGTCACACCCACATGGATGAATGACTGAAACATTAAATACAGGGAAACAGAGGACCCTGAGTGGGGAACATGTTCTAGGAAGTCTAGGAGTCAACCAACAAATGCCTTCCCTCACTCTGTTGCTGGTTTTACTTGTTTTGCTGCCTCTAGCTGGGACAATAGTTCATCCCACTGGACAAATTGCTTGGAGAGGAGAATGGTCTTGAAAGTGTAGTTAAGGATGAGAATAACCATGGTGCCCATGGGACTATGGTCAATGGGCATTTCACATATCTATTTGCAGGGGAACTTTAAATGAACAGACGGGCAGACAAGAGGAAGGTATAAGCATGGGAAGGAGCCCAGGATTATTCGGGTTAGCCTTCTGAATATTCTACCTTCATCAGGTGATTCTCCACTTCAGGGATTCTTCACTGTACCTTGGGCTGAGTCCAATCTATTCAGCTTATTAGTTAAGTTCCTTATGCTCTAACCCCAATTAAACTTTCCAACCTCATTACTCCTATCTCTATGAGGGCCTTTCATTCCATTCCATTTACCACTCTCTGAACATGTCCTCAGCTTTTGCCACCTTTATTTACATCATTCTCTAAAACTAGAAAATCCTTTTCAATTCTGACTGTTGAAATTTATTAATCAGCAAATTCAAATGTTCCCAATATCTCTGGCCATCCCAATCTATAAACATATGCAACACAAAGCCAAGGAGGGACACTGACCTCAACCTCTTCCAGGGAGATCAAGGATTTAGGAATGGAAGGGTGAGAAAGGGAGGGAGTGGGCCCAATGAAGGAGAAGCAAGGAGACAAGGGAGTAGGCTTGGCCATACTGAGAAGCAGGGGAATCCCATTGAGGTGAAAGGATACCATCTTGTTGTACTCTTCTAGGAGGGCCTTGGTTGCTTCAGTGACATCCTCACACTGATCCTGAAATAAGAGAACGAAGCAGAAGCTATCTGTGACAGGGGTGGAGTTTCCCAAGCTAGCACTGCTCAAAATTATAACAGCAACTTTGGTATCTCCAGATTAAAAAAAGCTTTCTTCTCTTTTGCTATTGTGCTGTATTGCTCTCAACTCCATAAGTTCTCTCAGTAGGGCAGATGGAGGCAACAATTTTAAAAGGGGCTAAAAAGGTTGTGCAAATGCTTAAGTCAGGAGACTAATGATTTACTACTGGAAACTATGAGATGAGAGAGAGAGGTTGAGTGCATGTCTTGGAGCCCTCGGTTAGTTTGGCAGTAACACCTAGGACCCACTTATGCCCCACTCTCACTTTCCCAAAGGAATGCCTGAACTAGGAGAAATCAGAACAGATATAGTACTGGATCACTGGTAGGAAGAGTTCAGGGCAAGGAGATCAGAGCAGGAGCAATAGTTTTCTTACTTGGGATTATTTTACCCTCTCCCCAACAGTTACCATGAAGAAGGGTTGATTGAGTCAAAAGACTAGAGTTCTAGTTTTATTTCTCTTACTGACTTATTGTGACTTTAGGAAGCCACATACCACTCTAAGCATGTTTCCTCAAATGAAAAATTCTGTAAGTTGATTTCTCCTTGGATTTCTGGGGAAAGGGGAGAGAGAAATGCCAGGATAAGATGAATTGAAGGACAGATGCATATTCCTGACTTTTCTTTGGTTTACATAAATGCAGAAAAGGGGACTTTTCCTTCCACCACTACTCTCTCCTCCCCCCTGCCTCCCACTCCCCAAATCCACACACCATACCCCTACCTGCTGCTGGATGTGAATCTGTGACAGGGCCTGCAGCCGGGCAGCATGCTTGGGAACAGCTGAAATTCACACAAGCACAAGCCGTTATTTGATGTGTTGCCTTTTTTTTTTTTTTTTTTTTTTTTAATCCTCTGGGGAATACTCAATAGTCTATTAGGTCTTCGGCTGGGATTAAAGTATTGAGTCTCTAAACTAAACAAACGATAGTTTCTATTGATTGCCTGGCAACTATGGATGGAGGAAGGGCTCTGTGGGAGTGTGGGGCAGGGGGGCTGATGCTGAAGGTTCCCAGGGCAAGAAAGCTGCCCGGCCACTTTCTGTCTCTCTTTACCTCTGGAGGGGCAGCATGGAAAAAGGAGATTAGGTCTGATTCTAATCATGGAATCATGGCGTACTAGAGAATAGAAGGAACGAGCAAAGGAGTCAAGCAAAGCTTCAGAAGTGTCCCAGGCCAGCTTTTATATCCTTTCCAGAGGCTGGTTACCCCTACAGCCTGAATACAGAGCAAGGACAAAGGCTTTTATAGAAATGTTGCCATGTTACTATGATCTATTCCTCTCTTTCCTTCCCAGGCAGAGTCCAGTTTGCCTACGGACAAACAGCCCACTTCCTGAGCCTAGGACCAGGCCACTAATATGCGGTAAGTCCCTAAGCAAGCTCCCAGAAATTCATCATTCTGAGCAGCAGCAGCAGCTTATGGCAGAGAAACAAGGACTTCCAGTAGCCATCACTGAAGAGGTATAGAGAAAACTCCTAAAGAAGGACAAGATGGATATCTGGATTCAATTAAAGTCTAGGTCTGTTATTCGCCCTGCTCCCTCCACCCAACTCTGCAGAGGCAAAGGCTGCTCTCTGTCAGTATGCAGAATGAATTCTCCCTCCCTCACAGGAGGGTCTAAGGCCTAATAGAGGCAAGGATGAACCTTCTGATTGCTGCCCCATCCCTGGGGCACTGGCCCTACCAAAGCCAAGCGGTAAGGACTAGAATGGAAAGCAGGAAGATTCAGCTCCTCTGAGATATAAACTCAAGCTTTCAGTATCTTTTAGTGACATGCAATACCAGTGCAGAGTCAGCCAACATCTAGTGCTAAGGATAATAAAAAAATAACTTTACATACATATAAACTACTCCGTCCTCTTACAGGTAGATTCTGCCTTTCCCCTCCTCCCCCCACCACATAGGGGAACTCAAATTACATGTGAAAAAAATTTTTGACAACGAATGACAATAAGGCCTACAATAAAAGAGATTATGGAATCTATTTTCCTCATTAAAAATTGGGTAAAGGACAACATGAAATTGAACAATGCTAACTTTTAGGATTTCTGATTTTGTTTTCTGTATATGGGGAAAATGACATCCAAATAAAGAGATATGGATTAATCTAAGTGGCTCAATGAAAAAAAGGGACAGAGCAGAGAATTGCGATTTTATAGGAAGCCCTCACCTAGAACCTCTGGAGATGGACCCCAAAAAGGGGTCATAAGCACATATAGCTTTTCAATCACAGTCCCAAACCAGGAGAGAATATTTCATGTGTATCTAGATATTGATCTAGGCAGTAGCAATTTCTATATAGGAATTCAAATGTAGAGGCTGGAGGTACTAAATGTTGAGTCACATATGCTGACTGAATCAGATTCAAGGTCCTTCCCATGTCTATATTAGTCTACCACTCCCAAACAAAAGTCACAGAGAATTACAAAGCAGAATGCCACAATCTAGCCAGTATAGCCATTTCTGTAGCTTCCCGAGGAGGAAAGCAAGAGCTGCGATGGATTCTCCCAGGGGATGGGGTCTTGGAGTTACCTTTGATGTGAGAGCTGTCCAGAAGGGGAGCCAGGGCCTCTACCTGCTCCAGGAGTGCCACTTGGGAGAGAATAAACTGCTCCTCTGAGAGGAAAGGAAGCAGACAATGAGTAGAAATCAGGGCCTCAGATGATAGCTCCTGCTCCTATAATCCATCTTCAAACATATGTGTGTGTGTAGAGTGAGAAAATAAGACATTCAAAGATAACAAGGTTCACCTGAGCTAACTCTGATAAAACTTCCTCCTGCCCTGGATTTGGGGGATCTCTATTGCTCCAACACCAGGGATTCTGGGATAGATTTTGGGGGTCCATGGACTTGGATGGGGAAATATAGATAGAGAAATCTTTATTTTTACTAATCTTTCACTAAAAAGAATATTTCCTTCAACTATTTAAAAATATTATTCAGAGAGAGGGTGTACAGGCTTCCCTAGGCTGCCAAAATGGTCTTTGACACACACACAAAAGGTTAACAACTCCTGCTCAAGATTCTACCTAGCCCCTAATGTTATACACATTTTCATGATGCATAACTTACCACCTAAAGCAGTGGTTCACATTGTTTTTCCCTAATCTCCTAAATGAAAATGCCCTATCTCCCCCTACCAATCCAAATCTTATCTACTCTGCAAGATACAGTTCAGTCCCATCTCTTCCTTCAAGCATTCAATCAAGCAACAGATGTTTATTTAATACCTATTATATGCAAGGCACTGGAGTAATATAAAGATGTCTAATAATACTAGCATTTATATAATCCTTTAAAGCTTATAAAGTGCTTTATAATTATTATCTCATTTGACTCTCACAACAACCCCAGGAGGGGAGATGTTATTTCTCCATTTTACCAATGAGGAAACTGAGGCAAGCAGTGGTTAAATAACTTGCCCACAAGCATACAGCTAGCTAGTAAGTTTCTGAAGGTGATTCTGACATCAGGTTTTCCTGACTCCAGGCCCAGCACTCTGTCTACTATACCAAATCTAGTTTGGGAGACAAAGACACATGCAAATCTGATGAACATACAAGGGAGTAATGTGTGGTACAGATATGTCAGTGTTATACAACTTCTGAGGAAGAAGATAGAGTAATCAGGAAAGGTTTCAAGAGGAAAGAAAGCCTTGAGTTGTGCCCTAAAGAGCATATATAGGATTTAAATAGGTAAAAAGGATAAATAACTTCTAAATCAGCAGGGTAAGACTCTGTGATAAGAGGGCCCAGTAGCCCTCTACTTTATCGGTAGACAAAAGGTTTTTGAGCAATGCAGTAGTATGACGGAAGTATTTTTAGGAAACTCATTCTGGAGACTGTATGGAATAGATATGAGATACTAGAAGGGGACTGAAGAAGCAGTAATTCAAAAGCATGAGATGATTAAGCTTGGACTAGGATTTTAGCAATGTAAATGGGAAGGAAGGAAAGCA
This sequence comes from Sminthopsis crassicaudata, assembly GCF_048593235.1. Classification (NCBI taxonomy): domain Eukaryota; kingdom Metazoa; phylum Chordata; class Mammalia; order Dasyuromorphia; family Dasyuridae; genus Sminthopsis; species Sminthopsis crassicaudata. The sequence goes on from NC_133617.1 coordinate 418,776,637, forward strand.
TATTAAACATATTACAGTGGAAGCATCAACAGAACTTTGAAATTGTTTAGGCTACTGGCCACACTGACTTCTCCCCTTTTCCCGACTTCTCATATTCAGTATCCTTTGGGGGATCAGGAACAGTGCCATACTCATTTTATGTATTATGTTCTGCACTAAACTTCTTGAAAGTTAAAGACCACATCTCTACTATCTCATATAATAAACACAAAGCTAGGCACACACAGTATATATTCAAATAAATTCTTATTGATTCACTTTGATCATCAAGTTCATGGTCCTCTACTTTTTACTGTAAGATAAAAGAACTTAAAAATGAGACCCTTTACAATTCCAATAATTCTCTTAAATCGCTCCACCTCCAAATCCAATTCAAGACATTCATTAGCCCATAGAAGAACTTTAACAGATCTGTCTTCTGATTGGCTCTAAATTTGACCCTGCTAGTTACAATGACTGCTATGAGGACAAGAATTCATGGATTAGGCCTATCTTCTTTGCCCCTGAGAATTTGTGGCCCCTTCTCAACTTGAGTTGAGGAATCCAAGAGGAATTCCAAATCATTTTGGTAATGGCTGATGGTCTAGATTGGACTGGCCTTTCAATGCTAGCTGAGAGGAAATTAAACCATGAACTGAGTCAGTTTCTCCAACTCCAGCAATTAGGCAGATATAGGATTCACTAGTGGTGCTAAAGAAAGCTCAATACATGTTTACCTGCTAAGATGAATTGCAATTTGGCAGCATTAGGAACAGTAATCCGATCGATGTACTCAGGATCCAGGTATTTTATCAGGTCTTCAACTAAGTAATCAAAAGAAAGAAAGGGAACAGAGAAAAAATTAACAACTCAAGAAATGTTGAGAAGTTGTCATTTAAGAAGAGGGAGCAACAATTTAACTTGTGGGGAGAAGGGACATTTGAGTTGGTCATAATCTTAGTGTAAGATAGATGTCTACTTTTTCTGGCTTCCAATGTCCTGTCCTCAGTCCCAAATTAGTTAAATGTTATATATACACTATCACTACTACCATAACAAGACCATTGAGACACTACTTCCCCTGGTTATACTGACCAAAATGAATGGGGAAAAAAAAATCCCGTTTCAACTAAAATAAAGCTGAAGTGTTTAATTTTTTTTAAATTATTAATAAAATATATTTGAAAACAAAATCCATCCAAAAAGCATATATGGAAAATTTAAAAGACCATAGCCTTTTTTTTTTTTTTTTTTTTTGAGGCTGGGGTTGACTTGCCCAGGGTCACACAGCTAGGAAGTGTTAAGTGTCTGAGACCAGCTTTGAACTCGGGTTAGACCATAGCCTTTTAACTCAAGCTTAACTAAAATCTAGCCATAAATTCACTTGATTCAAAAAAATTATGCTGGACTCAAAACAGCAAAAAGCATTTCCATATACACAGAACACAAAAAAGATGTCACATGAAACTATTAGTCTCCATTTCACACTTGTTTTTAAAGAAAAAATATGTAATAAATTATATATGACACTTTAAAAATGGACCTACTTGTTTATACTTTTTTTAAATTTGTTTCCTTCTTTGCATAAAAAACCAGTCATCTTTTCAAAGCGTCACTATTACTTTCTCTTTCTTAATCCAATTTAAAACTAAAAGAAAAAAAAAACGGTTAAAACAAGAGTAACCAAACAAAAGGAATCTATACAATAGTCATATCAAAAAATGCTAGTTTCTGCACAGGATGTTCACCAAACTCTAGGTCGGTCAGGTGATTTAACATGCTTCATTATAGATTGTCTGAAGATATGGTCTATAATTTTTAAATAACAATTCTCAAGTTTTTCTAAGTTTTTTTCTTTAGTGTTGCTATCCTTATGTAAATTGTTTTCCTGGTTCTGCTTACTTCTTAAATAATTAATAATTCAATGCCACTCTATTTAGTTATTGTCCAACTGTCTTAAGAGGACTCCTTTAGAGTCTATTTCCTTGTTTTTCTTTTCTATCCCCCTTTCCCTTTCTGAATCAAGGTTGTTCCCTCTGGTATCATCCTTTCTAACCCCCATCTATCCTTATTGTATCTTGTTGAATTTGATGTATTTCTATATCAAATTCTGTCCAGTTGGGATAAAAGTAAGGTTCATCAAATGCCCTCTCCCATGACTCTTTTCTCTAAAGTACTCTTCATACACCTCAATTATGAAAAAGAGCAAGTTTCACCATCTTTTTTTTTTTTAATACTAGCATATTTTTTTTCCTTCTCTTTTAATCCTCAGAAAATAAACAATCCACAATTTTTCAGTTAACTCCTTAAATATCCCTATGAAGACATTAAGGTTCTGAGGGAACCCTTTAGTTGCTTGAACTTGATGAAATATATTTACCTTTCCAGGATTCTCTGGATTCTTGTGTTTGTATTTCAAAAATTACTACTTAATTCAAATCTTTTAATCAAATATACCTAAAAGTAATTTATTCCATTTACATATATATATATATATATATATATATATATATATATATATATATATATATTTATAGTGTGTGTGTGTGTTACCCTTGTAAAATTTTCCTTGGCTTTACAAGGTAAATTAATTTTGGTTTTAAGACTGTGCTTTTTGAATACTGTGATCTAAAATCTCCTGCTGATTCTGACTGTGGTTCCTAGATATTTGAACTCTTTCTACCTGAATGCTGGCATCATTTTGTGAGTGGGAGAACATGGGAACTCTGGATTCTGGCTATGACATATTGTGAACCAGATACCTTTACATGTACCTTGATAGTAGCTATCTTACACTGTCTTCTATTTTTTCAGTCTTTTGATTTTGTTCTAATGATTCTGTTTCATGGAATAGCTGATTCCTGTTTAGTTTATTCTGGTTTTCAAGAAATCCATTTCTTAGGTAGCATTTAACACTTTCATTTCTAAGCTACTTAATCATCCAACTCTTCCTCCAGGGCTTTTTATATCTTCTAAGTACTAATATAGTACTTGTGAAAAACTCATTTTTGTCTTTTTTAAAGTTAAGTTCGCTTATTCCAAGGCTTTCTAGTATTTTTGAAAGAAAAATTTATTTCATTAAATATAAAAAATTGTACCATTAAAAAAATTTTTAACGTAAAAAAATTTACCATTTAAATATTTTTGTTTCAAATTCTCTTTCTTCCTTACTCCCACCCTTCCCCAAAACCTTAAGGTAAGCATAAGCAGTGTGATAATTACACATGAAGTCATGCAAAACATATTTTCATATTAGCCATGTTGCAAAAGAAAATATACACAAGAAAAATAAACCAAGTAAAATAAATTTGTTTCAATCTGCACTTAGAGTTCATCAGTTCTCTTATTGGAGGTAGAAAATATTTTTTATAATGGGTCCTCTAGAATTGTGTTGAATCACTATCCTGATCAGAGTAGTTAAGTCTTTCAGAGTGGATCCTCCTTATAACATTGTGGTTGCTGTATACAACACTATCCTGATTCTACTTACTTGATTTTGCAAAATCTTTTTTTCTTTTTCTTTTGAGTTTCTCCTTGTACTTGTTAAGGACAACTATAATAGTTGTTATGGAGTTATTCTCTCCTTTTAGATAATCACTAGATTTTTAATAAATTGTGATATTGGTCAGTGTATTTTTCCCAACTTTAGTTCCTGAATTGGGACTGTGCCAGGGCCAGGCTCCTCTTGCTGTACTTTTGGATGAGATGGTTGGCCCTGTTTGATCTTTCTCTGAGATCTCCACTTCACTCCAGAGGAGTTAGATCTCCTCTGACATTCGAGATTTAGAGGACTGGATTTTCAGGAACCTCTCTGGCATCTCAGGACAAGATACAAAGAGTTTTCAGATTCTTTTACCTGGTCTGAAAACTGTGAGCCGTTGGTTTTTGATCCCCATTGGTCTATTTTGGGGCTAACTACTCTTGAGGAATACTCAAAGGAACTCTCTACGGATGCTATCCCTGGACATGGAGACTTGCAAGAAGGGCTTCCCTTTTCTGACTCCTCTTTGAGGCAGCTAGTGGTACAGTGGACCTTGGTCCACTGGGTAAAAATTCAGAAAGTCCTGAGTTCAAATCCAGCCTCAAGTCACTTACCCTGTTTGTCAGTTTTCTCAATTGCAAAACAAGGATAATAATACCCACTACATAGGGTTATTGTAAGAACATTATTTTGTAATATCTGGCAAATAAACTGCTTAGCACAGTACCTAGCACATGGTAAGTATTCTATAAACATTTCTCCCTTTTTCCTACTGTCTATTGGTTGCAGGCTGACATTTTGTGTAGTTCTGGGGTGAAAGTAAATTGTTTATTGTATTTTTTAATTGGGTTCCTTAATCATTATTGGCCTGGTGCAAAGTGCTGGGGTTTTTTGGAAAAATTATGTGGGATACAGGTAGGGGAATTAAGACAATGTATAAACAAAAGATATCAATAAAATTTATTTTTTTTTAAAAAGGAGAAAAAAATTTTTAGAAATTTGCCCAAAGAGCTGACCAACCACATCTTCAGAAGATCCATGATAAAATATGCTGCAGAGAAGTGCTGCATTCAAGATAATAAAAGAAACAATATGTTTTTGGATTTGGCCACTGTGTGGATTTTTGAAAATTATTATTATTCTTTACTTGATGCAAGGATCATCTTTTTTTTCCTCTTCTTAATTGAGGAGGTAGGGGAAATGGGATATAACAGTATTGATGCCAAAAAAAAAAAGGGGGGGGGGGAGGAGAGCCATTGAAACATTTTTAACAATGCACAAAGGAATATAAAACAAAATTCAAAGGATAAACAAGATACATAAAACTAATGGGCTAAATTTATTATAAACATTTTTGTTTAAACTACTGTCAAGTAGAATCTTGTAGCTTCATATATAATCTTCTCTATGTATTTCACTTTGCATATGGAAATGCTTATTTTTAAAAAGAATCTTTTTTTCTTACTTGTTAGTTCAGAATTTTAAAAGTTAAGAAAAAAGGAAAAATGGAGATTTCCCATTGAAGGAAAAAGAAATCCCCAGTCAAAGGACCATCCTGAAGAAAGCAGTTCAGTAGTTCAGTCATCTGCTAGAACCCTAAAAAAATTAGTTGAGGATTAAAATAATTCTAACATTAGACATCAAAGAAAATAGTTGAGCATTGTCAGTTTTTTCTTATCAAATTCAATTTCCGCCCCACCCCCCCATCCTTATCTTCTTTGACCTCTCCATAGCACTTAACATTGTTGGTCACTCTCTTATTTGTTATATTCTCTCTTCTCAGCTTTCATAACACTGGATTCCCAATTCTTCTATCTCTCTGATTGCTGTTTCTTTTTGGTCTCCTTTGTAGATTCATCTTTCTCCTATTTCATAAAGCCTGGTATTCCCAAATACCTATCTGGGACCCTACTATCTGTATTACCTTCCTAGATAATCATATCCATTTGAATTACATCAATTATCACCCTTATGCAAATGAATCCCTAACCTATATTTCCAGCCTAAAATCTTCCCATGCTCCAGATTTGTATTTCCAACTACCTACCAAATACAGATGAAACTCAACAAAGCTAAAACTGAAATAATCTTCCTTCTAAAACCCAAGCCAATCCCTAATTTCTTTGTTTAAATAAATTTTATTTTTTGTTTATAGCATTCTTTTCTTTTTAAATTTTAAGTTCTAAATTCTCTCTCCCATCTCTTACCTGCCCACTGAGAAGGCAAGCTAAATGATATCAAGTGAAGAAAGATATGAAAATTTATGTTCCAGAAGCTTGGACAAGCTTACCAAATGAACAACTAGACTAGACATTAAGAACTCCACAAAACAATAAGAAATAAAAAGGTTGTAAAATACAGAAGAAAATGCAAAATCGATGAGGAAAAAAAAAGGCAAGGAGAGCTCAAGGATCACTATATTTCTTGAAAGCCATGATTCTAAAAAAAATTGCTGGATATCATATTTCAAGAAAGTATAAAAGGAAAAATTGCCTTAGAACCAAAAGGCAAAGTCAAAATAGAAGGAATCCACTGGTCATTTCCTGAAAATCCAAAAGAAAGAATCCCAAATATATTATAGCCAAAATCCAGAATTCCAAGGTCAAAGGAAAATAATTTCAAGGAGCCAAAAAAATTCAAGTAAAGAGGAGTCATAGGATAACATACAGTCGAGTAGCTACCACATGAAGGACTGGAACACTTAAACACTATGTACTTATATGTTTTTCTACTTTCAAAGAGATTTCATTTTAGAAATTATATTTTGAACAACTCAATAAATATTGTTGAACTGAAATGATCTTTCCAATAGCATTGGATTTTTGGTAAACACTATATTTTTAAGGAAGCATGTGTTTGATTTATAGTGATGAAGTTTTCTGTACTCTGAATATAGGTTCCTTACAGTAACTGTTAGTGGAGAGAACGCAATTTTCACAAGCCAATGAGAATGATGAGAAACCTGGAAATGGATGTTATTGAAATATATATATGTTGAAACATTCGGAATAGAGGTCAGTTCTGCCTTTCCAGAAACAATTCCTAATGCTAAAACATCATAACCTAAACATCCTAAGTTTCTCCACAAATTTCTAATGTACATCCATAATTGGTCTGCTTTAGTTCTAACCTATACCGTAATGAAATGGGGGTGCAGAAAACAAAACAAAAAAATTCATTATGAAGTCTAATGCAGTTCCTCCTTGTAAGAGCCATCCGGAGTTTAGAGACCTAAAGCTATCTATGCCTAGCCACTTTCTGTCCCAAAGAAAACTGCCTGATTCTCATCATGAAGCAGAGACTTGAATTCTTTCATTCCACAAGCAGATTACTGACTCTTTGTGATGACATGTCAAGGCAGGAAGATGCTGTAGTGTCCATAGCTAATCTTAGTCCTACTTCACATAGAGTCCCACTTTATTTTATCCCAATTGTGTAAATTCTACCGCATGTCTGGAATTGGTCTGGTTGCTCATTGCTTTTTATCACATGAGGATTTTATAAGCACAAAGTTGTCTTCTTTAAATTCTGGGCTATAGAAAAACTCACTTTTCCCTAGTTGAACCTAGACAAAATTAAGAGTTTTTCAAAAGGAACTTACTAAGATAACTACAATCATCAAATCTATCTGATATTGGTTTAAAAAAACAACAACAAAAGATAAATGGAATAGACAAAGGGGAATCAGAGCAAGGGAATTCAATAACCAAGTGTTTGATAAAGTGGAAATCAAACTACTGAGGAAAAAACTCCTTTTAAAATAAAAATTGATGGGAAAACTGGAAAACATTGTGGCAGAAATTTGGCTTAGATACCTCATACCATATTCAAAAATGCATTCTAAATGGATACATGACTATAATATTAAATATATTATTTTGAAAATTAGAAGTACTATTTATCAAACAAGAGATAGAGACAATTACAAAAGATAAAAGATAACTTTGATTATATAAAATTGAAACGCTTCTATCTAGATAAAATTAGTGCACCCAGGATAAAAAAGGAAATGGTCAAATGGGAAAAAAATTTTCGCATAAAATTTCTGAGACAGGTTTAGTATCCAAGATACATAAATATTAATAAATATGTACATATATTTACATGTATATGACTAACAACTATTCCCCAATAGAAGAGTGGTCAAAGGATATGAACAACTACTTAAAAGAAAAAATTGCAAAGAATTCAAAACCACATGAAAGAATGCTCCAAATTACAAATAAGATAAATGGGAATCAAAACATTCACTGAGGTTTCATTTCACACTCTGCAAGTTGGCAAAGATGACCCCCCCCCCTGCAAAAAACAGTCAATTTTGGAGGGGCTACAGAATGATGGGAACACAAATATTTGCTAGTGGAATTATAAAATGATATAATCATTTCAGAAAACAATTTGAAATTATGCAAATAAAGTGATTAAAATGTACATGTCCTTTGAATCAGAGACTCCATTATTGGAATCTATATTCCAATCAAGCCATCAATAAGAAGAAAATCCCTATATACACCAAAATATTTACAGCAGCACTTTTGGGAAGGGAAAAAAAACCAAATGTACATCTTTTAGGAAATGACTAAACATGAATATAATGGAATACTATTGTTCTGTTAAAAAAAAAATTTATCTATTTGATGAAGATTTACATGAATTTGATCCAGAGTGAAGTGGAGCCAAGAAAACAATTTACATAATAACTATAATAATGTAAATGGAAAAACACACACACACACACACACACACACACACACACACACACACACACAAATCAAAACTGAATGTAACAAAATTATAAACAAAATAAAGGAGATATGAGGGACACCTCCCAGCCTACTACTTCATGGAAATAGAAAGTCTACGTTATAATATTGAGAGAGGGAAAGTTAATAAGCAAGTAAGAACAGTATTAGAGTTACATATGCAAACTTATATTGTAGTTTGTCTTTGGCCTTCCTTCTAGAAGAGGACCAGGACTACAAGAAAGTAATACCAAGATATGTAAGTGAAGGTGATTTAAGTGACAGAGAGCTGTGTCACCAGCCTCTCTTCTACAGCCATCTGCATCCAGTGGCAAGATCAGAACGACTGGTGATGGCCCTGGATGAAATGGGAGACCTTGACCTTTTTAAGTTAAGGTCTTTAAGAGGTCTCAATTTGACCGAAGCAATGCCCAATCAGTGGTTAAAGCTAACTATGAAATGAGGCAGAGAATGGCCTCTTTTACCTAGTCAAAAAGAAAAATCAATCAAGTAGTGATCTGAGTGGGGTTGCAAATTCAACTTTATGTAAAGAATTCTAAAAGAAATCTAAATATATAATTTATATTATATATAAAAATATTATATGTTAATATATATTATAAACTCTAATATATGTGTATATATATATATATATATATATATGTTAACTTTGCTGTACAGTGTCTTTTGGCTCCTGCCCCTTGATTCACCACTCTTCCATCTCCTACCTCCTTCACCACCTCACCAAAAAAACCAAAAACCTCCAAGTGAAAGCAGAAGACACTGCTTTCAGGCTGGAGTCTTGGTTAGAGACCTCAGGAATAAAGAAAGGAGACCTTTTCCCCACTCTGCCCCCCTGCTAGACCCTCACATGTCTGCCTTCTGTCTGTCCATGCTTTTTTTTTTTTTTTGGTGGCCTCGTATTATTCATCCTTTCCTGTCTGAGTCCATGTTTACCCCTTTTTCCCCTTCCCTGTCATGTTATGGCCAGACCTCCCTGGCCTCCATGTGTCCTTGAATTATTTTTTGGCCTCTTCCCTCCACAGTTCTGATCACTGACAATTCGGTAGGTTACCTCTTATCAATATACTAACCAATTAATGAATTACACTTGGAATAACAAACCATTGCATGTTCATAGTTAAACATCATCATATCTGGACAGCATCCGAACAGGCCAAAGCTTACCCCAAAATAATGTGTCTACCCACCCTGGTCTTGTAAGGAAGCAGGAGTCACTCTTTCACACCTCCAGAAACTCTAGCAGTTCAGAAACATCAAGGATAGAAGAACTTACTCTTTTTAAACAGGACTTTAACCCTCTCTCTTTTGCTGGAAATGTTCCCCAAAGCCACCTGCACTTTAATCAAGCCATCAGCTACCTAGGGAAGGGAAGAAGAGTAAGAGAGAGAGAGAACAATAAAAATATGTTAACAGAAGCAGTTGATCGGTAGAGCCAGGACTTGACAAATATAAAAGATATTTTTACCAAGTCTCTGAACTTAACTTGTCTATAATACCAATCTGTCCCTCCCCTATGACACCCTCAAATCCTTCACACATCACTTGGTCTCCTTATTCTTCATCCATCAGCAGATGCTTCCCGCTATATCAAAAAATCACCCCATTTCTAATTTTATATACTAATTTTAAATCTTGTATAGTTTCCTGTATTTTATGCTGTCTTGAAACTATTCTCTGATTGCTTCTCTAATTTTGGGCTTGTCTCTCAAAGTAGAACGTGAGCAACTTTTTCTCCCTCACAGAGTAACTGAGCCTGGTGCTGGGCCTAGAGTTGGTGCTTGGTGTAAACAAATTGTCTGGGAAAAAAGTTTGTAGGTAGTGGTGAGAAATATAATGTGGGAATGGGAATTGATTGCTTTGGAAACTTTTACTGAAATCAAATTAAAACCATAATGAGTTTGTAAAAATTGTATGTTAGTTCATACTCATGTGCCTAGAAGTTTAATTGGGAGATCTTAGTCTAATCGCAGGGGTTCTCCGGACGCTGAGGACGTTTATGCTCCCGCCGGTTATGGCAAATGGGCTGAGGGGCGGAGACAGAGTGTGAGCTTTTGTTTTTACTGTAATCTGGCCCTCCCACAGTCTGAGGGACAGTGAACTGGCCCCTAGTTAAAAAGTTTGAGGACCACTGGAATGAATGAGAAGTGGATGAAGAGACAGAAGCGGAAGTAGAAAGTTAGAACATAAACCAGTCAGACAATTCTGTTCGCTATCCACTAGTTCAGAACAGACAGGAAAGCCTGTGGATGAAATCTGATTCCATGAGAAGTGTGCAGAATCATATACAAACTTGGGCAGCGCGCATTCTAGTCTGTCTCCCACAGTTTCCACATCAAATGCAGGGAGAATCTTGCTAAAGAGATGACACCCAAATCAGGAGGATTCATCTTGGAAGGAAGGCGAGCCCGAAACCCTCTACCACAGTAACCTCTACAACTAGAGAAGATACAGTTACATCTGACGGAAATGATTTCTTCCCGCCCCATCTTCTTCCAGTCTAAAGATTTACATTTTACTCATTTTTTCAAGGCTCAGCTCAAAACTTCCCAGCTAAGTTGATATTCTCCTCCTCTGGAGAGAACGTTCATTATCAAAACAATTCACGGGACAATTACTTAGCATCTTCTCACAGTCACTGAATTCTTCCTGGGTCACCCTAAAAACGCATCTCCTTAATGTTCCCAGTTATGATACAATGGAAAGAGCATCTTGCATACGGGTCTGATCTCTGCTGCTTACAATCTGTGTGAGTTCATACAAGTCGGCTCAGTTCTTTGGCCCTCCATTTTCTTATCTTTACAACATAATGCCCTAAGTTTTATGTAAGTCCCGTGTATGATGGGAAAAGGAAGCGACATTCATACAGTGAAATAACAAGTACCAGATACCTCAGATATTGTGATAAAATCCTAAAGAAATTAGAGGAGCCGGGGACTTCCGGCCAAGATGGCGGCGTGGAGGCAGACAGCTGCTTGAGCTCCTCGTTTTCTCTCAGAACTTACTTCATGACAAACCTCTGACTTAATGCTTGACCCAGAAAGAAATCCACAGATGATCACCAAGAGAAGACATCCTTGAAAGTCGCCAGAAAAGGTCTGTGTTTGCTCGGGGGAGGGTCAATCAGACTGGGCGCAGACTGAGGGCAGGCAGCCAGAGCAAGACAGGCAGCTCACACAGCTCAGACCGGAGGGAAGGGGTGTGATCTCTGCCGTTTCTGTGAAAGGGCTTTTGCCCCAGTGTGGATGCTCCGTCTTGGCAGCAAGCCAGGAGCGGTGGAGAGGGTGTAAACACCGGAGGTGAAGATTAAAACCCCAGAAAGCCAGCGTCTCTCAGAGCCCGGCCACCCCCAACCCCCACCTAGAGTGGCTCGGTGAGTTCTCAGAGCCTCAGAGCGCAGACTCAGTACAGTCATTGCTGTTCTGTTAGTGCCTCTCTGCTGCCCTACCCCCAGTCTGTAGAGGAAGCCCATTAATACCATCCAGCCCCATCCCCCGCAAAACAGACCAATTGTTTCTCTTGTCAGTTTGTTTTCTTTGATTCCTACTCTGACAAAATGAACAAAAAATTCAAAAGGGCTCTAACCATTGACAGCTTCTGTGTGGAGAGGGAGCAAACTTCAAATGCTGAGGAGACGAGGAACAGACTGTCCCCAGATGTATCTCCTGGGAGGGATATAAGCTGCTCCTCAATACAAAAGAACCTCATAGAGGAAATCAAAAAGGCTCTCACAAGAGAGCTGGAAGAGAAATGGGAAAAGGAAAGGGAAGCTTGGCAAGAGAGCCTGGAGAAATCATCTCATGCATTCAAAGACAGAGTGGATAAAGAAATCAAATCATTGAGAAACAAGATTAGTGAGCTGGAAAAGGTAAACAACTCCAAGGAAAACAAGATTAGTGAGCTGGAAAAGGTAAACAACTCCAAGGAAAACAGGATTAGTGAGCTGGAAAAAGAAATCAGCTCTCTAAAAAATAAAATGGATAAAATGGAAAAAAATTCCATAGAAGATAAAAACTCAATTGGACAATTACAAAGAGATATAAAAAAAGTGAGTGAAGAAAATACATCATTGAAAATTAGACTGGAACAAGTAGAAATGAATGACTCAAGGAGAAACCAAGAGGGAGTCAAGCAAAACCAGAGAAATGAAACAATTGAAAAGACTGTCAAGTACCTTACCAGAAAGACAACAGACCTGGAAAACAGATCCAGGAGAGACAATTTGAGAATAATCGGACTCCCTGAAAAATGGGAGGAAAAAAAGAGCTTGGACACCATTTTCGAGGAAATTATCAAAGAGAACTGCCCAGACGTTTTGGAAACAGAGGGTAAAATAGACATTGAAAAAATTCATCGAATCACCTACTGAAAGGGACCCTAAAATCAAAACGCCAAGAAATATAGTGGCCAAGTTCAAGAACAATCAGACAAAAGAAAATATATTGGAAGCTGCTAGAAAAAAAACAATTCAGATATGGAGGATCCACAATAAGGATAACCCAGGATCTAGCAGCGTCCACATTAAAAGAACGCAGGGCCTGGAACATGATATTCCGAAAGGCTAAGGAACTTGGTATGCAGCCAAGAATAACTTACCCAGCAAGAATGAGCATCGTTTTCCAGGGAAGAAGATGGACATTTAACGAAATAAATGAATTCCATCTATTTTTGATGAAAAAACCAGACCTACATAAAAGGTTTGATCTTCAAATACAGAACTCAAGAGATTTCTAAAAAGGTAAAAAGAAATTTTGAGAACTATACTTCTGTCAAAAAAAATATGTAAAGAACATATGTACAATTTGTCTTAGAAACTAGAGGTGGAAAGGAGATTATATCATAAAAAAGTATAAAGTGGTGGTACTACATCTCATGAAGAGGCAAAGGTAACCTATTATATCTGAGAGAAAGAAAGGAGGAAGATGAACATAGCGTGTATCAATAGACATATTCGATTTATGGTGAAACTTCTTCCACTTCATTGAAAAGTGAAAGGGAAGGAGTAAGCTAAGGGGAAGGGAATACAGTAATTTCGAGGAAAAGGGGTAAAATAAGGGGAGGATCTTTAAGGTGGGGGAGGGATCCTAAAAAGGGAGGGCTGTGAAAAGCAAGTGGTGTTTACCAGTTTAATACTGGATAGGAGGGTAAAAGGGAAGGAAAGGGGAAAAGCATAAGCAGGGGTTAATAGGATGGCAAGCAATATAGAATTAGTCCTTCTAACCATAAATGTGAATGGGGCAAACTGCCTCATAAAGAGGAAGCAGTTAGCAGACTGGATTAAAAGTCAGAATCCTACTATATGTTGTTTACAGGAAACACACCTGAAACAGGATGAGACATTCAAACTAAAAGTAAAAGGGTGGAGCAGAATCTATTATGCTTCAGGCAAAACCAAAAAAGCAGGGGAAGCCATCCTCATCTCAGATCAAGCAAAAACAAAAATTGATCTAATTAAAAGAGATAAGGAAGGGCATTATATCCTGCTAAAGGGAAGCATCAATAGTGAAGCAGTATCAATATTAAACATGTATGCACCAAGTGGTGCAGCATCTAAATTCTTAAAAGAGAAATTAAGAGAGCTGCAAGAGGAAATAGATAGCAAAACTATAATAGCGGGAGATGTCAACCTTGCACTCTCAGAATTAGATAAATCAAACCACAAAATAAATAAGAAAGAAGTCAAAGAGGTAAATAGAATACTAGAAAAGTTTGATATGATAGATCTTTGGCGAAAGCTAAATGGAGACAGAAAGGAATATACTTTCTTCTCAGCAGTTCATGGAACCTATACAAAAATTGATCATATACTAGGGCATAAAAACCTCAAAATCAAATGCAGTAAGGCAGAAATAGTAAATGCATCCTTTTCAGACCATAATGCAATCAAAATAACATTTAATAAAAAGCCAGGGGAAAATAGACCAAAAAATAATTGGAAACTAAATAATCTTATACTAAAGAATGATTGGGTAAAACAGCAAATCATAGACATAATTAATAACTTCACCCAAGAAAATGACAATAATGAGACATCATACCAAAATGTGTGGGATACAGCCAAAGCAGTAATAAGGGGAAGTTTTATATCTCTACAGGCCTACTTGCATAAAATAGAGAAAGAGAGGGCCAATGAATTGGGCTTACAACTAAAATTGCTAGAAAAGGAACAAATTAAAAACCCCCAGACAAACACAAAACTTGAAATTCAAAAAATAAAAGGTGAGATTAATAAAATTGAAAGTAAAAAAACTATTGAATTAATTAATAAAACTAAGAGTTGGTTTTATGAAAAAACCAACAAAATAGACAAACCCTTAGTAAACCTGATTAAGAAAAGGAAAGAGAAAAAGCAAATTGATAGTCTTGAAAATGAAAAGGGTGAACTCACCACTAATGAAGAGGAAATTAGAACAATAGTTAGGAGCTACTTTGCTCAACTTTATGCTGATAAATTCGGTAACTTAAATGAAATGGAAGAATACCTTCAAAAATATAGCTTGCCCAGATTAATAGAGGAAGAAGTAAGTAGTCTAAATAGTCCCATCTCAGAAAAAGAAATAGACCAAGCTATTAACCAACTTCCTAAGAAAAAGTCCCCAGGACCAGATGAATTTACAGGTGAATTCTACCAAACATTTAAAGAACAACTAACTCCAATGCTATGTAAACTATTTGAAAAAATAGGGATTGAAGGAGTACTACCAAATTCCTTTTATGACACAGACATGGTACTGATACCTAAACCAGGTAGATCGAAAACTGAGAAAGAAAACTATAGACCAATTTCCTTAATGAATATTGATGCTAAAATCTTAAATAAGATATTAGCAAATAGACTTCAGAAAATCATCCCCAGGATAATACACTATGACCAAGTGGGATTTATACCAGGAATGCAGGGCTGGTTTAATATTAGGAAAACTATTAGTATAATTGACCATATTAATAATCAAATTAATAAAAACCATATGATCATCTCAATAGATGCAGAAAAGGCATTTGATAAAATCCAACATCCATTCCTACTAAAAACGCTTGAGAGTATAGGAATAAATGGACTATTCCTTAAAATAATAAGGAGCATATATTTAAAACCGTCAGTAAACATCATATGTAATGCTGATAAACTAGAACCTTTCCCTGTAAGATCAGGAGTGAAACAAGATTGCCCACTATCACCATTACTATTCAATATAGTACTAGAAACTCTAGCCTTGGCAATAAGAGCCGAGAAAGAGATCCAAGGAATTAGAGTAGGAAATGAAGAAATCAAATTGTCACTTTTCGCAGATGACATGATGGTATACTTAGAGAACCCCAAAGACTCTGCTAAAAAGCTATTAGAAATAATTCAGAATTTTAGCAAAGTCGCAGGATACAAAATAAATCCACATAAATCCTCAGCATTTTTATACATTACCAACACAATCCAACAGCAAGAGATACAAAGAGAAATTCCATTCAAAATAACAGTCGATAGTATAAAATATTTGGGAATATATCTACCAAAGGAGAGTCAGGAATTATATGAGCAAAATTACAAAACACTTGCCACAAAAATAAAGTCAGATTTAAATAATTGGAAAGACATTCAGTGTTCTTGGATAGGCCGAGCGAATATAATAAAGATGACAATACTCCCCAAACTAATCTATTTATTTAGTGCTATACCAATCAGACTCCCAAGAAACTATTTTAATGACCTAGAAAAAATAACAACAAAATTCATATGGAAGAATAAAAGGTCGAGAATTGCAAGGGAACTAATGAAAAAAAAGTCAGAGGAAGGTGGTCTAAGTGTACCTGATTTAAAGCTATATTATAAAGCAACAGTCACCAAAACCATTTGGTATTGGCTAAGAAATAGACTAGTTGATCAGTGGCATGGGTTAGGTTCACAGGGCAAGATAGTGAATAAAAATAGCAATCTAATCTTTGACAAACCCAAAGATCCCAAATCTTGGGATAAGAATTCATTATTTGACAAAAACTGCTGGGAAAACTGGAAATTAGTATGGCAGAAACTAGGCATGGACCCACATTTAACACCACATACTAAGATTAGATCAAAATGGGTCCAGATTTAGGCATAAAGAACGAAATCATAAATAAATTGGAGGAACATGGGATGGTTTACCTCTCAGACTTGTGGAGGAGGAAGGAGTTTGTGTCCAAGGGAGAACTAGAGACCATTATTGATCACAAAATAGAACATTTTGATTACACCAAATTAAAAAGTTTCTGCACAAACAAAACTAATGCAAACAAGATTAGAAGGGAAGTAACAAATTGGGAAAAAATTTTTACAGTTAAAGGTTCTGATAAAGGCCTCATCTCCAAAATATACAGAGAATTGACTCTAATTTATAAGAAATCAAGGCATTCTCCAATTGATAAATGGTCAAAGGATATGAACAGACAATTTTCAGATGATGAAATTAAAACTATTTCTACTCATATGAAAGAGTGTTCCAAATCACTATTGATCAGAGAAATGCAAATTAAGACAACTCTGAGGTATCATTACACACCTGTCAGATTGGCTAAGATGACAGGAACAAATAACGATGAATGTTGGAGGGGCTGTGGGAAAACTGGGACACTGATGCATTGTTGGTGGAGTTGTGAAAGAATCCAACCATTCTGGAGAGCAATCTGGAATTATGCCCAAAAAGTTATCAAAATGTGCATACCCTTTGACCCAGCCATACTACTACTGGGCTTATATGCCAAGGAACTACTAGAAAAGGGAAAGGGTCCTGTATGTGCCAAAATGTTTGTGGCAGCCCTTTTCATAGTGGCTAGAAGCTGGAAGATGAATGGATGTCCATCAATTGGAGAATGGTTGGGTAAACTATGGTATATGAATGTTATGGAATATTATTGTTCTGTAAGAAATGACCAACAGGAGAAATACAGAGAGGCTTGGAGAGACTTACATCAACTGATGCTGAGTGAAACGAGCAGAACCAGAAGATCATTATACACTTCAACAATGATACTGTACGAGGATGTATGCTGATGGAAGTGGATTTCTTCAACATAGAGAAGAGCTAATCCAATTCCAATTGATTAATGATGGACAGAACCAGCTACATCCAGAAAAGGAACACTGGGAAATGAATGTAAACTGTTATTTTTACCTTCTGAATCCAATTCTTCCTGTTCAACAAAAAATTCGGTTCTACACACATATATTATATCTAAATTATACTGTAATATATTTAACATATATAAGACTGCTTGCCATCTGGGGGAGGGGGTTGGGGGAGGAAGGGAAAAAATCTGAATAGAAGTAAGTGCAAGGGATAATGTTGTAAAAAATTACCCATGCATATGTACTGTCAAAAAATGTTATAATTATAAAATAAAATAAAAATTAAAAAAAAAAAAAAAAAAAAAAAAGAAAGAAAGAAATTAGAGGAGCCAAAGGAGGGAATGCAGCACAATGGGTAGATAGATCTTTCAGGGATTTACAAAAACATCTGGAACAACCGCAGAATAGAAAAGTAGGATCTACCCATGTGACAGCTGAATGAAAGACCATGGGCGGGCCTAAAATCGAACTCGCCGGCCATTCAGAGACTGGTAGTGCCCCACATCTCTGTGCTACCTGTGACAAGTGTTTAACCAAAAACTTAGCGTGTTTATCTAGCAGAGTCTCCCTATTCCCAATTTCTCATCTTGTGGGGAGGGGAAGGAGAAAAGTCCCTGCGACGGAGGGGCAGCCCAGACAGGGAAGTGACCGGAAGTCACTGGGGGTATCAGCGAAGAGACCTCACTGGGGAAAATCTCTGAGAATCGCACTAGTGAAGCGCCACACCGGGGAGAGTTACAGGGGTCATCAGTAAGAAGTCTGAGGTAGCGGAAACAGCCTCTCTAAGAATCCCCAAGGCAGAGAAGGGGGAGGGGCGACCAGGGCTGTCATTTGGGGGGAAGCAGTGAGAAGTCACACAGGGTCACACAGCGAGGGGGTCAGTGTGATAGGAAAGCTTCATGGGGGGTCACTAGGGGTCACAAGGGGGTCAGTGAGAAGAAACAGGATGCCACCAAGTGAAGGGGGAGGGGAAAGGGGCGGCCGGCTAGCGGTCACCCGGTGGAGAGGGTGTCACAGCATGGAAGGCGGTCACTTGGGGGAGGACACACGGGGGCAGGGCGATCACCAGGTGGTCACTGGGGGAGGGAGAGTCACGGAGTGGAAAAGGGACGGGGTCAGTCCCAGCCCTGGGAGGATGGGCTCGGGAAGGCGCCACGCAAAGGAGAATTCCGCACTGGTGGCCGGGGCGCCGACTCCCGGCCTGCTCACCTTCCGCGAACTGCGCGCCCCGCCCGCCCCGTACACCCAGCGTTCCAGCTCCTCCACCCGGGCCTGAAGCCGCTGCACTTCGGTCAGGGCCGCCATCGCTTCCGCCACAGCCAGGTTACGCCCAGGAGGCGGGACATCCGGCTGACTGGAAGGGAGTACGCAATCCAAGTGCGAGGGGCCTACCTGCTAAGGAAGTGACGAGCCGAAATTCCCCAGCGGCGCCGTTAGTCCCGCCCCTCTCGTACCAGAAGCGGCCGGGGAGAGGCTTGGTGAATACGCCAGCGGCCTAGTTACCTAGGCAACCAACTTGGGCCCTCCTCTAGGTGTAGCTACAACTGCCCGCTTTTTGCTTGCTGTTTTTCTTGAAAATGAGTATCCCTTACCGCTACACGTCTCTCATCTCGGCTAAGGTGACAGGAAAAGATAAAAATAAATGCAAGAGGGGATGTGGGAAAACAGACACTAATGCACTGTTGTAACGTTGTGAACGGATCCAACCATTCTGGAGAGCAAATCGGGACCGCGCCCAAAGGGCTCTCCAACTGTGCGTGCCCGGTGTGTCTGCCCCGCCCCTTGGTTCCGCTACACCTTTTCCCGATAAACTCCAGCCTGAATCAATCCTAAAAACTCGGGGAGCCATCTCCTGTGACCACCATCCCTCCTATCACTGCATTGTCATGTCCGCCCCGGGAGCTGCCTGCAAAGGCCTTTAGAATAGGGATTGTTTCATCCCTTGTATGTCAGTGTCCGGCGCAGTTAGCAAATGCTTTTGATTGATAATAAAACAATCCCACTACTGAGCGGTCGCCCTCACCTAGTCTGGGTCAACCAGCTCCACCGGGATTGCTAGGCCCCTCCCTTCTGTACCCCGCCCCCCTTCTACTCGATGGGGAAAGCTCTAATTGTATGTGAATCGGACAGCTCCTGGGTTTGTAAATGAGCCACTACAGACCCGTCCTAGGGACCTCACCCGTTTAGACGTGGATCAGAGTGACGGCCCAGAGAAACTACATCCCAGAGTAGCACCTTTTTTCATTCATTCTTAATAATGAATTTATTGGGAGTTGAGAATGAATTGGAGCCATTGTCTGTAATGTCTGAAATTGGAGTATGGGGAAGGGGCTGAAAACCTGGATGTAATGAGTAAAGATTTATTAAGATCCTATTAAGTGTCAGGCACTATATTAAGCACTGGAGATTAAAAAGAAACAATCTGGCTCTTAAGGAATTTACAATCTAATGAGGGAAGATTTAACACTAAGGGAAGCTGAAAGGAAAGAAAAGTTTTAGAGGATAGCCTGAGACAGAGAGCATGACCATTCCTGGAATGAAAACCAAGCAGAGAGATAAAGGAAAATGAAGAATTACCTGAAAAGTCCTGAGCCCTAGGTAAAGGAAGGCTTGGGGAAGAGTTTATGCATCTGCCCTTCAGTCCTCCAATCAAAGAGGAAAGGCGACTGAGGGTACCAAAAAGAGGTATCAGAACTGAGTCACTCTGCAAGACGAAGAGATTTCAGGTAATGAGCTTACTCTGGGAGAGATGGGATGTTTATAGAGTTGAAACCAAGCCAATGGGCAGGTGGAAAATGAAGTATTATATGAGCAAATGTTCCAATTAAAAAAAAGGGGGGGGGATTGATGAAGTCCTTAAACAGTTGAACTTGATTGCAATTCCTGGAAAAAAATCTTACATCATAAAGGGATGATTTGTGAGAAATTAGAAAAAGAAGCAGTAATCACTAAGAGCCAGCAAGACTTCCTCAAGAACTTGTGGGGCATGCATGCATTCATGTTCTATTTGTGTATTTTGTTTGTTTTGTTTTTGTTTTTTACAATATCACTAGGTGGTAGTACAATTTGGAAGAATCTGGACTGGTTGAATGACCAGACCCAAAGAATAGCTGTTCTCTAGTAGAGTACCTCAAAAAACTATAAGGGGTTTGTGCAGTTCAATACTTTTAATCAATGATGGTGATAATTAGCTATTTTTCAGTCAAGTCCAATTCTTCCTGATCCCATTTGGTTTTTTTTGGCAAAGATACTGAAGTGGTTTGCTATTTACTTCTCCAGCTCATTTTATAAGTGAGAAAACTGAAGCAAACAGGATTGAGTGACTTGCCTAAGATCACACAGCTAGTATCTGAGGCTAGATTTGAATTTAGGAAGATGAGTCTTACTGGCTTTAAGCCCAGCACTCTATTCACTGCACCATCTAGCTGCCCTTTTAAGCAATACTAAGTGAAATAATAGATGGTGTGAGATGAAATCACAGATGGTATCATTGTCAAATTTGTGCATGACAAGAAACTGAGATAGCCTGTACTAAATACATTGAATGATAATATCAGTATCCATAATTGTCTTGACTGTCTAAAACAATGACCTAATAGAAGAAATGTAATAGGAATAAATAGACAAAACTACAAAAATTAACTGCACACATAAAAGAGGAGAAGGTATGGTTTAGGAGGTCATGTGATCAAGCTCTAGGGCTAAAAGCCTACAAACAGAGTATGAGTCAATAGTGTATCATGGGATTATATAGCTAGAAGTAGAATAAAATCCCAAAGGCCATCGAATGAAGAGGACTGAATACTATAACCTGAGGACCAAATTCATCTCACTATCTGTCTGGGTACAATGTTAAGCTAAGAGATGTTTTTACATTTTAAAAATTATTTTTAATTTTTAATTTACTTTTGTACATGGACCATACAGGCAGTGAGCTGGATTTGGGCAAGGTTTTCCAGCTTCTGATTCTAGTTCTTTCTCTCTCTCATTTTACAAAAGAGGATACAGAAACTCAGAGAGATTATGTAATTAACTAAACATGATAAAGGATTAAATCATCAAATCAGGATTTTTTTTGTGTCAGAAAGTGGTCCAAATGGCAGTCCCCCCAAAATCTAACAGTCTTCAACTGTATTAACCAGCATACCTTGGCTCTGAATCCAATTATACTCTTTCACTGTGCAGAATACAGCTACAGGAATGTATTAATTTATTGGCACCCCCCTTTTAGGAAGGCCATTTTGACTCTCAGTAGAAGGAAAATTTTGCTAACAAATTAGGGCTGTCTCTAGCTAGGATAGGCTTCCTTGGAAGACAATTGCTTTCCTTTTATTAGATGGCTTCAAAGTAGAACCTATATAACTACTTGTCAAAGATATACAGTGCTTTCCTATGTAGCATGGGCTAGATTGGATGACCTCTAAAATCTAGTTCAGATCCAGCTCCAGACACTTACTAGTTGTGTGACAAGGCAAATCACTTATCCTCTATTTATCTTAGTTTCCTCATCTGTAAAATGAGGATAACAATATCACTTACCTGCCAAGGTTATTGTGAGGATCTATTGAGATATATTTACAGCAGATAATAGGCACTATAGAAATATTGGTTATTATTATCATAGTATTCAGTTTTGAGTGATGCATTTTAAGAGAGGTATAGACAAGCTATCCATATGGAAGATGGTAAGGAGACTTAAAACCAAGTTATACCAAGAATAATTGAAAGAAGACTTTAATCTTGAGAAGATTTAATGGACAAGTAATTTAATCTGTAAAGGTGTGAAAGGATGAAAGAAAAATTACTTATTCTGCTTGTGCCCCAAGGGTAGAATAATGAAATAGTAGTAGTAGTAGTAGTAGTAGTAGTAGTAGTAGTAGTAGTAGTAGTAGTAGTAGTAGTAATGTGGTAATAGTAATAGTAGTGTTGTGGTGATGGTGGTATTAGTAGTAGTAATGATAGTAGTAATAAGAAATAAAAATAATGAGATAGAGAGATAATATGTGGAAAATACAAAGAGGTAGGTCCGAATTCAATATAATGAAATTCCTTACAATTAAAACTTCTTCAATAATGGAATGAGCTGCTTTCATAATGAACTCATCCTATCATTCAAGATGTTTAAGGAGAGGCTTCTCAAGAACATTGCAGAAGGAATAGAGTTTAGGGTAAAGATATAATGAAAGATCTCTTAGGTTTCCTAATCTAATCTATCCTTCTGGTGCTGGTGCCAGTTATCAACTCCCCAAGGGCAATGACTTACTGTTTATAGGTAACCTTTCTCTAGGTTACTTTTCTCTCCATTTTCTTAACCCCCAAGCCTGGATTTACACGAAGACAGGAGGAGAAAGTACAACTGCCTTTCCTCAAAAACACAGCCCTTTTTTTTCCTTTCCTCCACGACCCAGTTTCCTTTTTCTCCTTTCTCTTCCCTTCCCCTGGGACTGCCAATGTGTAGGAAATGTAGCCTACAGATGGAGACTGCAGCCCAAGGAAGTTTTAGTCTTAAGAAAATTCTCAGAAAGTAACAAAGATCAGACTTCCTGGTTATTATTTACTGATGTCAAATAACCCCTTATCATAATCTCCCAGACATCGTTTCTTCAATCACATCCTTGTCTCCTGAGAGTCACTTCAAAATTCCTTGAGAAATTTATAAACGAAAGCTTTAAGAAAAGGAAATAATATCACTTGCAAACAGAAGAAAAGTTCACATCTGTCTGCCCTATTGTAATTGAGAGATGGCTTTATGAAGGGAGGTATCTTCTGCATTATTTCCCCCACTTTAAGCTTCCTCCATATGATGGAGAGATAAGAGGGGAAACACCTCCCAACCTAGAGAAAATGCAAATTTGCTGAGGGACTCAAAGTAACTGGTTTCAGGGGGCTTTCTTCTGATGGAGAAGTCGGACACAGGAATAAGAAATGGACAGAATTATAGAACTGAGCTCTGGGAAGGGCAGGGATGCTGACAGGTAGGGGAATGCTTTGTGAGAGATGAGTTTACGGTAAGCTCTGGGTGAATCAGAGAGCAGCAAGAGGCAAAAGTGGAAAGGCGGAGAGCGGAAAAGTGGAGGAGGGAGGATGGAGGGAAAGAATTGAGAAGGCTCTGAGCTGGGATTAGCGGGCCGGGACAGAGATGGGCTGCCGTGCTCACGCCACCCGGCCTGACTTAATGAGAATTGGCTTTTGGCCAGAGCTGCGGTTTTGCGGCTGGCGCAGCTGTGGGGAGTGGAGGGAAGGAGGTTAAAGAGATCGATGCTGTTTTGCACTGTAGATGCTGCTGCACTGGGAAGTCCCCGTGGCCCAGATGCTCTTGCATTCCCATGCAAGGCGTGGGACCAGAGAGCCTCCTGTCCAAATCGGCACAGGGGCCCGGGGCCCTTGACCAGGAGAAGAGGGGGAAGACTGAGCAGAGGCTGATCGATCGAGATATCTCATTGGCTAAACGTGGTGTAGTGGTCACTACTTCTCAGTGTCTCCGATTCCTAATTTGTAAAATTAAGGATTTGGCGCTCTAGAAGCCAACAATGCGCGCTAACAGTGTGTGAATCTAAAATTTCTGAAATGCAGCAGGGCACTGAGATATCCGGGCTGAAGGTCAGGAAGTTCTGGGTTCATATTTTATCTCCATAATCATACTGGTCCCTGACCAAGTCCTCGAAGTCTCTCGGTGCCCCCAGGAGAACTAAGTGACAAAAGAACCGCTGATTTGCATGATAAGGAAGTTTTCCTACCTGGAGCTCCAAGTACTTTGAAAAGATCTAGAAAATAAAACAATTCACTCATTGCTGATTATTTTTTCTTACATCTAGAATTAGTTCTTTCTGCTTGTGCCAAAGCCTCCCCTTCTCAGTGGAGATGAAAGCATTTCCTGACTTTTCCTACATTCAAGTTACCTATTCTGATTTTCTTATTTTTTGTTGTTTGGGGTTGTCAGGTGTTTTGGATTATTGGGTTAGCAGTTACGGAGAGAAAGGCGAGAATCTGGATGTAGGCTCTAGTGGCTTGAGGAGTGGGATATGTGGAGGGAGGGCTTTTGCATGCAAAGTATATAGTCTAGTGCTTTGTTCCTCTGTTTTTGGAGAGAATTCAAAGCTGAGGCTGGTGGGGGCCAAGGTGGAGAGCAAGTTAGCTGATTCATTATAAACTAGATGGAGCAGCCAATCTGCGCTGTAGTATACACCTAGACACAGGAGAAGATTAGGAATGAGTTTTAAGTGGAACCCTCCATTCCCTAACCCTTATGGTACAGAATGGTGATAAGACTACAGGATGGATTTTCAAAGATGTGGACAGTTAGGGAGAGATGCAGACATTGAGAAAGTAGGGAAAGTGGTTTCCTAAAGGGAGTGAGAGAAGTCTTAATTGCCAGCCCCCCATAAAGTGAGCATGTCTAGAGTTTTGTGGACTGCAGGGTGGGAGTGAGGAGGGGTTGCCCAACTTTTCTGATTCTAAATGGGTTAGAGGGAGAAAGAAGGGAAGCACTGGAACTCCTTTGGGGACGACAGGAGGAGAGAGATCTAGAGAGCTAGGAGGAGGGAGGAATACACAGAAGCTGGAGGGTAGAGAGACACATATACTTGAGGTCCCCTGAAAAAGCCAGGCTGGACATCCATGTGGTGGAAGTGGGGAACCCCAATGGCCTTCCCTGTCAGTTCTGAGACCAGAAATCTGGAGCCCTAGGAACAGGAAGAGTTTTAAGACTAGCGAGCCTAGGTAGGCACAGGAGCAGTGAAAGATGCCCCCATCAAAGGTGTTAGGTCTCTAAGTCCATCCCATCTGTCTTTTCCCTATTGGTAATCCATGGATCCATTGATCCACTGATCCATTGATCTATCATCAAGGCATCCATGTATCAGCTCCTCCACTCTGTCTGGCCTTAATCCAGATCTCTTCAATTTCTGTTCTCCCTTCCTCCCCCTCTCCTCTGGCCCCTAATCTTTACTACTCTTCCTTTCTTTCCCACTGCTCTCTGAACACATTCCTTCCCATTTTCTTTTCTTTCTATCCAAGCCTGGGACTACCCTGCACTCTTATCCTATTTTCTCTCCTGCTTCCATACAGAGCATATTCTCGTGGCTTGGACCAAGATTAGATCAGAGCAGACTCCTCCCCCAATTCCTACTAGAGCAGTCTCATCCACCTTAACCTGCTCTTAAATGCAGTCTGAGACTTTGAATCAGTTCCTATGCAACGATCTCCACATCTCTATGTCTGTCTCTGTATGTTGGTTGGATTTCTGATGAAAAGCTCATTCCAAGGACCAGAAATGAGGAGAGTACAACTCATGCTTAGAGCAGCAAGGGCAGCAAATTTATTGTCCGATCATGATGACCCTAAAATGGAATCCTCCCCTGAGTCTCCCTAGGTTCTGACCCTCTAAAACAAGCCTGGGTCTGACAAGGAGCTCAGATGGGACAGGAAAACCTAAATGTGTGATTGGAGTTGGTAGGGGGTTGCTGACTAAGGATGGGAGAGGGTGACAATAGGAGGACTGAAACTGAGGCAAGATCTAAGATCAAGACACATCTGGGCTCTTTGGTACACATGATACACCAGGGAGTGGGGAAGATCGATTCTTTGGCTAGTTAGGTGCACATGGAATAGGGGTCAGGAGCATTACCCCCATTATAATGAGGTAGACATTATAATCGAAGCAAAACATTTGGCTTCAAAGTCCATTATGGGGGTTGGGATGTGATTTGTTGAGGGAAGAGAGAAGGGATCTCAGCTAGGAATGGGAGAATGAGCTTTTTTTTCTTTTCCCCTATGCAGGGGGGTGCCCACATTGGGGAGGGGATTGGTAGACAATAAAAGGGGCTTGCCCTCCCCTCCAATAACCAGGATATAGCTGGGGGATCCAAGTTCTTGAATATGAGGTCTCAAGGTGAGGTGCTGGAGAGGGGACCAGGAGGGGTATTATGTCCAGGACTTGTTGGACCCTGAGAATTCCTGTTGTTGTTGGTGGCTGAGCCCAGTGTAGGTGGTCGACGGGCAAAGAGGACTCCTAAATTTGTTGACACAGAGAGAAGAAAGGAAGTGCAATGAGTTAGAATGACTTTTCTCCAAATGTTTCCACCACTACTTTTCTGGAATTTTAGATTTCTTCCATTCCCTAGTACCCCATTTTTGATAGAACCCTAAGAAACATAAAACAATGTAGGCTATCCCTTTAGGGATAGCTTTAGCTCCTGGTGCCAGTGTTAGCAACTTTACCTCCATTCAAGTATAGATATTCCATGACTGTCTATACCAATATAGCTAGAAGTTCATGTCTCCCCTGGCATCTAGTACTAATACAAACATGCTCTGTCTTCCAGCAGCAGATGAATTCTTTTGATAACCTGAGCCATGCTGTCACCAAAATTTCCCTCTTTCTCTCCAAATAGTATAGATGCTCCCTGGTCATCCATAGCAATGGGAGTATCCCTTCTACTAGTGTAGATAACCTGTCCAAATGTAGATCCCTTAAAATTCTTTCCAGAGTAGTCTTTGGTTATACCATAGACTCACAGAATCTTAGCTTCCTCAACTATCACTCATAGGATCTCATCATCCTGGCTGCTTTCCTCTGGATGTCCCTACAGGTCGACAATGTCTTATAAAATATGACTCCCAGAACTGAACATACTTCTTCAAGAGTAGCCTAAGACATAGAATTGTTAAATTTTTCAAGTCACTGTGACTCTGGGCACTATATACAGCATTCAGACCAAGATTATGTTAACTTTTAAGACTAACTTATGCACTGATGATTCTCAGTAAAAATTTGTATTCAACTAACCTTTACTGGGTTTTTTTTTCCCATATGGGCTGTTGTCCAGACAGTTGTCATGAATGTGTACTATCCTGTACTTGTACATTTGATCTTTTTAAAAATTACACAATTTACATGTATCCCTTTTAAATGTAATCTTCTTAGACTTGACTTGTTCAGATTTTTTTTTTATCCAAATTCTGACAATTAGTATACCTACTGTATTTGCATGTGATGTTCAGATTTCACAAGCATGGCATTCTATGTCTTCATCCAAGTGATGGATAAAAATATGGAACAGAATAGGACTAAAGAAAGAGACCTCCCTCTAGGTTTACATGGATCCATTAATCAATACTCTTTGGATCTGATCTTTAAACTAGCTAATTCTACTATCTCCCAGTCTATATCTCCCTATCTCATCCAAAAGGACATCATGAGAGATTTTGTCAAATGTCTGCCAGTGTTGATGTCTGATATAACACAAATCCATGACCTATTTACCAATGTAAATGCTATCTGATCTCCATTTCATTTGTAGACACTCCAACTTTCATAAAAGTGAGGTTTCCAGACTTCTATACTAGATATTTCTGAACCCCCATTCCAGTATAGCTAAATCTTGGCCTCCATACCAGTGTAGACAATGCCATTGATCTCTAGGGCCATGTTGATGCTGCTGATGCCATTGCCTGCCATGTTAAGGGGCACCTCCAGTGGCTCTTCTGTCCAGAAAAGAAGAGAGGGAAATACATTTAATGGGAGGATGGGAGGGTATAAGATACTGGATCCAAAAGTGAGCCATAGGTAAACGCCATACAGAGGAGATATTCTTAAACTTCTAAACTGGTCCCACATCCCTTTATTCCATTCTCTTATCCAATACCTCTTCTTATACCACGTTACCTCACTATCCCTTTAATTAGCTCTTTACGTTCCAAATCAAGCCTAATATACCACTTTATCCTCAAATGGCCCCCACTGCTGTCACTATTGATCACATATCCCTCTCAGATCTCACCATGGTACACTATACCTCCCTTACCTCTGACAGAAGACTTGCTTCTGGGAAGGATGTTGGGAGGCAAGGTTGGACGGGGAGGATCCACAGGTCCCATCAACACAGCCTTTTTCTCAGGTGGTTCCTCTGGACTAATTTTTTCTCTCATAGTACCCAGGGCCATTGGTAGTGAAATTCGTGGTATAGCCACTGCTGGGGCAGGCCCTGAGCCCTCCTCTGAATAGGCAAGAAGGTGTATTGACATTGAGGCTCAGACTTCTTAAATTGGACCCAGTGTCCCTTCTGGGAAAAGTAGCATTATGGAAATGACACCAACCAGATTTACTACTTGCTTCATTTTAATGAAATTAAATTTGCCTCTCTGGGTCTCAGTGTATCCATGGACAAATGATTTAATCTCTCAGAGTCTCCATTTCCTATTTTGTAAAATGGGAATCATAATACCTGTAGTACCAAAATTACAGGGTAGTTGAAAAGAATTAAATGAGATAATTTGTGTGTAAAATATGTGTTCCAAAAGCTTTAGTGCAGTTTTAATTTATCAAAGCTTATATATATATATATATATATATATACATGTAAATAACATATATGCAATATATAAATTCATATATGTTAAAGTATTGTATTAATGTCATCTATTCTATCTCTAGAACATAAATATCCAGAGGGCAAAAACCATCTCTATACCAAATACAGTACTTTACAGTATCTAGATACTCAATAATTGCTAACTGAATTGAATTGAATCTTTTTTTAACAAGAGAGAGTTAGCCATACTCTTTGATTCCACTGTTAGGCATTTACCCTAAGGAAGTCAAAGATAGTCTCCATACACTCTATTAGAGCAACCTTTTTTTTTTTTTTTTTTTGGTAATAAAGAGTTGGAAACAAAGTAGATGCCCATCAACTAGAAAATGACTGCATAAATTATGGTACATGAATTGGGATATTACTATTTATAAGAAATTATTATGTAGACTAGACTAGAAAGAAGCATAAAAAGTAACATGACCTGATGTAAAGTATAAAGTAATAGGATGAAAGAAAACATAATTTTGACTGATGTGAATGGAAAGAGCAACAACCACAAATTAAACTGAATGTTATGAAATTATGACCAATCCTAGCCTCGAAAAAGTTTTATTCTTGTGAATGTTCATTATCTCCCCTTTCTTTGAAGTGAGTGGAGATGGACAATGGGTAGAACACTGTAAATACTGCCAAATTGTCAATATATTGGTTAGTTTTGCTGAGATGCTTTTTCCTCCTTGTTATGGCTCATTGGGTGGGGGAGGGAAAGAAGAAAGGGAGGACATAAAAAGACAATCAATACAAATTTAAAAATTTAAAAAGGAGAGGTGTAGATTAAATGACCTTAATCTGTGGTCCTCTGTATCTAAACTCCTAAATCCCATTTCTTCCTTTCCCTCCTCCATAGTTCTCTTTACTTTGCCTCTTCTAAAGCTTGTCTAATCTGAAGGATGCGGTTAGGTGGGAAAATGAATAGAGATGTCAACAAAGATATCTGGGGTCAAGGGAATTCAATTCCAGAGCTGGAAGATGGAAGAATCATCTTGTCCAGCCCTCTCGTTTAAAAAAGGAAAAAAAAAAGGGGGGGGGCGCCAGGCATCTGTGCTCATTCTCAGTGTAGTTCTTTGCTTTCCTGAGCCAAAGTCTGCTTTGAGCAAGCTGGAATCCAGCATGGGCCAGTGATCCAGTATGGAGAACTGCAGAATTTAAGCTTATTTTAATATCAACAAATGAGCAAGCAAAGGAGTCACAGATCAGGATTCTGCACCTTTCCAATAAGGGGCGGCTTCCCTAGAACATTAGCTCCAGCCAAACACTTATCTCAACACTCATTTCCCCGCCCCCCCCCCTCCATCGCTTCAAACTTTGCCGTGTCTCTCTGTGCCCGGTCCACCAGTCCCCTCTCATCTGCCTTCACCCATCCCGCCCACAGCCCCAGTCACCTCTGCCCACACCTTTCTTAATGGGGGCGTGGCCGTGCCCGTGGCCGTGACCAAGTTGGGCGCAGGCGAGAGCCGGCAGACCTGGAGCTGCTGACGTGGTAGCTGGGGTCCCCCGAGGAGGAGGAGGAGGCGGCCCCGCTGCAGGGAAGCTGAAGATCGGGGTAGTCCCGTAAGTCTGGCGCCGGCCCTCTCGTCGGTTACTGTCGATGGCAGCCTGGAGCTCCCCTGGAGAGCTGAGCGCCCGAGTCTCACACTCGTAGGGGTAGAGATACTTCATATACCTGTAGGGCAGGGGTGGATTGCATCCCCTGGAATGAGTTCTCCCCCTCAAATCCGAATGCCCCGAAATCTGTCCCCCATGCTCCCCAAGCCCTGTCCCATTCCCTTGGGCATAGCCCTTCACCGCCCCTCCCCTAGCTCACTGGGTGCGCAGCGTGAAGGCGGCGGAGGTGATCGACGTGGGCAGGCTCAGGCCCCGAGTCACCTCCCGCCACACCTTTCTGTTGATGACCTCCACCAGCCCCCCCTTCTCCGTCACCAGCCGGTACAGCACGTAGAGATCCAGAACCTGCTTAGCCATGATCGGGATGCGATTTACTGGGGTGCCTAGGAAGGAGAACACCGGGATAATAGAGAGCGGAGAACGAGGGTCAGCAAGGCGGGGCAGAGGGCACGGGGGTCTGATCACTTGGGACGTGTAGGACACCGAGTTTCTGGGGTGGCAGGAAAAAACATGGTCTCTTTGGGAACTAGGGGAGACGACGGCCTCCAGGAGAACAGAGGGTCGGCAGGGGAGGAAGGGTACACTGGAGGCAGGATGGCATAGGGCCGGTCATAACTGGTACGGGGAAGGGATTGGTGGCAGACACCAGGATCCTCACAAGGGCCATCAACAGGGACAGGAATTTCTGCAGCAGGTCAGACCCAGGAGAGACAACAGGAAGGTCTACCCTTATCCAGTAATGGCGGGGAGGTGAGGGAATATAAAAGAAACATAAAACATAAAAGAACACTGGCATCTCTCTCTCTGGGGATCTCTATAAGGGGCTGGGGCAAAGGAGGGGAACTGCCTAGAGGCAGAGGCTTCTAGCCATTCTCTTCTCTAGCTTGCAGAGGTTGGGGGTTTTCGAATCCTATCCTGCCGCCCCCGCTCCTGCTCCCGCCCCCGCCTGGCCCGTGACAAAGGGTTCTGTCGAAGCTGAGCGATGGGCCCCAGTTAATTTGCGCTGATTTTTACCGATCCCATTCCCACCGCCAGACCCTTTGTGCCCGAACAATTAGCCGCAGGCCTGATTAATGGGGGGAAATTATCGGCCCCTTGGGATTCTCCCCCTCCTCCCAGCTCCCCATTTTCCTTAGCATCTCTGGATTGGGGGTGGAGTAGGGGGTGGGCAGAAGCACCCTCCCATTCTCTATCCTCCTCCTATATCAAGCTAACTAGGGGGGAGAGGGTCTGGGGTGGGGGAACCGGAGAAGGGAGCTTAAATCCAGGAATCAAGGCCGTGGGGGAGGGAAGGGGAACAGCTAGAGACGAATGGGAACTGCTTTTGGGGGTCAGAAGTTTTGGGGAGAGGCAGGGGCCAAGAGATGGAGCGGGAACTCTGTAGGTCTTTCTGGGAGCACTAGAGCGGCACAAAAGGAGGGGGGCAGAGGCGAGTTAATTAGTGGCCTTATCAGGTTGCGATGGGGAGGGAGTTAATTAGCTTTGGAGAAAGAGATAATGACTCAGACTCTGGGCCCATGAATCTGGGGAGCGAAGGGGGGAAATGATGGACAGGCCACCCAACGTGCTCAGCAAGCTGGGTTCCCCTCGCCAAGTCTAGCTCTTTGCTCTCGAGTTTTGAGAGCCCCAGGGAAAGGATATCCTAGCTTTCTTCATTTTCCTAATCTCCCTGCCACATCCTCACCCCTAGGAAAGTCCTTTCAGTTATCTAACTTCAGGAAAGGTCTGCAGTGTCAACCCATATCCAAAGTTTGCCCGGGGGTGGGAGGAAGGAGGAACCTCTTATCTTGGCAATGAGGAGATTGAATTCGAAGAAACCTCGAGCAAAGGATCCCGGAGTCCTAAAACCCCAGCTCCAGACTGTGGTCCAGTAAGTTTCCTCCCACCCCAGTGACCCCTCCCCCGGGGTGAGCGTCATCGATTGAAGACTCATTAACCTGCCAGCATCTCCGTTGCTAATTAATTCCCTTGGGAGAAAGGGAGGGGCTAATTAATCGTGGTAGGTCAGAGGTTAAAGATGTTATTGAGGTGTCCCCATCCCTCCCCCAGTCTCTATTTGTTCGGAGGGTCCGCACCTCACAACTCCTCCAGGTCTAAGCCACTCTCTTGAGGATGGGGACTAACTAATGAGGGTTTGGATCTGGTACACTTGCGGGAGAGTGTTTTGGGCCCCCAGACCCCGCCCCCCTTTACAGCTTTCCCATACCGCCCCTCACCCCTCTTCTGCATGAAGCTGAACAGGTCATCCAGGAATTCTTTCCTCTTGGGGTCTGCGTCGAGCTCATACAGCTGGGGGCGGGGAAGAAGGTGCATTTACCACCCTAAACCCCATCAACACCTTCCCTCCCTCCCCCTCCCTTTCCCTAAGGCAGAACGATTTCCCCAGGCCCCATCTGCAGAAACTTCAGCCCACAGGCACGATGTTTTTAGTACGGGGCTGAGAATAAGGGTCTCTGCGATGTGAAGTGCATTCAAAATGGATTCGTGAAACATGTCACATCCAAGGAGGTCCTAATTTGAGCTTGGTTAGGGCCATGGAATCTTTTCTGCCACGGGGAGCTCCCACACAGACAAGGAGTGGACAGAGTTGTAGTCAGTCAATGGGAAGCTGTACTGAAGGAAAGAGTACTTCCCCGGCAGAGGACAGTTGAGAATAAGGTCAGAGCCTGAGTCCCAATCCTAAAGATACGTTATCTTTAACCTCACCCTGATCTCTTCTTGGTGATTGGTTAAGGAGCCAATCCTCTTGTCAGCTCCAGCCAGTCAGATACCAGTTGGCCAGCCAGGGTTTAAAACTGTCTCCCACCCTACCCCACCATGTGAGTCTCCGATTGGGTCATGTCATTAGCTATCAAGGGTTCGAGTCTATAGTTCTGCTATACTGCTGAAGAGGAGCAATAAAGGGGAACAATAGTGATCATTAAAAGGGGAACATTTTTTTTAAAAGCCCCCAGACTTAATAATCCCTGAGTAACACTCAAGATTTAGTCCTTGTTTCATATTCAGAAAATAATGACTTCTGAATAATAATTGGAATAAATATCAATAAAAATAAAAACTCTAATCCCCAAAGTAGCCCTCTCCCAAACACTTTCCTTCACACTAATACACACAGTTGCACAGATGCATATCTAGAATAATCTTCACATATATATATAAATAAGATGTCAAGGCTTTGGGGAAGGGAGAGTTAAAAAAAAATTGGGGGAGTAGAAAGTGTGATAACTGAGTCATGGAAGCATAAACTATCTACCTTCTGTTTCTTCCTCCACTTGTATAAACCAGAGGAATCCTTAGAGCCACCCTATCCCCATTCCCAATCCTCCAACCCCCATTCCTCACTGTCAGGTAAGGGGGTAATGGGACGTGACATATGGGGGGGGAGAGGGAAGTGTCAGTCTAAACTGGGAGGAGAAAAGGATGGAGAGTGGACAATGAGAGCCCTCCCCCACTATCTCATCTGGCATCTTCTACAGCATACTGGACCCTCCCCCCCATGTCCACAAGAGATTTCTCTCAAGATCCTTGGACCCCTTTTCTGCATTTCTCTTGTCTCTGACTATCTGTTTTACT
Source organism: Sminthopsis crassicaudata (assembly GCF_048593235.1). Classification (NCBI taxonomy): domain Eukaryota; kingdom Metazoa; phylum Chordata; class Mammalia; order Dasyuromorphia; family Dasyuridae; genus Sminthopsis; species Sminthopsis crassicaudata. The sequence goes on from NC_133617.1 coordinate 418,810,510, forward strand.
CTATCTGCTTTTCTTTCTGTCTCTGTCTTTATTTCTCCTCTGCAGAGCCCCAGGTAGTAGGGTATGGGGGATTAGGGGGATTGGGGCCCCAGGGGCTACTTCTTCCAGTGGCATCAGCTTTCAGAGGGAAGAGAGGATTGGGTAATAAGGCCTAGAAAGGGGTCAGGTGAAGTTAGATGGGAATTGAAGGTCAAGTCCTCTTAACTCATATTCTACCTACCTGTCCCTATACTAGAAAGCGTAGAACAGATTGAAGATGGGGGTGGAGTGGGAAAATGTAAACCTAGACTTCTGGGCTCAGACCTCCTACCTGTTTAAATTGTTCCTCATAAGTCCACTCATGATGCTGAGGGCCAGGAGGCTGGATGGGGGGGGACACAGATAGACCTGGTCCTGGGCTGGGTTGGGGAGGTTGCCCTTGAGGCCTAGCCTCCTCTTCCTCCTCTTCTTCTTCCTCATCTTCCTCTTCATTTTCACCCTCTTCAGTACCCCCCAGAGTCCCCTCTTCAGGAGACTGCTGGGCCCTGACACCCATTGGATGGGATCGTTGGGAAGGTAAGGATGGAGGGATTGAAAGAGGAAGTGGGGGCCGAACCCCACCTTGAGCTAATCTAGCTGCCTGCTGCCTCTGTAGGGTCTCCATCACAGCTTCCAGGCGCAACCCACCCCCAGGGGGGGCTCCAGGCATAGGGCGGGGCATCGGGGAAAGGGCTGCCTGCAAGGGCACAACAGAAGGAGTGTTGTGGGATTGGGAAAACCAATAGGTACTCTCAATGACACCCTACCCTAGGCCAGACTTTCCCCCTTCCCAATTTTCCAAAGACTTCCAATTCAGCCTCTTCTCTAACTCTGACAATTTTCCTGACCCTCAACTCTTTTGTAGCACCTCATAACCTCCCCTCTCCCCATCAAGTTATCCCTGTCAACCCCAGTCCCTCTTTCACAGAGCTGTCAAAGAATCACTCTCAGATTAAACTCCATACCCACATATACTCATCCCAACCCTTTCTCCTAGTACTCCAGTCCCCAGGGTCCTAAGGGGACAATGGGAGAAGGAAAGAATAACAAGAAAAAAAGAAAATAGCGAGAAATAGATAGATACATTGAGAGGGAAAGAAACTTGAAAGAACCACTTCAGAGGCTATGAAACTGAGACACAGAAAAGGACAGAGATCAGAGGGACAGAGACAGAGACAGAGATTTAGAAATGGAGATAGAAACAGAGATAGGGTCAGAGACAGAAAAGGGAGATGGATGAGAGAGACAGTCAAGAGAAAGAAACTGGGAAAATGGTAGGTCCAGAGACCGCTGGAAAAATCTCATAAAGATTAAGTGAAAAGGGGCTGAGCGCAGGAGGCTTTGGGGGAAACTGGAAGGTGACAGATATGGAAATTTCCTGGTCGGTAGTAACTGGTCATCCAGGAAATTGGACACCTCAGGCATCCCAAACTCTGGTCACTCTGGACACTGATCTTTTCCCACTGATGACCACCTCTGAAACAGGTCACGTTGCATACTTCGGACACTGGTTCCTGCAGTCCTTCTACCCTCCACCTCGGACTTGGAGCACCTCCCACTAGTCCTCCTGCCCCAGGACGCCGATCTTCCCAAACCCCGGACTCACCAGCGCGCTGCGGGCGGCTGTCTCCAGGTTCTCCACCATGCTTTCGCCACCCCGCTCCCCACTCCGGCTCCTGCTGCTCCCGGCTGCAGGCGCTGCTTCCCGTTCTCCGTCCCGATCCTCTCTGCCCCGGTCCCTCTGTCCGGCTCCCTCCCTCTCTCTGTCTAGCCTCAGTCCCTACCCCTTCTTCGTCTCCTTTCTCTCTGTCTCTTTGGCCACCGGAGCCGGGTCAGAGGAACAACAGCGGCAGGGAGGGGCGGGCGGGTGGCGCTGTCCCGGGACCCAGGCGTCCGGGTCTCCCCTGGGGCGGGTGGGGCGGAGCAGATGCTGCGCGGGCTGTCGCGCTCTCGCTCCCTCGCCTTCTCTCTCCCTTTTTCCCTCTCTCTTTCGATATCTGGCTGCTTTCTGCCCTCAGCTTTTCCTCCTCTCTTTTCTGGCAACAAGTGTCCGCAGGCAGCGGGTCCCTAGGGCGGCCATTCGCTCTGCAGAGACCGGGAGAGAAGTGTGTGTGTAGTATTGGTGGGATGTCTTCAGATGTGTGTGTGTGTGTGTGTGTGTGTGTGTGTGTGTGTGTGTGTGTGTGTGTTGGGGTGGTAGTGGTACGGAGACATTCTCTTTGAGATAGGTGACACTACAGCTGTAGGTAACATTATAAGAATGAAAATATGTTCCCCTTGAGAGTTCCAGTAAAATGGTGTGTGACATTGTAACATAATGCGTAGGTACCACTGAGTAAAATAACTATGTGCATATTTCCCCTAAATCCAGAAACATTTCCCCACCTTCTCTCAAAGGAACACACTCACACATTTCTATACCACAACACAGATCCAGACACAAATTCAACACAAGCACACAATTCACAGGTACCCGCCAGGGTACACAGAGACAAACACACATTCATATATCCCCTCCTTGGTCATGATCACTGCAGCTGTCCTGCCGCAAAGCTGGGAATCATTCCTCCTCACGCTGGGATGAAGATGGACAGAGACCTAGGACAGAGGCAGAGATACCCAGGGAACCCAATGTAAATGCAGATATTTATAAATCCTGATTCCCACAAAACCAAAACAGTTTTCTCTCAGCTGGTCTGTATGTGAATTACTCAGATATTAGCTCTCCATTTTCCTTTATCTGCATAGATTAAAACAGCATAATGCATTGAGACAAAAGTAAAAATCTCCATCTCCCACAATTATGAAACATGTGGAAAACTTATCCACTGACTATGTGACTCCAGAATCTGAATTTTCAACTCCAATCTCTCCTTAAAGATCCAGATAGGCATTTCCAATTGTCTGTTACTTATTTCTACCTGCATATTGAAATGGCAATTCAAGTTCAATAGGTCCACAGATGACCTCATCATATTCCTCCCCAACAGGCTATTTTTCCCCTTATTTTTGTCAATGGCACCACTGTTCCCTCATTCCTCTCAAGTGCTCACCCTGGGAAACATCTCTGACCTCTGGAGGACAATGCCATGCCCTGTCTTTCCCCCATTCCATCCCTGCATTATATAAAACCACAGACTCAGAGAGCATTCAGTCCAACCTAAGGATTCCAATATATAGTCATCATTTGCTTGAAGACTTCTGGTGAAAGAGAACACACTATCGCTGGAGGCAGTCCATTCCATTTGTTAGAATGATTTCCCTTATATAAAAATCTAAATTTACCTCTTTCAACCTTCTATCTCTTCCTTGCGCTAAGACCAACCAGAACAAGCTTAATCTCTTTTCCATGTGACAGGCCTTCAAATATCTGAAGAAGACTATTATGTTCCCTTTAAATCTTCTTCAGACTAAACATCTACCTTCATAGTCACCTTCTTTTAGCTTTCCATCTAGAGATCCAAAATTACATCCTTTTCTTTTCTTTTCTTTTCTTTTTTTTTTTTTTTTGCTGAGGCAATTGGGGTTAAGTGATTTGCTCAGGGTCACACAGCTAAGAAGTATTAAGTGTCTGAGATCAAATTTGAACTCAGGTCTCTTCCTGCCAACCAATTAAAATTTCCAAGTCCTTTGCCTAGTATTCAAAGACTTCCATAAACTAACATTACTCTCTTATCTCATATAATAACTCCACCAAAACTACACTATTCTCTTTCTGCTCTCCTCTCCATGCTTGTTCATGACATCACTGTGCATAGATTGTTTTCCTTCCCTCTTTTCATTTTTTAATGCTTTAAATGTGGCCCAGTTCAAAAGTTGCCTTCTCTAAGAAGTCTCCCTTTATTCTTCTATGGGATGCTTCCTTTTTTTTTTCTTTTGCTTCATGTTCCTACCTAGGAATTTGGTTCTCATCTACAGAAAAAAAAAATTCAGATCCTATACAAATATGCAGGTAAAAGGATATTGAATATGACAAGTTTTGTCCTACCTAACACTCACAAATAACCAAATAGAGAGTAAAAATAGTTCTTATTCTCATTCATGTTGAGTCCTTCCTCCCTTAAGGATCTTATATTATCTCTCTCTGGACTTATAGTACTGGAGGCTGCCCTCACCAATGGGAAATCAAGCAGCCAGTCTTTCCAGTAAGTCCTACCAAGGAACTATATGCCATCAAGATTTTTAGTGACATACCTAGAAAAGCTCACATTTTAACTTCTATAGTAGTAAGTAATCATGGTAAGTATAATTTATTGATACCCAAGACTAGACCATTTCTCCCCTTGTCCTTTGTTCTCTAAAAGGACCAAAGTGATATCACTATGATTGAGTCAAGTTACTGTGTCCAACTGTGGCTGATCAGACCAATAGAAGCTCAGAATGCTCTACTATAGGTTGGTCACAAATAGTCCATATAAACATCTGAGGTGGATTCTTTAAATCTGCACATCTCATGTCTTTTTTTAGCTGCTTTGCTCATAGACCACGGCACCTTCTCTCATGAGGGCATACCATGTTGGGTGGTTCTGTGCCAGTGTCTCCCATGTTGCACAATCAATTCCAAAATTTAAGATTCCTTGAGAGTGTCCTTGTATCACTTTTTCTGACTACTATGTGAGGGCTCACCCTGTGTGAGTTCTCCTTAAAATAGTCTTTCTGGCAAGTGCATGTTTGGCATTCAAACAACGGAGCCAGCTGTTAGTGCAGGAGAGTTTGAATACTTGGCAGTTTAGTTTGAGAAAGGCATTGTATCTTATCCTGCCAGGTTATCTGAAGATCTTCCTTAGACAATTCAAATAAAAGTGATTCAGGTTCCTGGAAAGGTGTTGGTCTACTGCCCAGGTTTCATAGACAAGCAACAATGAGATCAGCACAATAACTTTATAGAACTTGAGTTAGGTAGTCAATCAAATATTTCTTCTCTCCTACCTTTGCCACAGAACCTTTCAAACACTAATAAGTTAGCTCTGGCAATGCTTGTGTCTACCTCATTATCAATATATACATACGTTACCTTGGTAAGTGAACTTATCTACAGTATTCAAAATTTCTTCAGTTATTCTAACTAACAGTTCCACATATGGACTATGTGGTACTGGCAGATGGAGCACTTGTTAATTGTTAGGCCAAAATTAGCATGAACAGCAGAGAATTGGTCCATACTTTGTTGCATTTCAGCTCAGAGACTACATTGAGTGCACTTATCTGCAAGCAAAAAATCATGCATCAACATGCCCTCCACTTTAGTCTTGGCTTGTAGCCTTTTCAAGTGGAAGAATTTGCCATTCATGTGGTAACTGACCTTGATGCTGTGTTTGTTCTCTTTGAAGACATTTGACAATATGGATCAAACATGCTAAAAAGTATGGGAGTAAGCACACAGTCTTATTTCACTCCATTGGTCACTGGCAAAGCATGAGAGTATGACCCATTGTCCAGAACCCTGGCAAATATGCTTTCGTGAAATTGATATGCAATACTGATGAGCTTTTCCAGGCAACCAAATTTTGACATAATTTTCCATAAGCCCTTGAGACTGATAGTATCAAAAGCCTTGGTCAGATCTACAAACATTGTGTACAGATCTCGAAAAATCTGCTCCTGGCATTTCTCCTAGAGTTATCAGGCAGCAAACATCATATCAATCACTCCTCAGCCCTTTCTGAAGCCACACTAACTCTTAGATAACCATCTTCCAGGTGAAGGGTCAGCCTACTAAGAAGAATTCTGGCAAGAATCTTTTTTTTTTTAAATTTTGTTTTTTATTAATTTTTATAATTATAACATTTTCTTTGACAGTACATATGCATAGGTAATTTTCTTTTTTTTACAACATTATCCCTTGTACTCCCTTCTGTTCCGAGTTTTTCCCCTCCTTCCCTCCACCCCGTCCCCTGGATGGCAGGCATTCCCATACATATTAAATATTTTATAGTATATCCTAGGTACAATATATATGTGCAGAACCGAATTTTGTTATTGTTGTTGCAAAGGAAGGATTGTATTCGCAAGGTAAAAATAATCTGGGAAGAGAAAGAAAACAAAACAAAACAATCTGGCAAGAATCTTGTCAGCAGTGACGAGAGAGAGAGAGAGAGAGAGAGAGAGAGAGAGAGAGAGAGAGAGAGAGAGAGAGAGAGAGAGAGAGAGAGAGAGAGAGAGAGAGAGAGAGAGAGAGAGAGAGAGAAGAGAGAGAGAGAGAGAGAGAGAGAGAGAGAGAGAGAGAGAGAGAGAGAGAGAGAAGAGAGAGAGGGAGAGAGAGGGAGAGAGAGAGAGAGAGAGAGAGAGAGAGAGAGGGAGGAGGGAGGGAGGGGGAGAGAGAGAGAGAGATAACAAAGGATTACCATCCATATTAATCTTATTAATAAGGAATTAACATGATTCCAGTGGACAGAAGTCAAATCACACCCCTCACCCTTCACCTTCTGCCAGAGAAGTGGACTTAAAATTCAAAAATGAAAAGTGTGTCCTTTGGAGAAAGTTAATGTGGGAATTTATTTTTTCGAATTGCCAATACTTAATGTGAGCATTTGAAAAGATGTTCCATAATGGGGGTGTGATGCTGTAGCTGCAGGAGAGATAATAAATGCTTGAAATTTTTTTGATAAATTAAAACAATAAAAATAAAAATTTAGAGACTCTCAACAGTTTTCTCCTGGATATACCTTTTACATCTCGAAAGTGTGTGGGGATTTGCTGTCTGTTCTTTTTTGTTGTTGTTTTGAGAGGTAATTGGGATTAAGTGATTAGCCCAGAATCATACAACTAGTAAGTGTTAAGTGTCTGAGGCCATACTTAAAGCTCAGGTCCTCCTGACTCAAGGGCCAGAGCTCTATTCACTTCACCATTATCTGTTCCTATAGTCTATTCTTAACCTGGGCTTTAGGATCCATGGATCTTTCAAGGGATCTATGAATTTGCCTTAGAAAAAAGGTTCCATCCTAATTTTTACTAATCCTTATCTGAAACTTAGCACGTCCTTATAAATTTTTTTAAAAGTCTTCTTTTGAGAAAGGAATCTATGAGACTTTAGCAGACTACCAAAGGGGTCCATGACCCAAAAAAGGTTAAAAATTCCTGATCTAGATGATTTCTAAGGTATTTTACAATCCTAATTTACATAATTTTTTTTATATTTTACTTATTCTGTTATAAGATTGTATATTCTTTAAAAGTTGGGACCATTTCTCATCTGAACTTTGTTATCTCCCCCAGCATCTAGCTCCAATAAATCTGTGCAAAGTACCAGATTAAAGATTAGATTGTAATGAAAGCTTCAATGTTTTTCTCACTACTTTCTATTCCAACCCCAAACCCATTAGTCTAAAACAGGAGTGTGTATCATGGATCTCCTTTGGAATTTTGATAAAATTTATGAACCCAATCTCAGAATAAAGTTTTTAAACAATCGGAGAAATGCTAAATTTGTTTGTTTGTTTTTTTTCTCTATTCAAGTTTATAGATCTCCCTGAAATCTTTCCATAATCCTCTTGGAGGGGTGTCTGTGGACCTCTGTTAAGAAGCCTTGTGAATCTAAGGTCTAGCCCAAGTTTCTTTTTCATTCTTACCTTACTTGCTCCCCAACTCAAACTTTCTATTTCACCGAAAATATTCTCCCTCTACCCAGAATATAGTATGTTCATTTTCTTAAAAAAAAAATGGATAGTTTGATTTTAGCATATCATAAGATATTAGCAAACTCCCTAATTAGATCCCTCCCCTTTACTGTACAATTCTTTAAAAAAAAAAAAAAATAGTTCAGTAAAACAATCTAAGTGATTACTATGAAAAGCATATGGAATCTTACACTTTAATTTTCCATTTATTAAAGGGAAGGATTTGGCATGTTAATAAGTTAGGCCCAACATTATGAAGTCTTTTGTCTACCTACTCATTTTTCCCTGCCTTCCTTCTTTACTAATTTATCCACCTAGAATGCCTTTCTTTCTGCTCAGTTACTCCTCTTGCTCTCTTCTCCATGGAGTCTCATTAGTAGAATGGTACTGACTGCATCATACTCTGTGGTCTCAGGGTTCCTTGCCTTGCTTACTATAACACTGAAAACCCATGAATTTTTCTCAAAAAATCTCGTTGGGGGAAAGGGACCCACATGTGCAAAAATGTTTGTGGCAGCCTTTTTTGTAGAAACAAGAAACTGGAAACTGAATGGATGCCCACCAATTGGAGAATGGCTGAAAATACATGGTATATGAATGTTATGGAATATTCTTTTTCTTTTTTTTATATTCTTTTTTTATTTTTAAAAAATGTTTTTACAACATTATCCCTTGCACTCCCTTCTGTTCTTGAATTTTCCCCTCCTTCCCTCCACCCTCTCCCCTAGATGGCAGGCATTCCCATACATATTAAATATGTTATAGTATATCCTAGATATAATATATGTGTGCAGAACCGAATTTTGTTGTTGTTGTTGTTGCAAAGGAAGAATTGTATTCAGAAGGTAAAAATAACCTGGGAAGAAAAACAAAAATGCAAACAGTTTACACTCATTTCCCAGCATTCCTTTTCTGGGTGTAGCTGATTCTGTCCATCATTGATCAATTGGATCTGAGTTAAATTTCTCTTTGCTGAAGATATCCACTTCCATCAGAATACATCCTCATACAGTATTGTTGTTGAAGTGTATTATGATTTCCTGGTTCTGCTCATTTCACTCAGCATCAGTTCATATAAGTCTCTCCAAGCCTCTCTGTATTCATCCTGCTGGTCATTTCTTACAGAACAATTGGAATATTATTTTTCTATAAGAAACGATCAGCAGGATGATTTCAGAGAGGCCTGGAGAGACTTACATGAACTGATGCTGAGTGAAATGAGCAGAACCAGATTATGCACAGCAACAAGATTATATGACGATCAATTCTGATGGATGTGGCCCTCTTCAGCAATGAGATGATTCAAAATAGTTCCAATTGTTTAGTGATGAAGAGAGCCTTCTACACCCAAAGAGAAGACTGTGGGAACTGAGTGTGGACCACCACATAGCATTTTCACTCTTTTTCTTTTGTTTGCTGCAAAAACGAAGCAAATGCAAGTGCAATTTGTTTTTTTTTTCCTCAGTTTTTTCCCTTCTTGATCTGATTTTTCTTGTACATCAAAATAAATATAAATATGTATACATATAATGGATTTAACATATTTAACATGTATTGGATTACCTGCCATCAAGAGGTGGGGAAGGAAGAGAAAATTTTGAACACAAGGTTTTGCAAGGGTCGATGTTGAAAAATTACCCCTGCATATGTTTTGTAAATAAAAAGCTTTAATAAAAATTTTTAAAAAGAAATAAAAATCTCCTTAGGTCTTTATCCATTTTTTTCTTCTCTGATTTTCTATTCTGCCTTGTGTCTTTATGACATCCACTACTTGAAGAAGCATACCTCATTCAATAAAGCAAGCAATTAAAACATTTATTAAGCACCTACTATATGCCCCTATTTTGGACAACTGAACCAATACCTTTAAACCAAACCAGGTCACATTCCGTTGTTGGGTGTGGAAGACTTCATATACACATTTCACCCCCCACATTGGTAACAGGTATGGCATTCATGTTGGTTTAGAGTCACTCTCGGACAATCTGTATTAGGTAAAGTGAGGGGGTCTCAGTTGTTGGACAGTTGTTTTTCAGTCATGTCCAACTCTTCATGATCCCATTTAGGGTTGTGTTGGCAAAGATATTGGAGTGGTTTGCCATTTCTTTCTACAGGTCATTTCATAGATGAAGTAACTGAGGCAAACAAGATTAAGTGACTCACCCAGGATCACATAGCTAGTGTCTGAGGTCAGATTTGGACTCAGGAAGGTGAGTCTGACTCCAGGCCCAGCCTTCTATCCACTGAGTCATTTAACAGCCTAAGGGGCTCTCATTCTGGGCCCATTTGAGGAAAATTAGGCTCAGGTCTGTTCAAGAATCAGTCATACAGGTCTAAGTGAGTGAAAGATGGTGCTAGAACTACAGGATGCAGTCAGTGGAAACTAAACAGAGTCAGGAGACCTCATCTGTACTTTTAGTCTCATTTGTGAGACTAATGCCCTTATAGGATCTAGGACAAGTCACTACAAGTATTTAAGACTGTTTCTTTCCCTCAGTTATAAAACAAATCCTAAAGTCTTTTTAGTTCATGTGTGTGTGTGTGTGTGTGTGTGTGTATGTTTGTGTTTAGTCACCTTGGAGAAGAGCAGAAACCAGTGAAAAATGAATCTGGAATAAATTAGTTTCTTTGATATTCAAAAATCTAATGGGCCAGCCATGAAACTGGTTGATGAGCTCAAATCAGGCCCTGCAAGCTTCAATGAGCCCAGGGCTCCAGTCTGTCCTGAAAGATCTGGCCCCTCTCCATACTGGCCAGTCTCAGGTTTGGAGCAGGTTTTAGGAGAGTGGGTGTCTCATGCAATCAGTCTGCATTGTGTCTGCACTGTACTTAGATTCAGGGAACTATATGGCCTTCTTGAGATAAGCTATAGGTGAAAGGAGAGCACACAGGGACACAACCAGAAGGCTGCAAAGCCGTTTCCCCAGGCTTTTCCAGCAGGGTCTTACTCTGTCTAAAGCCATGGGTCACCTCAGGCCTGAGAGTGCTACACATTCTTCCATCTTCTTCCATATTCTTTAGAGGAGCAGAACTCTGAAGATCATCCTGTAGATCTAGAGCTGAAAGTGACCTGAGGATCCAACCTCCTCACTTTAGAGGTGAAGAAAATGAGACACATAGAAGTTAAGTATCTTGCTCAGGATTGCACAGGCAGGAAGTGTATGAATCAGTATTTGAATACAGGTCTTTTTGAACTCAAAGTCCAGTTCCCCCATCTACTGTGTCTCTCAAGTGACAGGATGATAGAACTCAGAGGTAGGAGGGACCTTTGAACACATAATCTAGTTTAAAATCCCAGGATTAACCAGTGCAATTGATTCAGTGCCCAGACATCTTATGACACTGTGACTCATCTACTGAGAAGCTTAAAGTCAACTCACTCCCATAGCTTCGGTTCTCACTTTCATGGGAGTGATTCCCAAACTGGATATTCACCCAGCAGCCCAATCTCAATGGAATGGATCCAAACTTCCACCTTGAAGGCCAGTTTTTCCTTCTGACATAAAAATTTTTGTTCTTGGTACCATCATTCTCCCAGTCACCCAGGCTCTGGACCTATGAGGTGCCATAGTCAACAAGTATTGATTACTCACTCAGTATGTCAGCCACTGTGTTAAAGTACTCTTTTTTTTTGCCGACCAAATTCTGTAGTCTACCCTCAGAAAATCTGTTCTTCCAGGATTAGCACTAGGCTTAAGCCAATATTATGTCTGTTCTGGGCTATTGCAATATAGGCTCTGAAAAGGTCTTCACTTCTGCCCATCCTATACATCCTTATCAGACTGATTTTTCTAAAACCATACTTTAGTCCCAAAACAGAGTAGAAACAACTGATTCTAATCAATTTACTAATATCTGATTCTGTGACTTACTCTGGGTTTTCTTGGTGAAGATATTGGAGTGATTTAACATTTCCTTCTCTAGTTCATTTTACAGATGAGTAAACTGAAGTAGAGGGTAAAGTGACTTGCCCAGGTCACACTGCTAGTATTTGAGGTCAGATTTGAACCCAAGATGAGTCTTCTTGATTTCAGGCCCAGCACTGTTCTTCGTGCCACTTAACTGTTCTAGTGTCAGGAGATCAGGGTTCTAATAATGGCATTGTCTAATCTTAACTAGCTGGTTGGAAGCAAACTAGTTAATTCTCTGGATCTCACATGAGGTATGTGGACTAAATGGTTTGTCACTAATAGTTCAAATATATCCTATTTTGTGTTTCTTTTCTTCTCAAGAACTTGTCTCCCTACTGATTGAGGTAAATATTACATAACTCAACTGGGCACTCAAAGCCCTCTGCTAGGGAATACATATTAACTATTCTTCCCATTGCATTAAATTTAACCCAGATAATGATGAATTATGATTATGACCAAAGGAGATTTTTGTAAAGGGTGATGTTGAATCAGAAGGGTATGAATGAGGCATTACATCTGTTAAGGATTTTAAGTTATTTAGTAAAAGCACAAATAGTTTACAATCTAATAAAAAAAAAAGTTGCAGGAATCCAGACTTCTGCTCATTAAGGCTACCCCCTATCTGAAAATGGAATGTTATTTTCTCAGTCAAGTGGAAGTATTCATGCACATTTGTCAGAACCACAGTAGAGATGGTCAATGGGAAATGTGGAAGAGGTGAGAGTTTACCAGCATGGGTAGTGGGACAAAAGACCTACCCTCTTAGAGGTGTACACTGCCACCTCATGGCCAGACCACGGGTTAGAAATCCCATCCAGGCTTTGCCCAGAGTAGGGGGTGGGACAAAAAAAGAGGGAGGGATGAGAGAAACCAAAGCACTTTCGTATTGGAGGACATCTCAGGGGGAAGTGACCACACCTCTCCTTGAACAAACTAAGGGCTCGCAGATCCTTGGAACTAGTTCTGAAAAAAATTTCCTAGCAGGTATCAGTTTCTTGGAGAAGGCTGGGGAAAAGTAGGGGTGAGAAATGTTTGTTCACCATACAGTACAGCCTTCTGACTCGTGGTCCTCTCCACCTGGGACACTGTATCCTATATTTGGTTGCTGTCTGTAGGAATATAACTTTGGTTGCTTCAATAACTGGAAGAATGAGTCTGACAACTTTTAACTCTGCCTCACTGAAGTTTAATTCATATGCAAGTCTAGACATCATCCTCATGATGTATTCATCTTTTTCAAAAACAAAGATTCAATAACAATCCAAACTCTTAGGGTTGAAAGGACTGCTAAAGTTGGGCCAAGAGCCTGAAGGCAGGACTTCGAGGTCAACTTATTGCTTACTCCAGCTCACCATACTGCTTTCCCCAAGATAAAGAGACAAAAGAGATATTCAAGAAATATTTATTGACTGAGACAGAGACAGACAGCAACAGAGAGGGATTTTGGGAAGAAGCTGCTTCATAAAGGGTCTGAGGGGGCCTCTGAGACCACCTTCCTTCAAGTACAGCTGAAGCCAAGGACCTTTGAATCCCCAGGAGTCTTATAGGAAAAGACTGCACTCTACCATCCTTAGGTGGTGGCCCAGGGAGACCAGGTCCAAAGGGAGAGAAACTAGTATTCCTTACTTCCCAATGATGGGTGGGGGAAGTCAAATTGTCCTAAGGACTTGGATGGGTAGAGCCAAAGAGAAGCCTCGTTGCTAAATGGAAGGATTCAAACACAGCACCAAACTCTGAGTCAGAAGACCTGGATTAGGATCTCAGTAAAGAGGTGGAAACTTATTAGTTAGGTGCCCAAAGATAGTCATTTCATATCTGAACCCATTTCATCTGAAAAATGGAGATAATGCAAGGTGTCCCAAAAATCTTCATTTGCTTCTAAAGTACAATAGCTTAAAACCACAGTAAGACTTTTGGGACACTTTGTACTTGTACCTGACTGGACTACTGAGGAAAGCATTTTGCAAGTCTTTGAAGCACTAGATAAAGGTTTGGCATTAATACTATCTGGACTGAATTTCACCATTCCTTTTTCCATCTGAAAAAAGGCAGAGGAAGGGGATTGGGAAGGTGGCCAAAATACCTCTGCTGTTCTCTATTAGTGCCACATGCTCCTGGAGCCCCACCTCGGATTTCCCAAGTCCATAATGAATTACCCTTTTTAATGCTTTTTTAAGCCTGAACCACATGACTACATGTGTAATTATAATTTGGTATATATACTTAGATGGGCAAGTAACTATTTCTCAAACTTTGGTTTCCCTGTGGACAAAAAGGTGACAGGAATTGAATTTAAGGTTCCTTAGAATTCTAAGGTTCTCTGAACTGTTATTCATCCTGTAGTTAGGATTTTGAAATCTATCAATCAGTTCTTCACTGTCCTGGTAAGTTGTAGTTTCTTAACCTTCGTATGAGCTCCTTTCTCCATGCTGGGCTGGGCATAAAGATTAGGGTGCACCCAGAAGAGACTTGCTGATAGATATACCTCCAATACAGAGCCCTGGAGGTGAGGATTGCCCTATGAAGCATCCAATAGGAATGGGGTCTTTGATGAAAAGGCTCAGCCCCATCTCTTGCCTTCCCCAACCCCTAGGCAGTCAAATAGCCTGGGAGACAGATCAACTTCTGAATGGTTAGCACTTTGGGATCCCATCCTCTTAAGGGCTCTAAAAAGAAAAAGGAAGGGGTTGGGGGGAGTCGGAGGAGGAGGAGGAGGAAAGACACATGATTGGCAGCACCTACCTAGAGGGTAGGAGAAGTGATACTAGGGAAGGGGAAAGATTAGTAGGGTGGGGTAGAGAACAGGCCACTGGTCCCCTTTGCATAGCCAGGACAGGGAACTAGACATATAAGGCGTCTGGTGAGGGAGAGTATGGGAGGTATCACAGTTCCAAACTGGGGGCTAGGGCACATTGGGGAAAGACACCTCCACTATCCTCCCAAACTGCTGCCCAAGGAATAGATTTAAGGTCATCTCAGACCGAACTTCCTATGCTGCGTCTGTATCCCTGTGTTTAAGTGTGTGCCCGAGCACAGCCCCACTGAGAGTATGGCCTGTCTGTGTTCCTGAGAGTCTGACCTTCTCAATCTCACAGACTCAGGCTACCCTCAGTGTGGACAGGGAAAGGGGTGTCAATGGGCCAGGGGAGGTCAATGTCCCTGGCTGGAGAGGTAGGTGGTGAGCTCCAGACACAGTGCCCGGGCATAGACCCGGAGAGTGTAGAACAGTGTGAGGAAGTCCTGGGTGCTGAAGAATGTATCGGCCAGTGCAAAGCCCAAGGTGGAAGGGATGAAGCCCCGGCCGTACTCCACCATCCACGTGCCAGCCCCCCAATGCACCGCTGTGGCCTCCCCGGGCCCGTGAACAATGGTGTCTCCTGGAGGTGAAGAGCACAGGAAAGTGAAGGGGAGAGGGAAGACAGAAAGGTGGGAGGGGAAGTCATAACCACTGCTCCTCCCCTGATGGTACCAGTCCCATCCTAGCTGCCCGAGCCTTTTCCTCCTAATTATCTCCAACCCAAAGCAGACTGCCTTCTCCAGCAATCCCTGCTGATCCCGCTGGCCCTCACACACCTGGGTAGTAAACTTCACTCTTGGTTGTCCCTTCCCTCCACTGGCGGAATGTTCCAGAGATGACTGTGTCTGAGATTTCAGCCCAATACCGACCTGAAGTGAGAGGTGGAAGATCAGCTGGATGTGCATTTGCCTGGCACAGGGAAGGGAGGAGATGAAGGGAGGTAGGGAGGTAACAGCCCCCCACCCCCTGGAAACAACGGATCTGGGCAGACAGAGGCAGGATCCACCATTCCTCCTGCCCTCCCAGCTTAACTATGGCAGCAACTCCTGATGGCTTGTGGCCTCCCTCCCCTAGCCCTCTGTGTCCAGCCCCTCCTCCCCTAACCAAGGTCCAAACTGACCAGAGTGGCCCCCAGTGTCGATGGCTGTGCCGAAGAGCAGCACGTACTCGGAGAGTGAGGCGTGCAAGAGGCACATGGAGCCCATCCACCCGCCGGCATTCACAAACACCCACTGGAGGTCCTCATCTGCCAGGATGTGGCCGGGGTGCAGCCGCCGGAGCTCCACGATGAGGCGAGAGAAAGCCAGCTCGTGGTCGAGGCCTACGGTGGGAGGGGAATAAGCAAGAGGGTTAAGGGTCTCATTAGCCCCTCTCCCAAATGTCAGAGCTCCCAGCCCAGAATCTAACTTGTCCTGATGGGGGGGGGGGGTGGGGGGCCTCAGTGGGGAGGCCAGGAAGGGACCCAGTCACTCCTTATATCCAACTCCAAATACCCTTTATCTTCTGGTGTGCCTGCACACACACCCAGACACACCCACACACCCCCCCCCCACACAGAGACACACACAGCCAGACATCCACATCCACACACACATCCACAGACACACACACACACATCCAGACATCCACATCCACACAGACACACACACACACATCCAGACATCCACATCCACACACACAGACACCCCACACACACACACACCCAGACACACACAGCCAGACATCCACAGACACACACACACAGACACACATCCACACACCCAGACACACACCCAGACACCCCCCCACCCCCCCCCCACACAGACACACATATCCAGACATCCACATCCACACACACCCAGACACAACAAACACACAACACACACATACAGACACATAGACACACCACACACACACACCCTATAGACTCCAAGTATTTTTAAATGTAAAGAATAAAACAAGAAGGATTACAAAGAAAGCCAATTATATTTAAAGCTAATTATTAAACTGTAAAAAAAACAGAAACCAACAAGTTCAAGGTCCCAGTGTAAAGAAGCTCTTATTACTGGCCCCTTTATATAACCCTAAAAGCTAGGTGGTAAAGTAGATAAGAGGATCAGGAAAATTCCAAATCTTGCCTCAGATACTCAATAGCAACATGATCCTGGCCAAGTTATTCCACATCTGCCTGCCTCGGGTTCCTCATTTGTGCCTCACAAATGTCACTCCTCTGGCAATAGCGTCAGAAAATACTGGACTATAGGTCCCAACTTTCTCATTTTACAAATTAGTTAAATGAAGTGCCCTGGGATTCGAACTCAGCTCTTCCTTCTCTCAATCCTGTGCTATCTAGTTGTCAAAAGACCTGGCTTCTGCAGTTCTAGCATCCCTGGGTGACCTTGGGCGAATCACTGCGTCTCAAGGCCTCAGTTTACTGGATCTGTAAGGCTGGCATGGCCTAATGGTCCCTCGGGTCTTCTCCACCCTCTGAATCCTGACCTGCTAGAATGCTGACTCCCGACCTCCCCCACAACACCAAGAAGCCAAAGGGGCACAAACTCCTCCCCCAAACGGGGCACCGTGGGGTGAGGCGGGGGATGGGAAGGGACCTGACCTCGCAGGACAGGCACGGCTCCCTTTTCCAGCCCACGCCTCCCTGAGCGGTGCACAAGCCCCAGGTGCAGTGGGGGCTGCTCCTTTGCGATCCTCACGTTAGCACCCGTGCCCCTGGGAGGGGACGTCTTGGCGGGGGCCGCGTGGTGCCCTCACTCCGCAAGCACCCTCCGGGCTCTTTCCCACCCGCCCCAGTCCGGGTGCAGGGCGCCCTCTCCGGGCACCCCGCCTCGCGTCCCCGCCCGCACTTACCGGCGTACTGGCGCGCCAGCTGCGCGATCTCCTCGCGCTGGAAGACGAAGCGCTTGGAGTCCAGCCAGATGCGGATGCCCTGCACCAGCACCGCCGCGACGGCCAGCACCGCGGCCACTCGCAGGGCACGCGAACTCCTCGTCCACTGCATCCCGGCGGTTCCGGGACGGGGGAATGTGAGAGCTCCGGGAGAAGGCGGGGAGCTTGGGGGAGGAAACCGCTTAGGGCAGCGCGAGTCGGGGGCCGGGCTAGGATAGGCTAAGCACCGCGCACGCGCGCGCGCACGCGGGAAGCCGCGGGACCTCGGGATAAGGGGTGGGGGCAGGGTGGGAAAGGCAACCACGCCGGGTCACCGCAGCGCGCACCGCCTCCACCTGCCCGGGAGCCCAGCCAACGTCAGCCCGCTCACACTACGGCCGTTGTCTCACGCTAAGGTACGTCCGCTTTTCACCAATTGGTCGAGGGCGGATCCTCAAGGCCCCGCCTCCTCGGATTGGCCCATTCGAGACGGGGGAGGGACGGGAGCTAAATGGCTGGGAACCTAGAGCGAGGGGCGTGTACGACGCTCGGAGGCGGAGACATAACAGAAACTGTGGGCGTCCGTTTGTCCTGTCTGATCTATACTTGAACCCCCGTCTGTTCTGCTTTATTGCAGTCTTCCGCTCCTTGGTCCTACGTCCATTCACAGTCTGCAGTCTGGAAGCTCCCCCACTTTGGCCTTGTCCACTGAAGTTCGGAGGAAGTCCCGCCACGTCACTGATCCCTATTATCTGCTCTCATTTGTGCGCAGCAAAACTCATTCTTTGAGCCATTCTTTATCCCGCTCCCGAGAGGGGCTGTTTCCTCCGTTCCCAGCAGGGGACACGGCAAAGGGGATCAGCCACACTGCACCCTCCCCGCGCTGCCAGTGACTCTCCTGAGGTCTATGAAAGTTTCAGTGTGGTTTTTATGGCAATAATGTGAGCTGTTCGGAGAAGAGAAACTAAGTATCCAGGGAGCAGGAGGCAGTCAATAAGGGAAGGATATTAAGGTAGCTCATTGACCTTTTCCGCAGAGTTTGCACCTTTTCCCTCACACTGCATGCAGTTTTTCATAAAGCTCAGGGAAGGAAAGTAACCAGAAAGGTGCTATCAGGCCGTGAGAAAAAGAAATTCACAATGTTTTGGGGCATCCAAGGAAATTCTGGAGTCAGAGCAGTTCCCAGATACGCTGGATGTCATGAAGGATTCTGTCAGAGATACACGGAAAATTGTGGAGAACTTGGACAGGAAAATTTGGAGGTCTAAGCCTAGATTGTTCCAAGCATAGATGTTTATGGAATAAGGAGCAAAAGGAAGGAAATTTTTCTCTCTTTTTTAAAAATAGCTTTTTATTTACAAGATATGTGCATGGGTAATTTTTCATCATTGACAATTACAAAACCTTTTGTTCAAACTTTCCCCCTCCTTCCCCACTCCCTCCCCCAGATGGCAGATTGACCAATACTTGTTACATATGTTAAAGTATAAATTACATACAATATATGTATACATGTCCATATGGTTATTTTGCTGCACAAAAAGAATCGGACTTTGAAACAGTGTACAATTAGGAAATAAAAAATGCAGGCGGACAAAAATAGAGGGATTGGGAATTCTATGTAATGGTTCATAGTCATCTCCCAGAAAATGAGTTCTTTCTCTGGGTGTAACTAGTTCAGTTCATTACTGCTCTACTGGAACTGATTTGGTTCTTGTCATTGTTGGAGAGGGCCACTTCTGTCAGAATTGATCATCAGGGACAGCTAGGTGGCGCAGCGGATAGAGCACCAGCCTTGAATTCAGGGGGACCCGAGTTCAAATCTGATCTCAGACACTTAACACTTCCTAGCTGTGTGACCCTGGGCAAGTCACTTAAGCCCAGCCTCAGAAAAAAAAAAGAATCGATCATCATATAGTATTGTTGTTGAAGTATACAACGACCTACTGGTCCTGCTCATTTCACTCTGCATCAGTTCATGTAAGTCTCTCCAGGCCTTTCTGAAATCATCCTGTTGGTCATTTCTTACATGACAATAATATTCCATAACATTCATATACCACAATTTATTTAGCCATTCTCCAATTCATGGGCATCCCTGTAGTTTCCAGTTTCTGGCCACCACAAAGAGGGCTGCCACAAACATTCTTGCACATACGGGTCCCTTTCCTTTCTTTAAGATCTCTTTGGGACACAAGTCCAGTAGTAGCACTGCTGGGTCAAAGGGTATGCACTGTTTGATAATTTTTTGAGCATATTTCCAAATCGCTCTCCAGAATGGCTGGATATATTCACAATTCCACCAACAATGCATCAGTGTCCCTGTTTTCCCACATCCCCTCCAACATTCTGCATTATCTTTCCCTGTCATTGTAGCCAATCTGACAGATGTGTAGTGGTATCTCAGAGTTGTCTTAATTTCTCTGATTAATAATGACTTGGAGCATCTAGGAAGGAAAATTTTCAAAGACGGCTCAGGGAGAAGATGCCAGGCAGATAGATGGGCCATTACTAAGGAATAGACAACTTTTTGGACAAAGAAAGACTAGGCTTAAAAAACAAACAAGTTTTTAAGGTTACAGCAGTACTTATTTAATAGCTAAAGCTTTGTTAGCCCTGGATTCATTTATAAAGCAGTCTCACAAGTTCTCCCCCTCCCCCGCACCCGTAGTATTTTGTTTCTCTAAATACACATAAAAATAGTTTTCAGCATTCGTTTTTGTAAAACTTTGTGTTCAAAATTTTCTCCCTCACTTCTTCACCTTCCCTCTCTCAAGACAGCACCCAATCTGATATAGGTTAAAAATATGCCATCCTTTTAAACATATTACCATAAGGGACATTTTTTTCTTGCTATTTTCATTACCATCTGGTCCCTGTTTGATCCTGGAATTCTGTTGGTTCCAGATTTAGCCCTGAATGGAAATTTAGGAGATATTTGCATAACTGATTATCCCAAATATCCAACTTAAATCTGAATAACATGGAATTACAATCATTTGGAATCCAAGTTACTTTTCTCTTTTTTTCCCTTAGTCCCCCCAAATTTGTTCTTTGCTCTCTCGACAGATAGTCTCACCTCCTGCTTTACTGAGAAAATAGAAGCTATCTGTAATGATCTTCCTCTTTTCTTTTATCCCATACCTGGAAACCCCACTAAATCCTCATCTGCTTTTTGCCTGTTTCCAAAGAAAAGGAAGCCCTCCTTCTTGCTCAGGCCAGCCTCCTTTGATCTCTGATCTCTGTGCCCTCGGTGTAATATTTCCCCATCTTCTCTAGGCTTCAATTATTCGTTGGCCATCATCCCCTCTCAAAGGAATTTCTCTCTCTTTCCAATTTCTTCCTCTGTACTAGTTCCTTCTCTACTGCCTACGATCATTCTCAGATTTAATCCATCCTTAAAAAAAAAAATACAACTCATTTGTTTTTGCCATCTTTCTTAAAGCTTTCCATCCTATATCTTTCCTTCCTCTAACTGCAGAATTACTAGAAAGAATTCTGTGTCTCTTTCCTCTCACTACAGAATTCCTAGAAAGAATTCTTTGTTCTGGTCTCCACTTTCTAATCTCTTAATCTGTTTTCCAACTTCATCAGCCTATTGAGACTCAGGTAAACCAATCATTCTCTGAGGTAACTAATAATTCTTTAACTGCTAAATCCAATGGTTTTTTCTCAGTTCTCACTCTCAGGGTCTTCTCTATACTACTGATCTACCCTCATCCTCCCATCCTTCATCCCCCCTTTCTGGACACTCTGTCCTCCTTTTGGCTTCTATGATTGTTCTCTCCATGTTCTCCTCCTACCTCTTTGACCAGTCCTCATCTTCTTGGCTCAACATCCATTCATGTTTTGCTGTTTTAGCATGGAGTATTCTCTGGGACTCTGCTCTGGATCCTCTTCTCTTTTTTTCTCTATTCTTTTTTTTCTTGGAGTTTTCATATAGTAAGCTTTTGCTAGAATCATCTCTTTGCAGATGACTTCCAAATCTATTAATTTAGACCTAATCTCTTTCCTGAATTTCAGTCATTCATTATCAGATGCTTATTAAATATCTTCTCTGGTTATTCAGTAGGCAACTCAAACTGAACATTTCCAAAATGAAATTCATAATCTTTCCCCCTTAAACCTTCAATCTTCCCTATTTATGGTGAAGATATTACTATCCTTTCAGTTACACTGTGGGTATTGATAGCAGATCATTTTAAGGTCTTTTCAAAATTTGAGAGTCTATAATTCATTTGTGCTTTGAAGACAAGCAGTCTATACTTTAGTAGTGAAGGCAATGATTCTCAGGAGGAGATGAAATGGGAAGTAGAGAATTCTACAGGGGACAGAAATGAGCGAGAGGCAAATTAGCAGTTATTTCTCTTGATCCTGGGATACAGTAAGAACAATGTTGGGGATAAAAGTCCCTGGAGAGCTCTAGAGGAAGAAAGAAGAGGAGCATGCTCCTCTGAATTTGGGTATTCTGTTGGTCCACCCTACTTACAGTTCTCATAATTTGTGAGGGACTGGTTTGTTCTTGTGTTCTCTTGAAACATATGAAGAAGCAATTCTGTTTTCTGAGATAATGGGGAAAATTTGAATTAGATGTTCTTTCATAAAACTCTATGTACCCTCTCTTCTTTTGGAAGTAGGTAAGATACTAGTTGGCTATACCTGAATGGTTGAAGCATCAAACTACTACCCTTGATAATGAAGAGAGAACTTGGCCTTGTCAAGCAGAACAATGACCTGGTTTCCATTCATTTGGGAGGTGAATCCTAAATTGGTGGAGAATAATTTGGGGCCATTTTCTTTGGAGTCCATATGAGAAATAGACATTTTGAGACTAGACAGACTAATAACTAAAATTAGATCCAGAGACTAGATAAAGTTCAACAAAATGTCCAAAGTTTAGGTGCCATTAAAAACAAAACCTGAGATTTTTGTGTATTTCTAATTTCTTTACTTAGGTATCATATTTCTGAATTAGTATAGTCTTTCCTTTGTAGGTTTAGCATCACCTCTTCCAAATGTATCCAACAAAGGACTGTGCTGTACTAGGCATTAGGGATATATATACAAAATAGAGCTAGCTCTTGATCTCAAGGAGTGGAATTATACTTTACTAATTTTTCAGTCAGGAATCCAATGTGTCAGAAGAAGGAGGAAAGGTAATTTAGAGATCATAGAGTTAGATAGAGCCAGAAGGAACCTTAGAAGTCATCTATCAAAGGATATGAACAGACAATTCTCAGAGGAAGAAATTGAAACTATATCCACTCACATGAAAGAGTGTTCCAAATCACTACTGATCAGAGAAATGCAAATTAAGACCACTCTGAGATACCACTACACACCTGTCAGATTGGCTAAGATGACAGGAACAAATAATGACAAATGTTGGAGGGGATGTGGGGAAACTGGGACACTAATACATTGCTGGTGGAGTTGTGAAAGAATTCAGCCATTCTGGAGAGCAATCTGGAATTATGCCCAAAAAGTTATCAAACTGTGCATACCCTTTGACCCAGCAGCGCTACTACTGGGATTATATCCCAAAGAAATACTAAAGAGCGGAAAGAGACATATATGTGCCAAAATGTTTGTGGCAGATCTTTTTGTTGTAGCTAGAAACTGGAGGATGAATGGATGTCCATCAGTTGGAGAATGGTTGGGTAAATTGTGGTATATGAAGGTTATGGAATATTATTGCTCGGTAAGAAATGACCAGCAGGAGGAATATAGAGAGGCCTGGAGAGACTTAAATCAACTGATGCTGAGTGAAATGAGCAGAACCAGAAGATCACTGTACACTTCAACAACAATACTGTATGAGGATGTATTCTGATGGAAGTGGAAATCTTCAACATAAAGAAGATCCAACTCACTTCCAGTTGATCAATGATGGACAGAGGTAGCTGCACCCAGAGAAGAAACACTGGGAGGGGAATGAAAATTGTTAGCACTAATATCTGTCTGCCCAGGTTGCATGTACCTTCGGATTCTAATGTTTATTGTGCAACAAGAAAATGATATTCGCACACATGTATTGTACCTAGACTATATTGTAACACATGTAAAATGTATGGTATTGCCTGTCGTCGGGGGGAGGGAATAGAGGGAGGGGGGGTAAATTGGAAAAATGAATACAAGGGATAATATTATAAAATATATATATATATAAAATAAAAAAAAAATAAAAAAAAACTAAATTTATAAATAATAAAAAAGATAAATAAATAAAATGAAGAAACAGGAAAAAAAAAAAAAAAAAAAAAAAAAAAGAAGTCATCTAGTCATCACCCCCTTCCCATTTTACAGATGAGGAAAATAGGGCCCAGAGAAATTAAGCATCTTCATCTAAAGGTGCAACAGATATGTGGTTTGTGGCAAAAATCCAAAAATGCCAGATATAAGCAGCAATTTCTAGGCCCCTTGAGAAAGAGTATTCTCTAGACTGAGATCCAGGGGATTACACAGAAAGCTAGTGGGCGACCAAAGAGAGCAATTCAGACATGGAATTCATCTAGAAGGCTAGGCAAGAAGTCAGAACTGAGTTAGAGAACCAAAGTTTAAAAACTGAGAACAAGTTTAGAAAGGCACTAGAAAGGTCAGTGGGTGAGAACTTGTTTTATGCTGGGAGGTTCTCCAAGTTACAAATGGCCAGTACTGCACACATAGGGTTATTCAGCCTGCAAACTCCTCTCAGTGGTTTTGATTCAGATAAGAGAGAAGTCCTGACCTGGATCTGATCTCACAGCTGTCCCAAGCAGGCATTATGTGGTATCTTAAGTAATCCATGCCATGGAACTAACTGATCAAAGTGAACATTTGTAAATAGTGCTTCTGTTCTCTTTTCTTCCCAGAAACAGACAGGGGCTTTGTATCTAAAAATACTCATCCCTCTGAACTTCCATAGGCAAAACCTCCCAGATTCCCTTTCTTAGGTCCATGGGACACTTTGTGGATGCCTCAGGCAACCCATGGAAGCCAACAGCAATGTAAAAATATCCCCGATCAGCTTTTATGCTGCCTTGATCCTAGGTTATCCATCAAGGGAGTGCAATTTCTGAGTTGCCCACCAGGTGATGCTATGTGCAAGCCCCCAGTCAGGCCCTCCTGAAGGGCTCTCCCAGGTGCAAAAAAGAACTTCCCACAGCAGGGGGCCCTAAGCAGCTAGGCAAGTTAAAATCTACCCTTGACTGAATTGAGAATTTGGGCTAAGGGATGAAGTAAAATACTGATTAAAAACATTTTTCAAAGAATAGAAAATCAATAATTATATTCACCTCACATCTAGAATCTCTGCTTTTAATGATCTCCATTGTCACGGAGTATAGGCAATCAATGTATGATAGCCACATGGTTTATTTGTCATGATCAAAATTTAGGAAAAACTGTAGAGCACCCCTAAAATCCCCATCGTCTCCAATCATCCCACATTCCTGTTCACCCTCTAGGTGTTTAGGATGCTTAAAGAAGGAAGGTGTGGGAGTGTGTGTGTGTGTGGGGGGTAACTGAAGTGGGAGTCAGGGGTCTCAGACTCTATCCAGCTCAGCAGTCAGACAGGGGTCAAAGTAGCTAGCTGGTGGTCCTCTCAGCCATTTAAGTCTTTGTTCTTGGGGCCTGATCAGGATCTCTGCAGAACTGGCTTCAAGGTGTCTCATTTACTGGCAGATGAAGTCTTAGCTTGTGGCCACCCTTATAGAACTGTCCTCAAACTCTAAAGTCAGCTACTAAACTACATGATGAAGAGGAAGATGTTTCCAGGGCAAAACAGAAAAAAAAGAAGCATCTAATTCAGTACTCACATCTAAAGATCTTGCCCCTTTTCTGACTGTTCATCTTTCTGTCTGTCTCCGTACAAACTCCTGAGACTCAGTGGGGGGGAAGAGGGGAGAGCATAGTATCATCAGAAATGCTCCCTCAGTCCTCTGTCCACCTGTTATCTACTCTGTCTTTGGGTAACCTTATCAGTTCCTATGGATTTAACTAGCAACTCTATATAAACACATACATAGCTATGTATGCATGCCTGTATGTGTGTATATATGTATATGTATATATGTGACAGGGAATCTGATGAGGGAAACTGAGGCTGGAGACCCTAAAAAAAATTAACTTTCCAAGTTATCCTGATCCAGAAGTCAGCCCAACCCCACCTCTGTTAAGTACCACTAATTTACCTTTCTATAGAGTTCAGCGGACACTACCCAAGTTTTCCATAGAGCTGAACTAAAGCTAAGTACCCCTACTTAACTTTCAATAGAACTGAATTCATGTTAAGTACCTCCACTTAAGCTCTATACAATTTGAACTATCACTAATCAAACTTTCTATAGCCTTATTGAAGCCTATCCCTCTTCCAAAACTCACTATTTCTATTGGAGGTGCAACTAGCATTCCTTGTTCCCAGGCTTATACAATCAGCATTATCCTCAAGTCCTCAGTTGCAGTAGCCAAATCTTATTTCTGCCTCTGCAACGACTCTTCTACTCATACAGCCACCTCCTTAGCTCATCACCTCTCCCTTACATTCTTACAACAGCTGCCTAATTATTCTTCCTGTCTCAAATCCCTTCTCATTTTAGGCCTTCCTACATGCTGCTGCCAAAGCAATTTTCCGTACCTGATAAGTGTATCACTAATCTACTCCTTAACTCCAGTGGTTTCTTAATGCCTTTAGGATAAAATAAAAACTCCTCTGTTTAGCTTTTAAAGCCCTTCACAACCTAGCCTCAACTTATCTTTCTAATTTTATTGGACATTACTTTTCCTCCCATATGCTTCAATCCAACCTACTGGCCTTCTCTCTGTTCTTCACACATTAGAATTAATTTCCCATCTCTATGCCTTTGCACTGTTTTGGCTCACATGCCTGGAAGGAACTGACTCCTTACTTAATCTTCAAAATGTCCTTTCTTTCTTTGAGACACATCTCAATCATCGTGTTCTGCACAAACTGTCTGGATCCCCCCAACTATGATTATCCTCCTCAAACTTGTAAATATCTTATAATTAACTGTTTTTCACATAGATATATTTAACTTCATATTATGTGTTTCTCTTATATATAGTATTCTATATATATTTGTACATGTTCTTGTCTCCCCATTAGCCTGTAAGATCTTTGAATGTAGAGAGTGATTCACTCTTTGTTCTTGTATCTTTAGCATCTCTGAAAATGTCTAATATTATAGTAGTGTTGAGGTATGGGAATAAGGGGGAGCAATCCCCTCTGCTGGGAAATGCAAGTCCAAATGCCCAATATCTGTGGCAAAAAAGTTTTATTTTTCACTAAGAAAGAATTCTCTTAGTGAACAAATCCTTAATGAGGAGATTTGTAAAGAGTTTGATAATAGGCCTCTGTTTTATGGCCAAATCTTGGCCTGGGGGCTGGGGGCAGTTTGAGGTGATTATCAGACCCAGATCTCTAATTGAACAAGTTACTAGGAGTGGTCCTGGACTAATTATCAGCTGAATAGAGGGTGTAGCTGGTCCCACCCAGATAATGGAAAGAAACCACTTATCTTGATTCCCTGAGGTGGGTCTCTCCCAGGAGAGTTTCTCAGAGTTTGTTTTTTTTTTTTCCATTGCTCCCCAAAAGCCAAGGGGGACACAGTTTACATCATTTCCCCCACTCAAGCAGTTCCCTCAAATGCATTTGGGGTAAAGGGGGTGAGGGTTTCTTCTGTAACTACTTCAAGCTGGCAAGGGTCGTACAGATGTCCTTAAGTTCACTGGGGGTTTGTGCCAGGAGGGGAAATATGAGATCTGAAGACAGCAGCAGCAGCATCTAAAGGGTGTTGTGTGTCCCCATTAGTCGTCCCATGATCTCCAGGCTGAAGGAGCAGTTGAAAATTCACAGCTTGAAGCCTAGAGGAAACAAATCTCATGAGCAGGGGCCAAATATGAGTAAAAAAATAATAATTAGGAGAGGAGTTAGTAGAGGGGTTAGTAGAGACCATAGCCGGAAACCCCGCCTAGAGGAAGACTGGGGGAGAGAGTGTAAAGAGTTTCTCATGAATGTCTTGCCAGCCAGCCTTTTCTAAGATTCTCTCAGTGCAAAGCTCAACTTCGCTTTGTTAATATACATACAGCAAGAGGTGCTGATCAGAGCACAAACACTTCCGCTTGAGGCAAGATAATCTAAGGCCATTCATTATTCTTAGTGAAAAATAAAACTTCCTTTTTGTTACAGATTTCAGGATTCATGAATTCTTTTGCATTTGGACTTGGGTCACCAAGCAGAGGGGATCTGTCCCCCTTATTCCCACACCTCAACAGTAGGTGCTTAACAAAGTACTTGTAGATTGATTGATTGGTTGATGGATTAAACTTTTATCCAATCTTGTAGTAAATAGTAATTTTTAAAAAGTTAAAGACTCAGTTTAGGCACAGATTAAGCTCAGTTTAGAAAGAATGCTGGGCATTTTTTTCCAACTTCAAGGCCACATTTTAATAATTTTCAGATCTTCCTCTCATTTGGTGGTATTGAAAGGGGTATGCAGCTTCTAAGGGAAATATAGCAGTGATCCTCTCCTGATCTTAGAGTGCTATTGTTCTAACAATGTCTGACAATGATAGTAACATATTTCTTTCCCTAGACTTTAGGAAATATAGAAGTGATCCTGAGATCCCCTGACCTTAGAGTGCTATTGTTCTAACAATCGGTCTGTCAAAGATTCTAAAGTCTTCAGGCCTTAGAATAATCCTAAAAGAGATAGATAAACTGTTGGTAAGTCATAACTAAGTTCTGGAAATAATTGTGAATAGATCACTCCTCAGTTCTGCTTCTGGGTCATAAAATTAGCAAATCAGTGAAGAATCCAATCTCTTGGTCCTTTCTCGATAAATTTGTCTTCTTGCTGCTGCTTCTTTGCTAAATCCTTTTGGAACTTAGCCTGCTTCAATTGATATTACAATTATAATAAACTTTGCCCCTTAACTTGGAAATGGGTTCAAGCTTGCAAATTCTTTTGATACACCTCATGACACCAATCTGTGACCCCAGTCTCTTGGTGTCTCCTTTTGAACCTCAACAGTATGGAGTGTCTGACTCAGAAGAATCACAAACAAATCCCAGGGGAGGGATGGGACATTGCTCAGCTCTCTCATTGAGCAGGAGGTAGTAGTGGTTCATCACTGGGCTTTTGACTAAAACCTCTACAATGGAAACATGGACTTTGGTGGTCCCAACATGGTTTATTCCTGGAGAACTAGGTCTCTGTTCTTCATTAGTGGCTATATTGAGTCCTCTAGTGTCTATTGCTTCCCATGCTTTTTCCTTCTGAACTACCCATAAGCTTCCTTTAAAAGGATAAATGGCTCTGGGCTCACAATCTAAGGAGTGGTGTGTCTCAGATCACCAAAGCTAAGGAACTCTTACCAACCAGCTTCCAGCTATGGGCTTATGGCTTGGTTTATATTCATCAACACCTCAGTCCTTTTTATCCCATATTCATTTCCTGACCTGGCATTCTGATCTTTCATTGAATTGGCTGAGCAAATCCATTAGTCTGACTGGCTGGCTAGTAACAAAGTCCCCTGTCAAATGATCTTGAAATTCCCAGCTCTTTTCTTTCTTTCTTTCTATTTTTAATAATAGCTTTTTATTTTTTCAAAATACATGTAAAGATAGTTTTCAACATCTACCCTTGCAAAACCTTGTGTTCCAAAATTTTTTCCCTCCCTCCCTTCCTCCTTCCTCTTTCTCCTAGACAGTAAGTTATCCAATATAAGTTAAATATGTGCAATTCTTCTAAAATATTTGCACATTTATCATGCTGCACAAGAAAATTCAGATTAAAAGGGGAAAAATGAGAGGAAAAAAACAAGCAAACAAACATACAGCAACAATAACAAAGGTGAAAATACTGTGTTGTGATCCATATTCAGTCTCCATAGTCATCTCCCTGGATGCGGATGGCTCTCTCCATCACAAGTCTATTGGAACTGATGGGGGTTGAGATCCCTTTAAGATTCCTTTCTAATTGCCCAACCCATGGCTGACCTTGATTCACAAATCCTGGTCAAAGGCACCCTTTGAATATCTGGGCCCAGCCTCACTATCAGCTCAGCTTCCCCCAGCCCTCACCTGATCCAAGCTAACTGAAAAGCCCGCCAAGAACTTGAGGGGTACCGCCCATCATCTTCTAGGTATAAAAGAAACAAGCCGGAGCTCTCTCTTTGCAGGAGCCCTCCCAGCCAACACATAGTATCCTACCAACCATGTAAGGGTTCCTGCCCGCCCAGCAGCCACCTCTGGCCCTGGCATCTTTCATACTTCCAAATTCCTACAATAAACCTTTTATTTATCAATCTAGGTTTTCGGGCCTGTAAATTCATTTACAGGGGACACTGCGCCTCATGAAATTATTTTACTATCTATTGGCCGAGAAATGGGGTTCCCCCTTTCCTTTCCCTCATTAGAACTTCTCAAACCTTTCTTTACCATCTCCATAAAAACTGCCTTCTCTTTGCCCCCAAATGCCTCTTAGCTGTCGAAACTCATTTATGTACTGAAGCATGGATTTCTTTCCCTGTCTAACACTGAAACTACAGCTGTGGTTTCAACACGCCCTATGTGGGCAACCAGACACTGAATGTGGGTAACCAAACATTAAATGGAACTCTACCTCAAAATCCTGATGGTTCCCTGCCAACAGGGTGTAGTGAATACAGGATTGAATGGTGAATCAAGAAAACAGAAGTTCAAATTCTGCTAGCTGTGTGATTTTAAGAGAATCACTAAATCTATCTAATTTTTCTTCATCCTGTAAAATGAGCAAAGATAAAAATACCTGACTCACAAGATTGTTGTGAGGATTAAATCAGATAATGTACATAATGAATTTTGCAAACCTTAGAGCACTATATAAACAAGAGCTAACTATTCCCTTGGAACATCATATTTAGATTTGCTTTATTTAGATTTAGATTTAAATTTAGATTTAGAATTTTTTTTTTCCCCTGAGGCTGGGGTTAAGTTACTTGCCCAGAATCACACAGCTAGGAAATGCTAGGTGTCTGAGACCAGATTTGAACTTGGGTCCTCCCGAATTCAAGGCTGGTGCTCTATCCACTGCGCCACTTAGCTGCCCCCAGATTTAGAATTGAAGGGAAACTTGAGGGTGTTCTAGTTCAACTCTCCTGTTTTACAGACGAGGAAAACAGAGCCCAGATAATAAAAATGAATTGTTCAAAGTCACATAGGTCGTGAATGGCAGAGTCAGGATTTAGATCCTAGTCTCGTCTGATGCTAGATCTGGAGGTTTTTCCTCTGTGCTACAATATTACTTCCAAGCTATAGTCTTTTTCTTTCTATAAAGGCTGTAGGTTGTTGAGTGCATTCTCCCCCAGTTTCCTAAGAGAAGCCATTCAAGCCTAATCTCTTAGCTAGGTAGTACAGTGGATAAATCAATGGGCCTGGAATTAGGAAGATTCATCTTCTCTGAGTTCAAATCTGGCTTCAGACCCTTAGCTGTATAACTCTGGGCAAGTCATTTAATCCTACTTGCCTCAGTTTCCTCATCTGGAGCATGGAGAAAGAAATTGCAAACCATTCCAGTAACTCTGCCAAGAAAAGCCCACAAAGGGTCTGACACAATTGAAAATGGCTAAAAAACAACAAAAATCAAAAGCTGATCTAGTCTTGTACCCAAAAAAGGTTTTAAATTGTTTCCCATTGTCCTCAGAAAATGATCACTCTTATGATTACTGGCTCCTCCAAAGGCAAGTTGGTACTAAGTACGGTTTTCTATACCAGGTACTCTTGTTGAATTGAGATTTTCAGTTCTAGGGATATAAAGAAAGGTTAAAAACATAAAAGCAACAGATCCTGTTCTCAAAGGATTCATACCCTAACAGGTAGACAATGTGCAAACAACTATGTATATATGAAAAAGGGAAAGCACTAAGATTAAGAAGAACTGGGAAAAGTTTTTTGCAGAAGATGAGAAGTTAGCTGAGAATTGAAAGAAGCCAGGGATGCTAGGAAGCTGAGAAGAGAGAGCTTTCCAAACTTAAATTTACTTCCTCTGGCTAAGTACCAATCCATCTAACATGACAGAGAAAAGTGAAGCTATGCTTATAGGTTCTTTGATGTAGCTACTAGGTAAGGGGAATAGTTGATCAGAAGCTTTCTTGATCACCTCCCTTACACAAATGACCTCTACTGGCTTAGTGATTACCAGGCCTTAGGATGGGAACAAGTAACAAGGTATGATTCAGACAAGCAATTCTAGTCAAGATTTGATCTCCGCATTGCCATTTCCACTTATCCCTGCAATGACATAGGCCATATGGAGTTCTGATGATTTGAAGGACATCCAATGCAAATACTATTGCCATGCTACCTTGTGTCTTTTCATGCACAGTAACACACAGCTCTTTGCACAATGCACCCTCTGATTTATACCCTACCACCTTATCATGACTCTGCTTTTTCCATACCAAAGTAGGTCTCCTTCAGCATTACAAATAACCATATGCATGATTTCAGAAAGGCCTGGAGAGACTTACATGAACTGATACTAAGTGAAATGAGCAGGACCAGGAGATCATTATATACTTCAGCAATACTATATGATGATCAATTCTGATGGATGTGGCCATTTTCAACAATGAAATGAACCAAATCATTTCCAATAGAGCAGTAATGAACTGAACCAGTTATGCCCAGCGAAAGAACTCTGGGAGATGACTATGAACCACTACATAGAATTCCCATTACCCCTATTTTTGTCCGCCTTCATTTTTGATTTCCTTCACAGGCTAATTGTACACTATTTCAAATTCTGATTCTTTTGTACAGCAAAATAACTGTTTGGTCATGTATACATATATTGTACTTAATTTATACTTTTAACATAAGTATATGTATTGGTCAACATGCCATCTGGGGGAGGAGGTGGGGAGAAAGGAGGGGAAAAATTGGGACAAAAGGCTTGGCAATTGTCAATGTTGTAAAATTACCCATGCATATATCTTATAAATAAAAAGCTATTATAATAATAAAAAAAATTAAAAAAAAAAACAAATAATCATATGCCAGTGATCCTCATAGGTCCTCAGTCACCTCCCCCTCCATAGGTTCTCTAATAGTGAATGTTATGAAGGAATCTTTCCTTCATGCCTCTTTTTCTTTCTGCCCCATATCCTTACACATGGCATGAAATATCACAAATCATTGTCTTTTTATAGCATCCATATGCAAGGCATGACTTCTTCTCACTTAGCTGTTATCATCCATTTTTAGGCCTAGACATCTGTGTCCAATCAACCAAGCAGATTCAGCAACCAGCAAAGTTGGGAGGCTCTGTGCCTTGCCTTGGCATTCAATATTCAGTGAATATTATGAAAATGGCAAAAGAAGAATGTGGAGTTTGAGAGTAAGGTCAATCTCTAGTCTAAGTAGGTTCCTAAGTTCTTTTGATCTATTAGTATGATTCTTGTTTTATATTAGTTAAATATCCATAGAAAATCGTGATAGTCCATCTTTATGTCTATTCTTTTATCCACTTCACATTTTTCAGTATCAATAATTTATCTAAGTAGGTTGGCTTGGAACTGTTTTAACTGTGTCCCATATTTTCCTCTTCATTCTTAGTTTTTTTGTTTTTTGGGTGTTTTTTTCCTAATTTGGTGTTTAATTTTATCTTTACTATAATAAGCTGATGGTCTGAATATATGCAGACAGGTGATTCAGAAGTGACTCCCAGTTGTCAATTTCTATTTATGAAAGTAAAGTCAGTTTAATTTTGGTGGGTGGTATTCAACTATTCTAGAGTTTCTTACCTCTTTCCTTGGAGAAAGTGTTCATGACATGAGTATAGTCTGGGATTCAGCAGTTTCATCCTCAAAACTCTAAAGGGCTAAATTCAAAGGAATAGATTCAGTCCTTGGGACTGACTCCATAGGGCTAAGAGAATTAGAGGGATTAGGACAACAAGTGATTAATTGTGGGACTTGAATCTACCACACTGACTCTATCTTGTGATTTAATTCTGGAGCTAGCTTAGTTCTCTTTCTATTCAGTATACTGTCTTGTGAGAAAACTTTATTTAATTGTGGTAATTGGGAGGAAACCTTATTATATTGTTTGACTCTAGGCTTGTATGATTGGCAAATTGGAATACCTTTCCCTGCTACATAGACACCCTTAACTAAGGATCTAGGTTATGCTGACCAGAAACACAATCAGATCCAAAAATTGGTGCAATAAGTTTTCTCCTTGTGTATCTTAAGCAATCCATGAATTATCTGAAAACTGACCCTGTATTGAATTAGTTATTGTTTCTAAGTTCCTTTGGTTGTCTATAGACATTTGGAGGGTGTGAGACTTCTCTTTTTCTGAATTTGGGGAACTGTACCTGTTTACTCTCCCCCTCCCAAATGAGAAAGCCCCTAATCTTTCCTCTAATTAGATCAGATTACTGAATATTATATTGTTTTCTTTTACTTCATTGGCTTTATTTGATTGTCTTTAATGTTAAAAAGTCTGTCTCCTTTTGTATTTGGAGTCCAGACTTAAGCCAAAGAGATCTGGTCTGGATTTGTTGGCAATTGTCATGTATTGTTTAATAAGTCAAGATGCTTTTTTTCTTCAGTCATTTCATCTTTCATCCATCACAGAGTTAATTTCTCTTTTTACCTCCTTGACTCCATCCTGAAGTTTTACTCTGAGAAAAATCTCCAAAATAAAATTTAGGTTTGTTTGTATCCAAGTTTACTTCAAATGTGAATAACAGGGTCTTCAATTCTTATAAGGCACTCAGTTTATAATATGGGTAGAAGGTATAGAATAACTTTTATTTCCATTTCCCAGTAAAAGTATAAAACAGCACTCATAGGAGCACATGAACAAACACAAAAAAATATTCAAATAACTCATCAACTATGCCTAAGGAGGGAACTAAACTTGAAGCTGCTTCCAAAATCGTTGTCATTTCCTTGTGTCTTTCTCCAGAGTCCTACAAAATCTACTCAATGTAGTACCTTCCAGATGTATAGATTCTTCCCAGGAGATAAAGCTACATGGGGATGCTGAACAAGTGAACTTCTTCTTATGGAACCTGCATCTCCAAGTAAAGTATTGCCTTTGCTTTTTTCAAGGAGTGCACTATATAGGAAATATGTGTACTCTCCTCTTCTTTCTCTAAATAAACCACCTTGGTCACTATCTTCCCTCAGACCCTGATGGAGACAGTTCCAGACCCTGACCCCAAAAGCCTTGAGAACAGCCAGCATTGAGGTGAGAAAGCACTACGGAGAAAGGACCCATCTTCTTCATCACCACCAGCAACAACTGCTGACCAGCTACCACCAACTTCTAACCAACTGCTACTACATGGTAGACAAGCCGGCTTAGATGAACCACCTGGAGGAAGAAATAAGAGGCTGCAAATGTCAGGCAGGTCAAACCATCACCACCTTGGCCATCATTTCTCCTCAGACCTGATGGGGACAGACCAAGCTCCTAAACCCAAAAACCCTGGGAAGAGTGGCATTAAATAATGATATTTAAGAAGAGGCCATTATCATTTGCTTTACCACAATTTCCTAAGTAAGAGGTTTTTCCATCTTACTTGTGGCTAAACTCTTCTGTATATGTTGTCTTCCCCCGTCAGAATATGGATCCCTAGGGATTTCTCACCTTGGGCATAGATGACTCATGCTTCTTTTCTCAAGTTCTGTAGGCATTCTTTAGTCCTTCTTTGGTAGAGAAGTGGGAGTGACCTTCCCTTTTCTCACTTTACCTCCCCTCCTCAGCGTCCAGGAGAACAGTTCTGGTCCTGCATAGATATGGGAGG
Organism: Sminthopsis crassicaudata; assembly: GCF_048593235.1. NCBI lineage: Eukaryota > Metazoa > Chordata > Mammalia > Dasyuromorphia > Dasyuridae > Sminthopsis > Sminthopsis crassicaudata. The sequence goes on from NC_133617.1 coordinate 418,845,515, forward strand.
GCTCGGGAAGGTTTTGGGGGAGTCACTCACCCAGAACCAAGTCCATTTGTTGTTTAAGGGGGGGGCACAGGATTTTGCTTCAGAGGTATAAGTCTCAAGGAAGAAGAAGTAGCATCAGGATATTTCTGCCTGTCTGGAGAGGGTATGGAATTACTCTGGCAAGTATGCAGCAAACAGCTGCTACCCTATAATTTGACTGAAGAACTTCTCTTGCATAACCCATACTTTAGCAAAGTACTAATGTCATTTACCTCCACTTAATAGTATTTTATTTTTTCTAATTATATAGCAAATATAGTTTCAATATTTATTTTATAAGTTTTTGATTTCTATTTTTTCTCCCTCACTCCCTCCCCTCCCCTCTCTCCAAGATGTCAAACAATGTCATATAGATTATACATGTACAATCATACTAAATATATTTCCACATTAGTCATGTTGTAAAAGAAAAGTCAGAACAAAAGAGAGAAATCACTAGAAAGGGGAAAAAAAGTGAAAATAGTATGCTTCTATCTGCATTCAGACTCCATAGTTCTTTCTCTGAATATGGATAGAATTTTCTTTCATAAATCTTTTGGAATTGTCTCAGATTATTGTATTTCTGAGAAGAGCTAAGTCTATCAAAGTTGGACATCTCACAATCTTGCTGTTACTATGCACAATGTTCTTTTGGTTCTGCTCACTTCATTCAGCATCAGTTCATGTAAGTCTTTTCAAGGTTTTTTTGTTTATTTGTTTTTAAATTCACTGGCTCATCATTTCTTTTAGAACAATAATATTTCATTCCATTCATATACCACAATTTGTTCAGCCATTTCCTAATTGATGAATGTCCTCTTGATTTCCACTTCTTTGTTACCACAAAGAGCTGCTTATACACATTTTTGTACATGTGGATCTTTTTTTCCTTTTTTTTTTTTTTTTTTTTTTTTTTTTTAATGATCTCTATGGGATATAGACCTAGTAGTGGTATTGCTGGATTCAAAAGGTATGCAGTTTGACAGCCCTTTGGGAATTATTCCAAATTGCTCTCTAGAATGGTTGGATTAATTCCCTCTGCTCTGTCATCATGATCCAGTTCAGATTCTGATAGCGAAACACCAAAAACAGCAAATGTATGGCAGCTGGCAAATGTGCTGACAAACGAGAAGCAAGAAACAGCAGAAGGAACAGACAGTGAGACTTGAAAACCAGTTTCCCCTGTTCTTCGGTGCTCCTCCATTAACTTGCATTGTTACAGGGTACTTCTTCAGGAACATCAGCTAATTACACCAGCTGGATCAGATTAATGTTCAGTACTTGGAGAACAATTGTGCCATAATTCTGAAGCTAAGAATGAAGGAATTACTGCTTTTGTCAGACACTTCATAGCTGAAAGGAATTCATTGCCTTATTAAGGCTAGAACAAGTGCTGGACTCTTTGGGAGCTTGATAAGTCTTACCATTGAGTTTTGCAGAAACCAAGGAGCAGGATCCTTTTGCCTCAGTACCACATATTCTTCCTGTTTTGTTTCTCCTAAACAAGCATTGCCTTAAAGCAAGGAATGAAAAGATACTACTTGTATAGTAAGAACTCTAGTGAATCGGACAATTTCCTATTTTATGTCCTGTGCTTACAATAACCTGACCTCTTTTGATCCCTCCCTAGGAACAGATTTGCACATCTTTTTGTCCAATATTTTCCTAAACAAAATGATAATATTGTTTAAAAGAACAACAACAAAAGAATATGAGTTCCTTGAGATCAGGAACTGTCTTTTTTTTTTATTTACATCTTCAGTGTTTAGTACAATGCTTTGCACAGAGTAAATATTTAATAAATTCATTCTATCACAAAATTAATTTTGTTGGTGTTGAGTCTTTTTTTTAGTTGTGTCTGACTTCCTGAAACCATTTGGAGTTTTCTTTCCTTTTCCAGCTCATTTTACAGATGAGAAACTGAGTCAAACATAATCTGATGTAGCCCCAAAGACAGTGCAAGATTTTTTCAGGTTTTTAAGGACATCCATATTAAAAGGAGCATATCTTCTACTCTCTTGACCTGCAGAATTATACTGTTGAATCACGGGAAAAATTTGAAGTTTGAAATCATTATCTACTTCTTTTCCATTTTCAATTGCTTCAATAAGCCCTCTTTCTAATCTAGTTACAGGAGTGGGATTTGTCCAGGGTCATATAGCTAATAACTGGCTAAGGCCAGATTTGAATTCAGAAAAATTAATCAAGAAGACAATAAACCTCATACTCTATCTACTTTACTACCTAACTGTCCCATATCAGAATATACTTTTCTCTTTGTAGATCTGGTGTTTTTCTCTTGGTAGATACCTGGACTTAGGAACTTTCAGACTTGAAGCTGTCCTTAAGGTAACTCCCAAAGTTGGCACTGCCCAGAAAATTTTCCTTCTCTGGCTAGAACACAAATTGAAAGATTTCACTAATTTGGGAATTCAAAGTCCTTTCCCTCCCTCCTATCACCTTTATATTAGAGACTGGGATCCAGGAATAGTGTCTTTGAACTTCCTTCTCAGTCCCAATTGGAGCACAAATCTATGACTGCCATATACTTCTGCTGCAAATTGCTATCCCTTGTCCCTAGGGATGAAGAGAAAACTGTACATGGGTTCAAGGTCCCCATCTTTACACTTCAAGATTCAATTAACCTCCCTAGTTTTCTTTCTTGTTTGATTTGTCTGATTCTGGAAGAGGAAGGTTGAAGCAGCCCAATAATATAGTTTTGCTGTCTATTTCTTTCTATAACTGGTTTACTGTCTTCTCTAGGAATTTGTATGCTCTACTACTTGGTGCATATACATGTAGTATTATTACTGCTTCGTTGTTTATGGTACCTTTTAACAAGATGTAGTTTTCTTCCTTATCTCTTTTAATTAAAACTAGCTTTATCTAAGATCAGAATTGCTATCAGAATTTATATCCTGTGCTTACAATAACCTGCATTTTTCTGCTTCCTCTTTAGGAACAATTTGCACATCTTTTTGTCCATTTTTTTCCTAAACATAAAGATGATATGGTTTAAAACAACAACAACAAAAAGAATATGAGTTCCTTGAGGGCAGGGACTGTCTCACTTCTTTATTTGCATCTTCAATGTTTAGCACAATGCTTTGCCTAGAATAAACATTTAATAGTTTCTTTTTGTTTCAGATGAAACATAAGAAATTCTCTTCCAGCCTTTTGCCCTTATTCTGTGTGTATCTCTGTTTCAAATATGTTTGTTGTAAACAACATATTGTAAGATCTAATTGCTAATCCACTCTGCTATATGCTTCCATTTTCTGGGAGAATTCATCCCATTCACATTCATAGTTATGATTACCAGCTCTATATTCCCATCCATCTTATTTTCTTTTGTTCTCTCTTTTCAGCCTGTCCCTCCTTAGCAGTACTATGTTTTTTAACCCACTTCACCCTCTACCTACCCCACCTTCTTTCACCCTCTCTTCTTTTCTTACCCATTTCTCCTCCTCCTTCTTTATAGGGTAAGATAATTTTTTTATACCCAATGAATGATTAAGTTATTCCTTCTTTGAGCCACAACTGATGAAATTAAACTTCAAAAATGCTCATCCCCTTCCGTTTTTTCCTTCTATTGTAATAGGTCTTTTGTGCTTCTTCATGTGATCTAATTTGTCCCATTATACCTCCCCTTTCCTCTACTCCCAAAACAATCTTTTTTCTACCCCTTAATGTCTTTTTCTTAGATATCATCACATCAATATCCATTCACAACCACACCCTCTGTCCTTGTGATGGCCCCTTAAATGCCCCAATAAGAAATACAGTTCTCAAGAGTTAGATATCATTTTCCTATCTAGGGATATAAACAGTTTAATCTTTAAATAATATATATTTTCCTCCTGATTACCTTTCTATGAATCCTGTGTTTGAAGATAAAATTTTCTGTTTAGTTCTAGTTTTTTATTAAATAAATCATGATCATTTGATTGAAATTCTCTTACTTCATTGGGGATCCATTTCCTTTCCTGAAAGATGGTATCTCATTGGATAGCTAATTTTTGCTTGTAACCCCAGGTCTTTTGTCTTTCAGAATATGGTATTTCAGGCCCTCTGATCCTTTATTACATATGCTGTCAGATCCTGGATAATCCTGACCATTGTTCCTTAATACTTGAATTGCTTTTGTCTGAGAGATTGCAGTATTAGAAATTAAAATTATAGTTCTGGAGTTTTACAACAATGTTCCTTGGGGGTTTCTTTGTGGGATGTCTTTTCAAAAGTGATAGATGGATTTTTTCAATGACTATTTCTGCTCTAGTTTTAGTATATCAGGGCAGTTTTCCTTGAAGAATACTCTCCGGGCTCTTTTTTTTGGTCATAGCCTTCAGGTAGATCAATAATTTTTAAACTGTCTATCCTGGATCTATTTTCCAGATCAGTTGTTTTTCTATTGAAATATTTTACATTTTCTTCCACTTTTTTATTCTTCTTAGTTTGACTGATTCTTGATGTTTCATAGAGTCATTACCTTCCATTTGCCCCATTCTAGTTTTTAATGTGTGATTTTCTTCAATTAGCTTTTGTATATCTTTTCCCATTTGATTAAATTTAATTTTCAAGGTGGATTTTTTGCAATATTTGGCCTATTGTGTTTTTTAAGGAATTCCCTTCCTTTTCCAATTTATTGACTCTCTTTTGTCTTTTAAAGTCTTTTATGAGCACTTCCTAGAAGCCTCTTTGGTCTTGAGACCAATACATTTTGTCTTCATTTGAGTTGGTGTTTTGGATCTTCCCTGTCACCATAGTAGCTTTCTGTGGTTAAGGTTCTTTCTGTTTCTTGCTTATTTTATTTCTTTTTTTCTTTCTTTCTATTTTTTTTTATTTCTCTTTTTGTAACTTTTATTGTTGAACTCTGTTCCTGGAATAAAAGGAGTGCTGTCCCAAACTTCCTGTATTACTCCGAGCCTTGGCTTTGAATATCATCCTTGCCCCTCAGAACAAGGAACTGAGCTATTGGACTCTGTACTCTCTTTTGAAGATGGAAAAATGGAAAAAAAAAAAAAGTCCAAGAGTTAGAGAGGAGCCACAGAGAGGGAAGACTACTAGCTCCTTAGCTAATAGTCATCTTGAGGCAGCTGATGTCTCTGAAATTCAGTGTGACAACTGGTAAAGCATATTCTCACATTCAGGATTGTTGTTTGTCTTTGTTCTAGAAGAAGATCCTCTCATCAGAGGGGTGTTGCCATAACATGTAAGTAAATTGGATTTAAATGAGGGAGATTTATGTAAATTCACCAGAGTCTCTTTCTCATCCAGAACTATTTGGGTGGCAAGAAGATTGAAGATGGCCCTGGATGCAGTGGGAAACCTTGGCCTTTTTCAACTAAGATCTTTAACAGGTCTTAGTTTGACTGAGGCAGTGCCCAAATCAATGATTAAGATTAGGTTAAGAAATGAGGCAGACAAAATTTGATTTGGGAAGGAAAGATCTTTAGGGTTTCTGTCCAAAACAGAAATAATTTCTATTTATATTCACTCTGAGGCAATCAGGGTCCAAATAATAACCAAGTGGGGCTTGCCCCTGTTGTTGATTTAGCTTTAAGGCTTTATAATAAATGTAGCCCATAAATTCCAAGATACCTTGGGAAATTTCAGTGATCAAAAAAAAAAAAAATTTACATTCCTTTGGCCAGAGCACCTGCAGGTAAGGGTATGATACCCTATGAAGAAGAAAAGAAGGAAGAAAGGAAGGAAGGAAAAGGAAAGAAGGGAAGGAAGAAAAGGAAAGGAGGGAAGAAAGGAAGAAGGAAGAAAAGAAAAAGAAAGGAAGGAAGGAAGGAAGAAGCTGTGTTGCCCAACTGACCAGTTTAGTTGAGGTCCCAGTGGGAAAACTCCACTCACAGAGATTTGTCTTTCCTTCACTAGGAGACCATGACATCAGAAAGGGTGATTCCATTACACATAAGTGAGCTACATTTAAGTGAGAGTGGGCTGTGCAAAGTCACCAGCCTCACTTTCTCCTTACATTCAGGATACTTGCCTTACAGTAAGCATGTTTACATCCTACAAGGAGTTGCCCATTAGTTGATTTCAAACTAGAGGATGTAGCCTGTAATGCCATCACACTGATTGGTATACCCAAATTGTTCAGAGATTTCCTGATTGATTACTTCCTTAAATTGTGATTCTACATGCCTTTGTCCTTTGTAGTTTTTTGAATATAAATCATATTTTTCACCCTCCACCCCATTTCCACTTTTACATTGAAGTCTTTGAAAATTAAAGTATATGTTGGTTCATATTTCATTTGGAACATCTATCTAGTTTGTCATAGGATTTCCCTTAAAGTATATGTTAAATACAATATATGTATACATGTTCAAACAGTTGTTTTGCTGTACAAAAAGAATCAGACTTTGAAATAATGTACAATTAGCCTATGAAGGAAATAAAAAATGCAGGAGGACAAAAATGGAGGGATTGGGAATTCTATGTAGTGGTTCATAGTCATCTCCCAGAGTTCTTTTGCTGGGTGTAGCTGGTTTATTTCATTACTGCTCTATTGGAACTGATTTGGTTCATCTCATTGTTGAAGGGAGACATATCCATCAGAATTGATCTTCATATAATATTGTTGTTGAAGTGTATAATGATCTCCTAGTCCTGCTCATTTCACTCAGCATCAGTTCATGTAAGTCTCTCCAGGCCTCTCTGAAATCATCCTGTTGGTCATTTCTTACAGAACAATAATATTCCATAACATTCATATACCACAATTTATTCAGCCATTCTCCAATTGATGGGCATCCACGTAGTTTCCAGTTTCTGGCCACTACAAAGAGGGCTGCCACAAACATTCTTGCACATTCAGGTCCTTTTCCCTTCTTTAAGATCTCTTTGGGATATAAGTGCAGTAGTAACACTGCTGGGTCAAAGGGTATGCACAGTTTGATAATTTTTTGAGCATAGTTCCAAATCATTCTCCAGAATGGTTGGATGTGTTCACAATTCCACCAACAATGTATCAGTGTCCCAGTTTTCCCACATCCCCTCCAACATTCTGCATTATCTTTCCCTGTCATTCTAGCCAATCTGACAGATGTGTAGTGGTATCTCAGAGTTGTCTTAATTTGCCAGAAATAATTAAATTCTTTTAGTTCAGTCTAATTAAAATATAATTCAGTCCAAGTTCAGCATGGGAATGTTGCTTTTAATAATATATAATCTAAGCCCCAAAGGCCATTGGTATGAAACTTTCTATTTATTGACCTGAACCTAAAAGCCCAGGCAGAGTTGTTGAGAGGGGAAAAGAAGAGAGATCCCCTCTCTTCAGTCTCGTTGTGTTCTGCTGGCTTCCAGGTTTAAGAAAGAAGATACATAATGACATGCTTTCTTGAAGTCAATGAAGGGAGAAAAGGAATCTAGAAAGAAGGCAACATGAGAGGAGCTGGCAGTCACTATCATATCTCTATCCCTAGTTTACTGCACTAGAGACTTCAGGGAATTTCTCCTTTTGATGAGATCTGGATCTCTCTCTTTCTCTTCCTCTCCTCCTTTTCTTTCTTCTCTTTCTCTCTCTCCCTCCCTCCCTCTATCTCTGTCTCTCTTCTTCCCTCCTTCCCTCTCTGTCTCTCTGTCTCTATCTCTTTCTTTGTCTGTCTTTTTCTCTCCCTCTGCCTCCTTTCCTCTCTGTCTCTTTATGTGTGTCTTTCTGTGTCTGTTTCTATCTCTGTCTGTCTGTCTCTCCCTCCCTCCCCTCTTTCTGTGTCCCTCCCTCCTTCCCTCCTCTCTCTCATCGAATTCCTGACTGACCAACCATAAAGTTATTCAGGCAAATCTAAAGACCTTGCTTACTTATGATCCTCTCTTATGAAAATAAGATTTATGTAGTACTTTTTGGTTTGCAAATGTCAATGTTTTTCAGAGTGCTATCTAAGAAAGACAGAGTTAGATCTTATATGTGGGTTTATTCCTCCTAAGAAGGAAGGTATGTAGGTTATCCCTAGGCTGGGTTGTTTTTCAGAAGGTATATTGTGGCTCTGTATCAGCTGAGAATAGACATGAGCCAGTCTGAGTCGATTTTGTAGCACTAAACCAACACTGCAAAGAATTTCTGATATGCCCAGCTCAAAGCATGCTCAGTTTGTCACTTCCTTGCTAGTTGAGACTCCCAGGTCAGTCTGGCCTCCTTTGGATAGTAAGAGGCTTGACCAAATCAAGGTGGCTAGTAAAAATCATTAACTGTCTTAGTTTCACACAAAAGACTTCATATCTATTATTTTCATTGGGTCTTCACAACATACCTATGAGGCAAGTGCTATTATCCCCATTTCAATGCCTTAGTTTCCTCATCAATAAAATAGGGATAATAGTACCCATCTTCCAGGATTCCTGCAGGTTCAAATAAGATTATATTTGAAAAGTGCTTTGCAAAACTTAGTGTACCATATAAATACTATATTTTATAATAAATTATTTCACAGATAAGGAAATTAAGGCAAATAGGGGTTAATCGACTTATCCAAGATTACATGGATTTGATCTCAATAATTAAAAACTCTAACCATTTCACCACCTGAATGCATTACGGTGACTAAGTTTCTTTTACCTCTTCCTCTCCCCAGGATACAGAACTGGAAGGGACTTTTAAAGTCATCAAATCTCACTCATTATAGGGATAAGTAAACTGAGTTTTAAATTGCCCCAAGGTCACACAGCTAGTAATTGGCCACGGTGAGATTTGAGTTCTGTTTTCTTCACTTGAAACCCAATCTACTCCAAGATGTTCTCTCCATCTAGAGTCTCTAATATGGTTGTGGGAAATCGACAATGGGGAGAATAACCCCACTTAGCAACCCCCTAAAAACAATCAGTGGCTTCTTTGGTCAGATGACCCCTATCAATCCTAACTTGGGCCCCAGGGCCTCAGCTGTGGGGAGAGCTGTGGACAAAGATTAAGTAAACACATGTTCAGTTATAACCTTGAATTCTGTATCATGGGTGGTTTGCAATGGGCAGGGCTGGAATGAGGTTAGGGGGGAAGAAGAGATAAGTTTCGTTCACCTTTCTCTTCCTGTGACTCCAAGATCCCATACCTTTCCCCCTCCCCCCCCCCTACTCCCTCTCTTTGCAAAAGAAGAGATGAACTAATTACATGATCTTGGCTGGGCAAGAGAGTTTTCTTTTATGAGCCTCAACTTTCTTGTCTATGAAGTCCTTTAACTTTAAACTGAAGCTCTTACTTTAGCTTTCAGGAATGAGGCTTGTGTTGTAATGCCAGAGAAACTGAACAAGATAGAGATTAGAGAGTATTTAATAATTTATTAAATGGAGAGATATACTGGGATCAAATGGATCCCTGGTTTGGTCCCAGGGCTGAATGAGACTATGATCTCCAAGAATCGAGCAAACAATGTGAGTTCCCAAAGACAAATATATATATACTTGGCTCAGATGCAGAGGGTAGACTGAGGCAGGGGCAGAGTCAGGGTCCTGAGATAGAGAAAGGGACTCTGACTGAGTGGGGTGAGCCTCTGGAGATGAGATGACATAATCAGGGGGAGGCACCCCGGACATGGGGAGAGGCATCTTGAAAGACAGTATCTGACATTCTGGTAGCTTGAGATGGGGGAGAGGCATTCTGATATTCTAAAACATAAGATCTTTTATCCTTATCAAGTGTTCTGATAAAAAGGGAGGGGAAGTTTTGCAGAACTGAGAAGCAGGGAAACCAAGGCAAAACTGAGTCAGGATAATTAGGGAAACTAAGTCAGGACAATAAAAGAGAATTGTGGCATAACAGTGTACCCCTATTGACTATATTTAACCCTAAGGTCCTGAATGATCTAGCAAAAAGATTGCATTCTAGTCATTCCTAATCTGAGGAATGTCCGATGGCAGAAATTCCAAGGTTCTGTCTGAGGAAAAGGGAGAGAAATAAAGTGGAGCTGGGGCAGCTAGGTGGTGCAGTGGATAGAGCACCAGCCTTGAATTCAGGAGGACCCGAGTCCAAATCTAGTCTCAGACACTTAACACTTCCTAGCTGTGTGACCCTGGGCAAGTCACTTAGCCCCAGCCTCAGGAAAACAAACAAACAAACAAACAAATAAATAGATAAATAAGTTGGAGCTGGAACATTAAAGTTGTTGCATGGATGTCCCAAACTCTCTCAAGCTAGAACTTTCATTAGGAGGTAATACTATTCAGTAGCCACATATTCTTTATAATATTCTTGAATTTTGTTGTAGTTGAAAAGATGCTCTAATTCCATTGACTTCCAGAAGTTCTCTTGGTCTTTTTCAGTATTCTCTTAAATAATGTCTGCCTTAGCTCAACTATTCCATGGTTTCAGTTTAAAATCCTAATAGATAACTCTATTTCTACTTCCCGCAGACCTTTTCTCAATGAATATGTCTACCTAGATATCTCACTAGTAACAATGACACAAAATGTCCAAATTTGAGTTTATCATCTTTTTGAAACCTGCCTTTTCCTTAAATCTTTTATTCTATTCATTTGTTTGTCTTTAAATCTTCATGACCTCATTTGAAGTTTTCTTGGAAAGATACTGGAATGTTTGCCATTTTCTTCTCCAGTTCTTTTTACAGATGAGGAAACTGAGGTAAACAGGTTTAAGTGACTTGTCTAGGGTCACACCACTAGTAAGTGTCTGAGGCTAGATTTGAACTCAGGAAGATGAAACTTCCTGTTTCCAAGCCCAATGTTCTATTCACTAAGTGTTCTATGGCACTTAGCTTCCCATTCTATTGGTAGTACTACAATATTGAATTACTTAGGCTTCATGTTTAACTTTTCTCTTTCCATTAATCCATTAATCACCAATCAGCTTTCAAGTCCAATTGAGGCTATCTTGGCAAAATCTATTGAACCAGCTGGGGTTCAGGGATGTCTTAATGATGTCTCTGAAAGAATTCAGGCTCAGATCATCTCCAAATCAAGTAACAATATTTATCTATTTGAATTTTATGTACTCAGTGGATCTTTCATAAGGGAAAAAGTCATTTAGCAGAAGCTAGGATTTATATAGAGATGGGAGAGTAAGAAAAACAGGAGAATTGGGCAAAACCAGAAAAATTGATAAGATTTTTCACATATAGGCATTGTATAGGTAAAGTCCTTTTCTTCTTTATGCTTGGACATATCTTAAATAAGATTTTGTACACATGAATGCTGTATGGGGAAAAAAAATAGAATCCTTTGGTGTTTCCAAGCCAATATTAGTTATCAGACATTCTGCTTTAAGTGGGTATCTGCTTGTGACTGATCCACTGGGACCCCCTGAATACTGACATGTTTATTGCTCACTGCAGAAAACTTTTGTTTATCTCATCAAACCTATCCATTTCTTTCCACCTTTACTCTTAATAGTGTCCCCAAAATGAGTGTAGAAGATTGAGTGCTGGGCCTGGAGGGAGGAAAATCTGAGTGCTAAACCGAACCTCTAACACTCAGTGTGAGCTGTTACCTTAGAATAGCTTCTTGACTTCCAGTTTTACAGACTACCATCTGTAAAATGAGGAGCTGAACTATCTCTAAATTTCCTACTAAATTGAAATAAATTAAGATCACTTCATTACCTTTTCCTTTATCATGATAAAATCTTAATTGTCCTCCTGCCTCCGATCTCTCTTCTCTCACACCTGCCCAGATTTCCCTAAATCACTGTTCTAACCATATTACTCCTCTGCTCAAAAAAGTCTTCAATGGCTCCCTGTTTCTAACTGAATAAAGTATATAAGCATTGAAAACCCTCTGTAGACGATTGCAGGCAACTAGGTGGTTTAGTGGATGGGATACCAGGCCTGGAGTCAGAAAGACCTGAGTTCAAATCCATTCTCAGACAATTAGCTTCGTGATACTGGATAAATCACTTAAATTTGTTTGCTTTGGTTTCCTCATTTATAAATGAACTGGAGAAGGAAAGAGCAAATCACTCTAGCATCTTTGTCAAGAAAACCCAAATGAGGTCATGAAGAATTGGACACAACTTAAAAAACAGACACTAGTTCCGACCTATCTTTCTAGCTATTCTCTTATACTTCAAATTGGGCTGCCCATTAACCTGAATGTTTTCATTCCATTTTACACCCTTTTTTCTTTACAATCTACCTTATACTTGAAATGCATAAATTTAAAGTGTCTGGTCGTAGACATTAAGTTGTGTGACCCTGAGCAAGTCATTTACCCCCGTCTGCCTCAGTTTTCCATCTGTAAAATGAGTTGGAGAAGGAAAAGGCAGATCACTCCCATATCTTTGCAAAGAAAACCCCACGCGGTCAGGAAGAGTCCGAAGTGATAGAAATCAACAGAGTAACATTCCTTTATTAGATCATAATCTCCAACCAGTCGGTCAGCAACCACTTATTATGTGCTTGGCTTTGTGCCAAGTGTTTCCTTTACGAAGAAATCGTCACTGCACACAAGGGCTGTGCTTCCAGGAAAACCTGCAGTAGAGTCCTGTAATAAACACTCTACCAGAAAGAAAAGGAAACACTGTAACACTCATATGGGGACTGGGGAGAAAAGAGAGCATCGCGGTTACACAGTAACCAGGTAAACAGTTTTGTCTGCTTGAGACGTCTTCCTTAAGGTCTACGGGGCCCAGGACTAGAAGAGTATCACCTGTTTCTCCACGACGCCGCCTTCCCCCAAAATCCCCGCCAGAGCCCTAATAGTTGCATTCGGCTAAATGGAATTGAATTGAGTGAGAGCCTGCGTCCAGGCAAGGTCCAATCGGGAGCTTCTGGGGGAGCCGTCACGTGTTGGCGCGGGGCCAATGGGCCGAGAGAGGGCGGGGCCAAGCTCAGGTCCGCCAGTGCGGCTCTCGGGGTCACCAGTACGCCTGGGCTGCTGAGTCCGGCAGCTGTGTGGTAGCATGGCGGCGAACGCGGCGCCGAGCGGGAAGCCTGAGGAGCAGCGGCCGCAGCCGGAGGCGGTGGCGTTCCAGGCGAGCGGTAGGGGCGGAGCCGCGGCCTGAGGCTGGTCCCGGGGCAGAAGCTGGTGGAGGCTGGCCTTCCGTCACTGCCCTCAGTCAGCCCGGAGTCCGCCGGGCCCCTCTAGCGCTCTCGAAGTTCCAAGTCCGTGGGGCCCTGAAGGGAAACCGGCAGAACCCCGCCCCCGGGTGGGGACGAGGGCGGCGTGGGGGGGTGCCCCCGGGGTCAGGGAGGCCGGGAACACACTCTCTCTCCCCCCTCCCCCAGTCTCTCGTTGAAATGGACCCCAGGCCAGGACTACACTTTGGGTACTATGGGGGAAGTCAATCTGGGAGAGCTTCCTGGAGGAGGAGTTGTTTCTGACTGATATCCCTCTGCTCCAGAGCATCAGCACATTCGATACAACCCGCTGCTTGATGAGTGGGTGCTGGTGTCGGCTCACCGAATGAAGCGCCCCTGGCAGGGGCATGTGGACCCCCTCCCCACTGACACCATACCTCGGCATGACCCCAAAAACCCCCTCTGCCCCGGGGCAGTTCGAGCCAATGGCGAGGTAACCTGACTTCCCCCTCCTTGGGCATCTTGCTCTCCTTCCCTGATCTACTCCACACGTACCTAGGCCCTTTCTTAAATATCCTTCCTCCCCCCCTTCACAGCTCAGATCCCCGCTTTCAGAACTCCCATAGGGCTTTGAGATTGGGGAGAACAAGAGCTCTCCGGTGGGCCCCATCTAGTGGATAGAGCAGCTGAGCCAGTTGTCAAGACCCTCAGACTCTTATTAACAGTGTGACCCTAGGCAAGTCATTTAATGTCTGCCTTAGTTCTCTCTTCTGTAAAATGGAGAATAATGGCACCTACACCCCAGGATTGATGTGAGGATCAAATGAGATAATATTTGTAAAGTACTTGCTGCAGTGGATGGCACACTATGGGTACTATATAAATGCTTATTCTCTTCCCTGCCCCATGCAGGTAAACCCCAACTACGAGGGCACCTTCCTGTTCAATAATGACTTCCCTGCCCTGCAGCCTGATGCCCCCAGTCCTGGTAAACAGAGATCCTGCCTCCTCAGGAAAATGGGGATTGGGGAAATTTTGACTGATGGTAATTTTTCCCTCTCAGACTGATACCTTCCACTATTATGCTTTCACCAGGACCCAGTGATCATCCACTCTTCCGAGCTGAAGCTGCACGAGGAGTTTGGTAATGGTTTAGACAATCCTCAAAATCTTTTGTATTGGGATGTGCTTGGGAGGAGGGTGTCCTGAAGCCTCTTCCTGTCCAAGATGGTTTTTTTTAAACCCTTAAGTCTGAGTCTCCCCTGCTCCCTATACACTGTGGGCCCTTCCATTCCTTCCTAATCCCAAGTAAGGCCCTATGTCATCTCCTACCTCCATCCTATTAGTAAGGTCCTGTGTTTCCATCCCTGGTCTGATATCACACTGCCGCTCATGTCTATCCCTGAGATTCGAGCTGTCATTGATACATGGGCCTCAGTCACGGAGGAGTTGGGTTCTCAGTACCCTTGGGTCCAGGTCAGTAAGGTCATCAATTGCTTATTAGAGCCCCAAGAGAAAGGAGGGTGGGATCTAGAACTCTTGGTTGCTTAGATTCCTGTAGGTATGTCTTACATTGCAGATTAGCATTGAGTTGGGGTTACTTCTGACCTTGTGGAGAACATAGTAACTATCTTCTAATTATTTGAAGAGTTGTAATTTAGAATAAGTAATTTTAAACTTGTTTTAGTAGATTCCAGAATTCAAAAGTAGTAGTATGCAGATGTTTCAGAAAGGCACCTTAAGGTTTGATATATGGAAAAAACTTCCTATTAGAAGTTGCTCAAAAGTAGACTAGATTGCTTTGGGAAGTGGTCGAGTCTCCCTAATTGGGGAGTCTTCAAACTCTGTAGCAAGATGACCACCTTCTGAACTAGATCGTCTCTGAGGTTCTTTCTAGTAATGATGTGAAAATTATTGTCTCTGATCCAATGGCTGATAAACTTTTACTTCATCCCTAGATCTTTGAGAACAAAGGAACCATGATGGGTTGTTCCAACCCTCACCCCCACTGTCAGGTAAATTTCTCATTTTCCGTTGTCCTTAGTTAGAACGTAAACTCCTTGAGGTTGAGATGGTTTTGTTGGTTTTTTGTTTCCCAGACCCTGGCAAAGTGCTTGGCATGTTGCATTTGCTAATTAAGTACTTGATGGTTTGTTTTATCCATTCCGTTTATCCCTTAGTACACTCCTAACTTTTTTAAACATTTTTTTAAATTTTATTTTCCATTGATAAGGGTAGGGGATGGATACAGAGATTTCTGGATTCCTGGGCTGTAGCTTTGTGGAGAGGAAGTATGGGGTGAGAATGGTTGTAATAGACTATGGGAATTGGATGGGGGTTCTTTCCAGGTGTGGGCTAGCAGCTTCTTGCCAGATTTGGCCCGTCGAGAGGAACAAAACCAACGGACCTATAAGAAGCAGCATGGGGGCCCTATGCTTTTGGAATATGGACGGCAGGAAGCAGAGAGAAAGGTAACCTTAGAGTACTTGATTATCTGAGTGTACCCATTTAGCCCATACCTTCCGCCCCTTATCAGAAACTAAGCCTAACTGCTAGGAAATTACCTTCTATAATTTCCTCTCTCCTCTCTCATCTCTCCCAGAAGACACTGATGACAGATTATGAGTGCCAGGAAGACTAAGCAAAAATGAGGGCAGAGGTGGAGAGAGGGAGGGACAATTCCAGGCTCTCCAGAGGCTCCTACCCCTTACAATGTTTAAATCCCTATCCCTAGCATTTTAAGACACCAACTTTCTCTTCCAGTTTGTAAGGATACTATCTCCTTCTCTCCCTGTCCCCAGGAGCGAGTGGTCCTCGAAAGTGAACATTGGCTGGTGCTGGTGCCCTTCTGGGCTGTCTGGCCTTTCCAGACACTGCTGCTGCCACGGAGACATGTGAAAAGGCTCCCAGAGTTGAGCTCTGTGGAGCGAGATGGTGAGAGGACTTAATCTTCCTCAGATGGGTCCTGCTATTCCCTCTCGGCAGTTTCTCTGGACCTTCTCCCAGTCCCTTTGGTTATTTGAAGGGGCATAGGGGGAGGTGGTAGGGCAGCTGGATGGTTCAGTAGCTAGAGATCTGGGACTGGAGACAGAAAGACCTGAGTTAAATTTTACTTCAGACAATTATTAGCTGTGTGACTCTCATCTAATCTGTCTTAAGGAAATGGCTTTGTCAAGAAAAACCCTATGGACTGTGTGGTCTAGGGAGTTACTGGGAGTCAAAGAATGTCAAGTGCTGAAACTCTGAATAGGTGCACTTGAATCAGACATTGGAGCACTTAAGGCTAATTACCTATTCAAAATAAGACAATGACTATTAGCATATGTTTGGAATTCTCACAGTTAATGCTGGCACTGTGTTTGAGGTTAGAGAATTATAGGTGAGGATTAGGAGGTGGGGTGAGAGAGGCCAGAGAACTTGACTTTGTGGCAGGACCAGGAGAAGGGAAATTCTTGGTGTTCTTGTGGCAATTTGTCTCCTTCACTTCTCCCCCTAAAGACCAAGGACTTTTACTTATCCTGACTCCTGCTGTTTCTTAGGCCTCCAGGAAGCTAGCTGGGACTTTGTAAAACAGGACTGAACATCAAAAAGGAGGTGGTAGCATTGTATCTAGGTAATTAGATGCACGTGGATAGTGCCAGGCCTGGAGTCACTAAGACTTTATCATTTGAGTTCAAATCAGGTCTCAGGCATCTGCTAGCTGTGGGACCCTGGGCAAATCACTTAACATGTGTGCCTCAGTTTCCCCATCTATAAAATGATCTGGAGAACAAAATTGCAAACCATTCCATTATCTTTGCCAAGAAAATCCCAAATTGGGATCACAAAGAACTAGACACAGGTAAAACAATAAAAACTATTATAATAAGGCTCTAGCTTTGTGAGATGGGTTTCTGTCTTTTAGGCAAGGATGGGCAAAGCAGGAAGAGTGAACCCATGAATTTTAAATGTCCTGGTTTCTAAAATTGCAGTTGTAGTTTCTGCTTGTCTAGGTACTGAATTCAGATGATAACAGCAACTCTGTTCCAGATTTGGCCAGCATCATGAAGAGGCTCCTGACCAAATATGATAACCTATTTGAGACATCCTTCCCATACTCCATGGGCTGGCATGGTGAGGTTCATTCCCCACTCACTATAGGAATATCTGGGGTACCTGAATCCAAGAGATAACTCAGATCTGATGTTTCTTTTCAGTTTTGCCCAACAAAAAACACATCTCCCATCAAGCCTTGTTAAATTATCCTATTAATAATATAAAGCATTCTGGGAGTTGTGGTTTCACCCAAGCCCAGCTGAATTGTTGGGAACTGGACATGCTGGGAGTTGAGTTCTCTGGATAAGATGTTTATAGCATGATCTCACTATATTTCCCATAATGCTGTCCTGCAATCTACCTACTGGGTAGGACAGAACAGAAGTTTAGTCTGAGATGAAACTTAGCTTTTTAAAACATGCTTTGGAAAACAGTACTATTTTCCACGGAGACCTGTTGAAAGCAGAGCACGTTCAAAACAAACAACAACAAAAAAATCGACTTAAAAATACTTATGATTTTCTCTTACTTTTACATTACCTTTATTTCAGAATATATCCCAACAAGCCGTTTCGTATAATACAGAATTTGGAAGAAAAAGGTCCACTTAGTAAAAAACCAACCAACACATGAACTGAGTTGGACAGTATATTTTACTCCATATCTATAGACCTTCCCCTCTCAAAGAGGAGGTACAGTTTTTCGGCTTCTCCAGTGTCAAGCTTTAGTCGTTATAATTTTTTGTTCTTTCCATTTACATGGTGTATGTTGTTCTGCAGGGTCTGCTTCATTCTGCACTTGTTCACATAAGTCCTGGGAATAGACACTAATTAGTTATGTGCTGCTATTAACTGTTCAAGAGAGAATGAATCCCTAATCTTCTATTTCCCTCCCTTCCCAGGTGCCCCTACTGGGGCTGAGGCTGAGGCTGACTGTGATCACTGGCAGCTCCATGCGCACTATTATCCACCACTACTTCGATCAGCCACCATCCGCAAGTTCATGGTTGGTTATGAGCTGTTGGCCCAGGCTCAGAGGGACTTGACTCCAGAGCAGGTCAGCCCAGTATTTAATAGGTTTCCATCACTTCAAGGGTCCCGGATGTCAAGGGGACAGGGAAAGGGTCTTCAGGGCTTCTGCCCCTTCTCCCAGTTTTTATTCCCTCTCCCCAGGCGGCCGAGCGATTGAGGACACTTCCAGAAGATCATTATAAGCTTCAACCGAAGGACTCATCTTGACATGTGGTCCTGTGGAGGAAGCCACGCTTAGGACAGTTCCAAGCTGCTCTCTACATCTCCACCCCCAATTTACTTCAACCCCCTTATCTCATAGGTGGAGGAAGGTCTTGAATTGCAAATAAATCTTTTGTTCCTGGCTTCAGTAGCTGCTTAGAGAGGGGAGGAGGAAGAAGACTGTTTCCCCTTGCCTCTGGTCTGAGGCCTTGAGGGGTGCCCTGTGCTTTGGGGGCCAGCCTCCCTGAGGCTCCTGTGGATAGTAGTCAAACCCTAGCCAGGCTGGAGCCAGGTTCTGCCAAAGTCTGGCCCTGTATCAGCCCTTCAGGGAGGGGGCCCAGACAAGCCGGCGGCGGTGCCTCTCTGCTGGCAGACACTCCACAAGGGTGTTCACATGGCTCGCTTTCGCCCTCCCTCCTCCCTCCTCCCTCTTTCCTCCTCCCTCCTCCCTCGGGCTGTAGGCACACTGATACAGTGATCAGTTATGAGTCTGTAGCAGCCTTCCTGGAATGGGGGAATAGGGGGCCAGGGTGGGGAAGGATTCCAGACGGGTAGAGAACTTTACAGACTACTTTAACACTAACTTCACTGAATTTTTAGGATAGACAGCCTGATGTGGAATGGAGAACCGGAAATATTAGTGTTCGTTTACATAAATGGCCAGTCCTAGGCCCATACTCTTGATTTGTGGGCAGGGTGGGGCTTGGCTTGGAGCTGGGTCTGAATCTTAGCCCTGCTTCTTAGCAGCTCTGTGACCTGGAGTGGAAGACCAGGGCCATTTTTTGTTCATGTAAAGTGGGGATGGGGAAGGGAGTCCACAACAAGGAAGAGATTTATCTTTAAAGGTCCCTTTTAGCTGTAAATTGTGTGATTTCTGGTCCGTCGTTATTTCCACTATATTATGGATCCATTCCAAGTCTTGGGTCCTGGCTCTGCTTCAGGAGCCAACAAGAACTCAAAACTTTGGGAAAGGAATTTCACCTCTAGTCCTTGGTTTCCTTGGGTAAAATGAATCCCTTGTGCTAAATCAGGCTTCTTAATCTGGGGTCTGGATAGACTTCAGGGGGTCTGAACTTGGAAGAGGGGAAATTTATACTTATTTTCACTAATCTTTAAATTTGGCATTTCCTTCAATGTAGGCAACAAAAACTTAAATATGAGAAGAGGTCTGAAAACACCAAATTGCCAAAGGGATCCAGAGCACAAAAAACCCTAGATTTGCTATCTAAGAGTCCTTAACATCTCTTGCCATTCAAGAATGGATTTTAGGATCATTACTTTCCTGCTACAGTTTGCCTCATTTCACTTGAGGTTCCCCATTTCGAATATTAAACCATAAAGTGAAGAGAGTAGGAGAAATGGCAGGAATGTCATGAAAGGTTAAGGTCTTTGAGGGAAGGGTCTCGAAGCACTTTTCTTTGAGCTGGGAGCTCTGAAGCCAGTGAAATTGTAAGGATCCTTATTGAAGTTCCCCTTCCTCTTTACCCGACTTAATTAGCCTTCAATTATCTAAATGCTATTAGCTGGCCGACTTCTACCCCAAACCCTTCCATCAATTACCCAATACTGTTTTGTCTGCAATACACTCTTATCAACAGTCTAAGGCATTTTCCAAAGGTGGATTAGTCTAACATCCTATTGGGGCAGCTGGGTGCGGGGGAAGAATGGGGACTTTCCCGTATTCTCAAATTAGGGGACATGTCTTCTGGCGAAGATCCAGGAGAACCAGCCTTGAACCTTTCCAACAGAAATCCAGGGCTCTGGACCTCCGGAGTTACAATTCTCGCTTGGGTTTTCTCAATTTGAAACCTTGGCTTTCCAACCCTAAGACCCTCACTCAGCCTCTTAACACTCCCTCGGTAGCCCCCTTCTAGACTCCCGCCCTCCCTCAAACTTGCTGCCCCTCCCGCTCGCGGGACAGGAAGTGTCCGGGCAGGGGTGGGGGCCTGGGCGGTGGCTGGTGATTGGCAGTGCAGGACTCCAATGGGCCTCAGAGCCCACCCCTTTACCCTTATTCCCCAACTCCGCCGGGACCGGAGGGCAAGAGCCGGCCCCGCTCTGCCCTCAGGGGCGGGGGGCCGGAGGCTGTGTAGCGGAGGAGGGAGCGGGCGGGCTGGCGGCGGCGGCGGCCGCGTAAGGTGAGGACCCGACCGGTGGGCGGGGGGGCGGTGTAAACGCAGCTGGTCCCTCTGCGGGGCTTCGACCCGGGTGTGTCTCCCCAGTCTAGGGTGGAGAGCTTGGATTGGGTGTTACAACGCGTGCCGGTCTCCCCGGCCACCCTTAAATCCCAGGCCCTCTTTAAGCTCGTTCCCTTTGTGCGCGGATCTTCTCGCTATCTTTTCTCATATGTCCCATTCCCTGAGATGTGTTTACGAATTGATATTTTAGATACTTGGGGAAGGCGAGAGGACCATGTTTGTGTTGGGGAAAACGGGAAGCCTGGTACCCCAACTTTGTGTGTGTGTGTGCGCTCGGAGTGGAGGGAGCTATCGGGAGACTGCAAAGTAACATGCGTAGATGCTTGAGAGTGTGCCTACGTGGGGGTAATGTGTGTGTGTGTGTGTGTGTGTGTGTGTGTGTGTGTGTGTGTGTGTGTGTCCAGATATGGCCAAGGACACTTCCTGAAGTTGGACCCCCTTACTCCATATACACCCCCTGCTCCTTCTGCTTTCCGCGAGTAGGGAGAGAGAGAAGGAAACCTGATGGGAGAGGAAGGGAGACGGGAGAAAATAAAGAAAAATGGAGAACAGTAAGGGAGACAGACACCGGGAGACGGGGGGTAGGGGTAGCGGGGCGAGAAACTAGGGAGGGGAGTCAGGGATTGCAAAGGTGGAGAGAAGTGTGAGGGGTGGGAGAAGGGCTTGAGCCAGAGTTTTGAGGGGCCTGAAGAGGGGTTTGGAGGGAGGGCGGGGCTGCAAGTTGCCAGAGTTTCCTGAGGGAGGAGTTTAGGGGGTTGAATTATCTGCCAAACGCAAGAGCTCTCCATCCTCTATCCCCGGCCTCAAGACCTTCCCCCTTCCCTCTCACCCTCTGGGGAGAAGCCCTGCCCAGCTGTGGGGAAACATCTGGTGGAGCTGGAGAAATGGCGAGAGGAAATGTGTATGTGTGGAGGGAATTTGTTTCTTTTCGTCTCTCTATCTGCATAAGAATGTTGATTATGCCTGTGCAGTGTCTTAAGGAAAGGCATGTCTATCTAATTGCTCATGGAGCTTGTTTCTCTGTCTGTACAGTGAGTGCCAGGGTATCTACGAATGTGTCTCTGCAGCTGTTTCTAGGTACCCACATCTGTACTGGTGTCTGGTCTGTACCTGCCTTTCTGTGTATGCTTTGTGAATCTGCTTGAGTGCATGTCTTAGGGGATTTCATTTGTGCAGACCTATGTACTGCCCTCTCTGAATTTAGTGGTGACCATTCAGCATTCCAGTTAAAAGTTGGGTTCTTGTGGGGGGGAGGAGAAGAGGGATACAACATGTGAAGCATTACATTCCCCTTTCTGCCTCCCAACACACACACAGGACACACACATGCATCGTTACACAAATGAACCCACCCATGTGGGCACACACAAATTTCAATTATTCACAGGCCCTTGTTTGAGTGATGGGACACAGAAGAATGGCATTAGGGAAGTGGGTAGACCTGAGGCCTCCTTTCCAGTCTATAGGACTTGGGGGGGGGGGCGTCCTGGCAGTGGAAGAGGCCCATTCCTTAGCTCTGGCCTTACCCCTAGGCTGGGAGTAGGGGAAGGAGGAGGAGGGGGGCCTGGCTGAGGGGCAGCCACATTCTGCCAGGGAATGGTGGGGGAGAAGGGGGTGGGAATTGGAGGAGCCAGGCAAGGGGAAGTGGGGAGAGGGGGGCTGCCTTGAACTCCCAGAGCTCAGAGCTCAGAGCTCAGAGCAGAGAACACAAGCAGAGCTGGAGTTGGCTTCGGGCTGGAGGGAGGAGGAAGGATCATGGCTACAGAGAACTCCAGGAATTAAGGTAGGGGTAGAACAAAACTCGGGGGGGGGGGTGTCCAAAGTGATAGAAGCCCTATCTCTCACTCCATAGGAGAAATTATCTGTGTCCCCATACATACAGTCAAACCACGATACAGACATGTGTACACACAGATACCTGCACACAGTGCCTTGTGTCTGAGACTGGCTGTTCCATGAAGTCTTTACTGCTCTGTTCCCCCTCCCCCCCACTCATCTCTGTCACACGCAATTCACGTTCCTTCTGTATCTCCCAGCTCCATTCTTATTCCTCCTTCCTTAAGGTGTCTCTCATCCCCTCCTCGGTCCCCTACCTCCCTTTTGTCTCTGGGCCTCTGGCAGCTGCTGTTGCATCTGGATCTCATTAGTCCTTTATTTCCCCTATTTCTCCCCTCCCTCTCCCTAAGCCTCTAAGGCTCCTTCCTAGGAGTGAATCCTGAAGAAAACTAAGAAAAGAGAGGGACAGGGTGGCCCAGCAACTGCTCAGAGCCAGACTGTCTCATCTCAGCCTTTTCGGCCCAGAGGGGGAGAGGATGAAGGACTCTGATTGGCTTAGGTGGGATTGGGGGTCAGAATATGGCTACATCCTGATACTATCTCCCCTGTTAGTGGAAGCTCCCCCTCCCCAATCTGAGCCATCCCAGGAGGCATCGGGAGTGAGGTGGGGTGATGGAATGGTTGGGTCTCCAGAATATCTCCCAGAGAGAGCACGTTTCTTAGGTTCAAGGGTTCAAATTTATCCACGTCTTTCTAAATGAGTCTGGCTATCTTCTGGGTCAGACATCTAGAGGAAAAGGGTTAACGGTGAGCTGGGCCAAGCTGGAGTGGGATGGGGGGAGCTGCTTTAGCAGGGCCAACATTCTGAGCTAGCCCCAGTGCCAAGGGTTGTCAGGAGGAGGCGGGGGTCTGGCACGGACCCCAACGCCTCCAGCTTTTGTCCTGGGCTCCCGGCCCAGAAGTGGGGCTCCTGGCCCAGAAGTGGGGCTCCTGGGGGCTGGGGTGGGGGTAGGAGTGGTGGTGGAGGGGGTGGGACTCTGTGTGTATTAGTCTGGCTCTGTGTGGGAGCATACGTATCAGGATTATGAGTGTGAAGTGTGCGTGTGGGCATTTTTGTGACTATATTGTCTCTGTCTCTGCCTTTGTTTGTATATGTGAGTGTATGTGGGTCATTGTATGTGGGCTGGTCTCTAGGGGAAATCTGTCCCCCTGCCCCAGAGAATGAGAGGCCCTCTCAGTGATTGATCTACTTTGTGCCTTGATTTCCCTTTTGGAAGGATAAAGATCCCTGGGAAGGAGAAAAGAAAGAAATAGTGCCCAGGAGGAAACAGCACTCCTGCAAGGGGGGAGGGATGTTCAGAGAAGTCTGGGGTTCCCTTGGGGTGACCTTACACTCTGCTCTTTTGCCAGATGAGCAGCAGTTGCTCTGGCCTGGGCAGGGTCCTGGTGATTGTGGCTGCAGCCCTAGTGTCTGTCTCTTCTACTGGCCCTGAGGCTTGGGGTCCCCCAGGTGAGAAAGCCCAGCACAGACCACAGCCCCAGAGTCCTGGTCTCAGGGAGTTCTCAGACCTTTGACTAGGGAGGGACTCTGGACCCTCCCACTAGGTTCCTTAGGAATGGGGCCCTCTAACTTAAGGGCTGATATCCTACCTACAACCACTGTCTCCTGATGTGGGAGGGAATTGGGGGAAGTCCAGGGAGCCAGCATGGGGGGGGGACTTTCTTCTCATAATTCATACCAACCCCATCCCCAGGTGTCCAGTACGGGCAACTTGGAGAGACCGTTGTGCTCTTGTGCCCAGGAGTGACTCCCGGGTAAGTGCCTCACCTTGTTCCCCAACCTCCTTCATCACTTTTCATATCTTCCAGGGATTTTGGAGTGGGATAGGTAGTTAAGAACTGAGGGTTTGGGGTGAGGTAAAAGGAAAATTGACTTTTGCTCTTGACCTCTTACCTTTTATCCAGAACTTAGAATAGCCCAGTACACACATACAGTAAGTATTTTATACATTTTATTTAATTTAATAAATTTTGTTGCTTGCTCCTTTTCCAACTTCATCCCGCTTGTCTTCGATCCCTCCCCACCTACCCCTTGCATCCTCAGGACACTGATTTCCTGGCATCGGGCTGATGGCCATGCACTCCTGGGGACATTGAGGTCAGAGTTAGGGCTGGGACAGCAGGAACTAGTCCTGGAGCAGGCAGATAACAAAGACGAGGGCACCTACATCTGTCAGACCCAGGATGGGGGCACCAGAGGCTCTGTGACACTTCAATTGGGCTGTGAGTTGTGTTGGGGGTGGGGGCTGAGGGTCATGGAACAATCCAGAGGATAACATGAGCGCCCCAGAGGGGGGATGCCCACTCAGGGCCTGGGAGGAAGTCTGGAGTGGAGTATTTGGTGCCTTCCTGGCAGCCCCCAGCTCCTGTCTTGTCTCCACAGACCCCCCGTCTCGTCCCATGGTTTCCTGCCGGGCTTCAGACTATGAGAATTTCTCCTGTTCTTGGAGTCCCAGCCGGGTCAGTGGGCTCCCCACGAGATACATTGCCTCCTACAGGTGTGTGAGGTGGGGATGAAAGAGGAATGGGATGGGCACATGGGATATGGGGGGGAAGGAAAAGTTGGAGACAGACAAACTACCCAGGACTTCTTTATGAAGTGTTTATAGGTAGGGAAACGCCAGCTGGGGGAATTCGCCTTCCCCGCAGCCCATAGATATAACCAGGCTTCCCTTCTCTCCTTCCTCCTGCCACAGAAAGAAAATCATCCTTGGAACAGAAAGAGGAAGGTAAAAAGCCCTGATCCATCCTGTCTTGTCCTCAGGCAGGGGAATGGTGTAGAAAGGGATGAGGTGGACAGAGGGTTTCAGGAGGCTAAGCCCAGTCCTTGTGTGGGGTCCACATCAGGGCAGCCCTGATGCCCACTGTGCCCTCCCCCCAACATCCAGGCCAGCGCTGTCTGCAGATCCCCGGCCATGCTTACTGGAACTTCCTGGGGCTACTCGGTGTGTGGTCCATGGCTCTGAGTTCTGGAGCCAGTACCGGATTAATGTGACAGAGGTGAACCCCCTGGGAGCTAGTGCCCGCCTGCTGGATGTGAGCATGCAGAGTATCTGTGAGTAAGACCCCCGAGTGACACAAAACAACTGTGCTGGCACCTGGGCCCAGTGCAAATCCAGTCTCAGACACTTAACAGTCCTGGCTGTGTGACCCTGGGCAAGTCGCTTAACCCCGGCTGCCCCAGGAGAAGCCAGAGCCATCTGTGAATCCTTCCCCCACAAGGCTGACCCTCTGCAAGAAAGTATTTATACTGCACAGAACATTCATGAATAACAGCCCCTCCCCACTCCAGTTATGTTGTACCTGCTGCCCTCACCAACCAGGGGCACATTTTAGGAACCTCAGTGACTCTTGTAACACAGAGAATGACCTCTGTGACATCTAGCTGCGTCAACCCTATCATCACCCAAAGCATCCTGCCCATGATCCCCTAGGATCTCCTACGTTGACGACTCCTACGAACTCCCTAAACATCCCTCTTGCCACCCCTTCCCCCTCCCACCCCAGCGTGCCTGTGAATGACCTTCTCAATAGTATCCCCATAAAAAGACGGGCATTGCACACATACTTGGTCATTGTGCAGAAGTTTGGTTAGCGGTTTCCCAAACCCTTTTCCACATAGGGACTATATCAACACATCTCCTCAAGGGACCCCTGAGTGAGGTAGCCCAGTCCTGTAGTGCAGGAAGCCTGGAATCAGTAGGATGTGAATTCAAATCCAGCCTCCAAGCCAAGTCACTTAATCCTGACTGTCTCAAAGCAAACTAATAAGGATTCCTGGCACTGCTTCTTGCAAAACTGACCCTACCAGCACAGAACCTTTTTGATTGTGTCTCCAGTGACCTTTATAGTACCCTATGACACCTTAGTCACTGATTCCTTTCCCACTAATTCCATTAGCACATAATGCATTCCCAACTTGTCAAAATTCTGACCCCTTAGTAATCCCTAACTGTACCCCACCTTCATGGGAGTGATCCTGGAGGGGAACCCGCTCCCTCGCTCTTGGCAGGACTGGCTGACTCCCCCGCCTCTCTTCTCTCTGCTCAAGGATTCTTCCCCCATCACCCACACTGGGACACTCATTAAGTCACTTTGTATGTCCCCAAGTCCTATAGTCACTTAGATTCTTCCTTTTCTTGAGTCCTTTCAAGATGGAAAGGTTACTAAGAAATGAAAGTGACTAAAATCTAACCTCAAACGGGTTGAGAGTTATGGACAACAGCAGGGGGGGGAGATTGAGGGGGATATCCTGTTATTCCTGACTACCCGGGGGGAGGAGGGTCCCACCATGTTTTCTGGTTAAGGAAGGAAAGAAACAAGTATTTAAGTGCCTATCATGATCTAGGTGTTGTGATCCTCTGTTATTACTCATTTAAATGGGGCTTTCTCAGCCCTGGAATACAGAAGTCATAATCTCCACTTTCCAGAGGAGGGCCCTGAGGTTCACAGATTATGTGACCATAGTTGTAGCTAGGATTCCAGCCTAACTGTCCTGCTAACTCCAGGTTCAGGGTTAGCCCAAGTGCGTTGTTCTGCCCCATTCCTCCACTGAGTGTAGCTGCCACACTTACAGGGAGCCCAAATCCCCCCAGGGGCTACTTTCTAGTCCCTCACCTCTGAGTGAGCTTTCTTTCTCCCCTCCCTCCAGCGCCCAGCTAGACTTTGCCTCTGCCCTAGCTTCCCTGACCACACTCGGTCCTACCTTATTCCTGGAGAACGAAGGAAAGAAACGAGCATTTAAGTGCCCACCATGTGCCAAGCACTGTGCTAAGTGCTTCACAAATATTATTTCTGTCAACCCGACCAGAACCGGCCTCTAACCTGTGGTTGGCCAGAGCCATACAAGCAGCCTAGAGACAGGAAAGTCAGGACACAAATGGAAGTTTAATTAATTTTAGTGTGAGGAAAATGGTGTTTGCAAGTGGAAGTGCCCTCTCTTCCTTCCCCCTCCCCTCCCATTCCCCAAGGAGGAGGGCTTAATGCTGCTGATCCCGGGGCCCTTTATACCTGAAAGGGCATGGCCAACACACTCATTCTTAGATCTTAAGATGGTTCTCATGATTAAAATTTCTTGGGACAATACAAGTCTTCTTGGGTTCTGTTGGAACACTCGTCTCAAATCTCAGGGGTAGTGACCACCCTGCAGTACATGGAATGAGTATTCTGTGATGGGAGCAGGAGTGCAGTACCTATCACTGACGAGGAACAGGGGTTGTGAACATGTGCTGGCTGGCTTTGAGAAATAACTGGGACTGCATTCCTTAGTGACACTTTCCAGAAAATGAGATCATTCCAGGGCACAAAGGATTATTGTTATGTCAAACTCAGGGCACATCCAGCTTGCTGAGCCTTAGCTCTGGAAAACAGGGTATCTCCAAAATATTTTAACATTTTATTTGATCCTCATAACAACCCTGGGAGATAGGTGGTATTATTGTCCTTGTTTTACGGTTGAGGTAACTGAGGCAGAATAGGGTTAAGTGACTTGGCCAGAGTTATACAGGTAGTATCTGAGATCATATTTAAACTCAGATCTTGTCTCCAGGCCCAGCACTATATCCACTGGCCCCCACCACCCAGGTTTTCTCTCAGGCTCTTTTTGGCCCGCCAAATTACTTGCCTAGGTTTCCTGCCTTACTTGGATGACCTTGCTTTCACCTTTATATTTGCAGCACTTTGACTTTGACTTTGACATCTCTGACTCTAGCCCCTAACATTCTATCCCCATTCCCGACCTGCCCTTCCTCACTTTATAAAATTGTTTTTGTAAGTCCTTCCATCAGCTGGTCTTGCCCTCTGGTAAAGCTTGAGTTTTCTACCTTTTGTCCCACCTTCACTTAACCTCAGGAGCAATTTTTGACCTAAACATCATCCAGTGTTTCACATTTTGCATTCTGCAATCTCTCTCCAAGGACTAGAAGCATCCTTGCTCCCTGCCTCTTCCTCTTTCAGAGCCCATGCTGGCTTTGGAACCCCATACAAAGCTGTTTTAGCTTCTGGTTGTCCACTCGTCTGCAGGACACTGATGGTGAATAGCAGAGAATCTTGGACAGAGCTAAAAGGCACTAAAGAGTCCATCTAATCCCACCCTCCTATTTTCCACAAAAGAAACAGGCCCAGGGAAGCTATGGGATTTGCCCACGAGCTAGGAAACAATAGAATTAAAATTCGAATCCAATTTTGACTCAAAACTCATCATGCTTCCCACTGGCCCAGTTCCTGAACCTAGTGAGTGTTGAGTTTGGTTATTAGTTCTATCAGCTCCTTCAGGATTTCTTTCTTCCTTTCCCCAAGTTACAAGTCCAGTGGAGGAAGGTGAGATCCTTCCCCAAATCCCTTAATTACATTCCTGTATTACATGATTCCCTCCATTAAAGTACTGCCCTGAGACTCTTCATTATCAAGGAGAACTCATATTCCCAAAGGCTGTTCGTGGAGTTGGAGCTTTGGCAGCTCTTACCATAAAGGAGAAGCTTCAAGTCAGAGGTCCTCTGCATTTGTCACTGGGGGACCAATCTTGCTAATTCTATCGAGTTCATTACCAAATGTTAGTCATAGTGATTTTTTTTTGAAATCTTTGTTGGTACGTGAAGTGCTTATACAAATGAAAATAGTGGATCGATTAAAGTTTGAAGTACATTTGAGTGTCAACAAAAATTCATTAAGCACACATTTGTGCCAGACACTGTGTTAAATTCATTCACCGAATGAAGTCTGGAGGGACAAGAGAAGGGGAATCAAGCCCTGGGGACTTCCAGTCTGCTCACACCAGGACACGAAATAATAAATACATAGCAAAATGACATCAGTAACACATGTATACATACTTTTATACACACGTACACACACACACACACACACACACACACACACACACACAGACACCTGTTATAGATAGTTCTCAGCAAAGTAGAGAGTTATTGCCTAAACAACTTTATGTGACAGGTCCTAATTACAGACCCTTCTGCACCTTCTTTTGGTGCACCATGCTCTTGGTATGGCCTACTACCCCAACCCCAGCTTCCATCGCTCTCTCATCTGTCTCTGATCTAGACTCAGGGGCAGCAAGGAGGAGCTTCTCCCTCCCTTCTGACCCTGAGCCCATTCCCCCTTCCCATTTACAGTAAGGCCAGACCCCCCCCAGGGACTTCGAGTGGAACCAATTCCTGGGGCTCCCCGACGCCTGCTGGTCAGCTGGACCTATCCAAACTCCTGGCCCCTCCAACCCCACTTTCTGCTCAAGTTCCGACTGCAGTACCGCCCGGTGGGCCACCTGACCTGGTCCATGGTAAGGGAAGAAGTGGGTAAGGGATTTGCTCCAGTCCGTGGTCAGGGGGCCTGGTGATGGAATGGAGTGCAGGCAGAGACACAGATAAGTGCGCTCAGATCTGGAGTCCCTGTGGCTCAGGCCCTCTTCCTTAGATCTGAACCTCCTGTTCCTGGGTGGGTGGCGACATCCTGTCCAGGATGGACCGGGGGGACATGAGCACCCATAGACTTCTCTTTGGTTTGCTCCCCACTTTTGGACTTAACAAGTAGACTATGGCTTTCTCTTGCTACTGAGTTTTTAAAAAATTGGCTAGGCAAGTCAAGACAAAGTATCTCTCCTACCTACCTGCAGCCCAACATAGAATGACACCGGGAGTGAGTTTGCAGGTTGATTAAGAGCTAGAAGATTGCCTTGTGGAATCTGAGCTTGACCAAGAATATCCTATGTTTTCTTGGACCAATCACTTATCTCTGGGAATCGCTTTCCCCATCTGTAAAATGGGAGGTTGCAGACTCTACAGAGGAGCCTCTGATACACATGTTCTTCAGTCCTTCCAGCACTGACATTTGTGACTTCTCATTTGTCCAGATTCTGAGTTAGTTTCAGATTTGGACATGGACAGCTAAGCCAGCCATGTCATGGGCCCTGGGTGAACTATTTTGGACCATCCCAGAGCCCTGGGCCTTCACTCTGTACTGTTTTATCTGGGGGCCTTTTGCCCCCGATTTTTACTCCCCTGGAGGGGAAGGCATCCACAGCTTGGCTTGGCTGTCCTGTACCCACGTCCCGCCTCCCTGTTCATCCGGCTCAGGATCAGTCTCTGTGCAATTTGTAGACATTCCAGGGCACTCCGGCAGTCAGCTCTTAGTGTAGGCACAGAACTGTTTCCCCGGGCTCCTTCCCCCTCATGGAATGCCCCTGCCAAAGAACCCCGTGCCCCCAGGTCCCTCCCTGTGACCCCGCAGGTGGAACCAGCTGGGCTAGAGGAGGTGATCACCGATGCCGTGGCTGGGCTGCCCCACGTGGTGCGCGTTAGTGCCCGAGACTTCCTTGATGCTGGCACTTGGAGCGACTGGAGCAAGGAGGCCTGGGGGACCCCGAGTCCTGGTGAGGGGAAGTGTTGGGGTTTGGGCGGATAGAAGGAGGGAAGACCCAGGCCCTGCCCCAAGATATCTGGAGAGCAGCCCTGCATAGGGCCTGGCTCCCTGCTTGTAGACCCAGCCCTTCATAAGCTGCTCTTGCTGTCTTAGCCCAGGCTGCTTTTGGCCCGAGCGTCAGACCCAGTGAGAGGCCTTCGGAGACCACGACACAGATGCAGGCGCAGGCGCAGACTGAGAAGGAGCCAGAGAGACATGCTCTCCCCAGGCCTTCTGTGCAGCCCAACTCTCAGCCACTGATGGGTGAGTGGCCTGGTCAGGTGAGCCCGGGTAGTGTCGGACAGCAGCCTCCCGGGGAATAGACAGACCTCCCAGGACCAAAGGCACAGACGGCCTTAGTGACAGCCCTATCCCCTGGGACCTCTGCTTGCTGAGGAGGGGGTCAGGCTGCTTCTCATGTGGGCTTCCTTCCCCATGCAGAGCCCGGGGACCCCCTGGAGCAGGTGGCCGTGGTGACTTCTTTGGGTGTCTTCTCTTTTGTGGGTCTGGCTGCTGGCGCCCTGGCGCTCCTGCTCTGGTGAGTGCCCCAGGCCTGTCAGCACTCACTCCCCTGGCTCCAGACCCCCTCCAATTGCCTCTCTGCCCCATCTTCTAGATCACCGAGCCCAGACTCCCTGCGATGCACCCCTTCCCCCCCCAGAATGTTAGTTTGTGCTGTAGGTGGAAGAGCACTAGCTCTGGAGACAGGGACCCCCAGGTTCTTGGTTCTGTAATCAAATGATGGGCTCCAGAGAGCCTCTCCTCATGTCCTAATGGAGGTGACCGAGACCCCCCACTGAGCCCTCCTCTGATGCAGCTACCTTGAGGGCTCGGGGGAAAGCTTGTTCACTCTGTGCCCACCACAGGTTGAGGCTGAGAAGCAACAGGAAAGGGGCTGCCCCAAAGCCTGGATTCTTGGCTCCCATGGTGCAGGTGAAGACCATGCCTGGTGAGTGTCTTGGGGGGGGAAGCAGTGGGAGCCTCCCCCTCCCATCCTGGCTAGCCCCTTGAGTCACCTCCTAGCTCTCAGATGGTGTGGTGACTCACCTTTTCCTTTATCACATCTTTGTCCCATTATCAGGGGAAGATTTAGACCCTGAGGTCTCAGTTCTGATCTTTCTGGGAAATCTCACTGGGCCCATCCCTGCCCTCTGGCCCTTTCCCCAGAAACTTGCCACCAAGTAGGTGCTTCTATCCCAACCAAAGTTCCCACTCCCCAGAGCTGGGAGTTGGAGAATAAGGCCACACACCTCTTCCTCAAGGCCTGTCCCTTTGTGGATCCTAACCCTGGTCCCCTCATGTTTCTGTTGCCCCAGCTTTTAATCAGGCTTCAGATTCTTGCTGTTTTCCTGTGGTGGGGGGTGGGGAGCACGGGGAGAAAGATGCCCCTCAAGAAGCTCCTTCCCATGATCAGACAAGCACGTGTGGAATTGTGTGCAGCCGGCCAC
This sequence comes from Sminthopsis crassicaudata, assembly GCF_048593235.1. Lineage (NCBI taxonomy): Eukaryota > Metazoa > Chordata > Mammalia > Dasyuromorphia > Dasyuridae > Sminthopsis > Sminthopsis crassicaudata. Next base: position 418,877,665 of record NC_133617.1, read on the forward strand.
GGGCTGGACCCCGCCGTGCTCAGACAGGATGCACAAGTTCTGCCCTCAGGTTTTCCCAGCACCTTGGCGGGAAACTCACCCATACTTGGAACTGAACAGAGAACAAGATGAGGCAGTGGGCAATTAGGAGCTAGTGCATGGCTCAGGTTATCAGAAGCTGGAGAAACTAAGGTCAATGGGAACTGTCACAGTCAGGGAAAACTTGCTGAAGCAGGACCTTGTTGGTGGATGAAGAGGAATAGAAAAAGGCATTCTCTCTCTACTGAGAATAGTTTAAGCAGTGTGGAGGGGGGAGAGGAGCTGGGGTGGAAGAAGAAAATACTTAGCTCCCTGTCTCTTCTAAGGGGAATCTTCTTCAGGAACTTTTAAGATGGTTTTCTCTGAGAGTGTGGCCGGGGAATCCAGACATAGGCCAGGGGTACTTTCAGAGACCCTCCCTCAATTTACTTCCCTTTTCTGCTTCTTTACAGTGGCTTAGGTCCAGCTTTGGAGGATCTCATCCCTAATAGGATCTTTACAGTCAGCACCAGTGTGGAAGGGCAGCCAGAGTTTCTGAAAGGACTATTGACTCCCCTCCAACTCCACCGTCTTGAGGGGCTATTATTTGGGGTCCATTTTTGTGGGACTCACAGTATCCCTAATACTTGTTATTCAGTGGGTGGTGAACAACTCCTTAGTCACATGGGGCTCTTGCAACACCCTCCCTTTCCCACTCTACCCTGCTGGCTCTGCAAGGGGAACAGACTTCCCTCTTAAACATCTGGGCCATACAGGACATAAGAGAAATACACATGAGGCAAGGTGGAGTTTCTGTGAATATGTAGGAAATACCCAAGGGTGCCGGACTCTGGGTAGGAGTCAGGTGGCTGACACAGGCTTTCTAAAGACTACTTGTACTTGTGGTTGTTTGGACACATACCTGTGTAAACCTTTCTTGGTGTGTGAGCATTGGATGTTGGTGGAAGAGGAAGCTTGGAGGAAGAGAGAATATTGCTGCCATGTATCTATGTGAATAAAGGGAATTAGGCGTCATTCCCTGGGCATAACCTCTTCTGAAAGAGAAGAAAGCCTGAAGGTGCTGGTGCCCCTGAAGTTATTTCCTAGTTTTTGTTTTCCTCCCCTCCTCATCCCTGTTTCTCTCCCTAAATGTTTTGTGCTATTAGAGGCTTTTATCCAACTCATCTTTATTAGGGGAAGACAGTGACCTGAAGGAGAAGGGGGCTGCTTGCCAGCAGATCTGATCCCCAAGGCTGCTTCCTGATTCCTGTGGCTACAGGTTCATTTGCTGTCTCCCCATCTCTAAGGAAATGACTGCCATCCCACCCCCAGTGGGTCAGCCAACATATTGGATTGGGTTCAAAAACCTCAAAAGGAAAAAGACCTAAACTGAAGGAGACTGGATGAAACAGGGGGAGGGGGGGAGAGGAGGGGAGGGGAGCCGCGGGAATCAGGCGGTTGGGCTGAGCCTGGGCTTATGACTATGACTCTTCCGCATCATCCTCTTTCGGGACAACCACCGAGCTAGAGACGGGTTCTTTGGGTGAACACAAACTGGTAATCCCGATTTTCGGTGCAGCCTGAGGGGACAGGATAAGGATTAGTTGTGAGAGCCAGAGAAGGGCACAGGACAGAACTGAGTGAGGAGTCTTAAAGGGAAGCTTGGGGGGGGGGGGGTCAAGCGGACTCACACATAAGCCTTTATATGACAGTCGCCATTGGCCTCTTGTAGATCTATCCGGTTGACATTCCGAAGGAGTTTAATGGGAAGAGTCTTTTGATAGACTTGGGTGCAGCATGAAATGCTGGGCTCTAGGGGTAGTGCTAAGGGAAGCAGAGGAAGATCAGAGATGTGCTCAGAGTGATCTTAGAGGATTGTGTCCTGTCCTCCCTCCCCAAGCGTTTGAGGGGCCTCTTCCTACAATCTAGGAGACCCCATCTAGCAGCCTTGACAGCCTAATGACACCACCCCACCACCCTATCCAAGAGGACCACTACCCTCCCAGTGTTTTCAGATCCCCCTTTCGTATCTCACCTCTCCTGGGGCTGAAGTTGAGTAGCAGCAGGGTTAGACTTAGGGTTATTTCCATTCCCTTCATGTTGCTTCTAGTGAGTTTAGCCTGTGTGTGGAACCTCTGAAAATGCGCTCCGTGGGGCCCAGCCTTTTAATTGGGGCAGGTTTGGGGGGGGTGGAGTTCCCCTCTACCTAAGATCTGAAGAAGGCATTCTTGGAAGCCCCACCCTCTTCTCTGGGTCTGTGTGGGAGTTCTGTTTCTTTCCCAGTTTACCACCCCATTCCATGGTGGAGTGGGGAACAGAGCCCTGGGGCACCAGATGAATCATGGGCAAGTGGGTCTCAGGTTCTTTATTGTCCAGTGGCCAAACATAACCTGATTAATCACCTGTTAGCAGTCTATTTCTTTCCTAATTCATTCAGAGTAAATGCCATTGGATAATAGTGACCTTTGGACAACACTGTCCTGTTTTTATTCAGTATGGGTCCTCCAGAAGTTTATATTTCTACCTTGAGTTCCCCATCTCCATGTCCTCAGCGCATCTATTTCTTGGCCGATTTTAGGTTCTCCCCTTTAGTGAGGACTTGAAGCCTACAGCTAGGAGAACAGAGGCCTTTTAGTGCTGGGCCTGTTGCTAAATAGTTGTCTGGACAAAAATCCCCCCCACCCCAAAACTACTTCCAGCTTCTTCCCAGATTACTGAATTTCTCTTGTTCTCTTTATTCTCTGATGGGAAGATATGCAATAGTGAGAAGGGGGCAAACATGGAGAGATATTTCTACAGCCATAATGATAGCTGTGACACACTCATGATCATACTATGATACCCCTCAGTGCATTCAGAATCCCATTAGTCACAAAGTACCAGTCACTCAAAACACACATGTATTCATGAGCCCTTATGAGAGGCGCCTCTGGATGGGAAACAGTTGATGTTTGTGAATGCAAACTGAAGTTGATCTGGCAGATTCTTTTCTTCCCCCACCCTTTATTTCTTGTCCCAGCCTGTTGTTCTTATCAGGAAAAAGTGATATGAGCCAATTCCCTTTTCCCCCACAGATAATGTAAATAGGAGACAGACTATAGAATGCAGTCTCAAAGCTGATTTTCTGGAGGATTGAATATGACAGTTGTGCTTTGTCCCAAAGCTCCAACTCTACTCCAATAGATTGTCCCTCTTGTTTTTCCTCAAAATGTGGAAAGCTAACTGAATTTGCTCTCTAGATTCCCCAATTTGGAGGACTGTGAGGCATAAGTGAGGAGATGGATGACAATGATCTTGAGATAATTTTTAAGGAAGTGAGTTTGATTTGGACCCTTTCCTGGAATCAGGGCAAGGGCAGCAGGGATCTAGGCTATTGGAGGTTTGGCTTGACATCCTGGGGGACACCTGAGTGGGAAGGGGAGAATATTCCTTATTTCTTGATGGAGCAGAGAGGGTGGGTCCAAGAAGAGATAAAGGTTAAATTGATACTAGGTTAATCTCAGAGGCACACCATCTTAGGAAAATGCTGAGTTTCTTGCCTTGTCATATCTTGGAATGTGTCAGTCTGAACGAGGAGATATGAGGTTCCTAAAAGGGCTTTGGATCCCCAACCTGACCCCAGTCATGATATTCCATGATGACAAAACCCTATGGCTCAGGAGTTCAAGTACAACTCATCCACTTCTAATGAGGAATGGTTGAAAGACTTGCCAATATTTAATTTGGAAAAGATAAAAGTGAGGGAAACATTTTAAGAGCTTAAAAGGGGTTGAGGGTCTGTGGAATTAGAAACCCTGTGGCTGCAGGCAAAACCAGGACAAATGGATGAAAGAAAGTTAAGATTTTTGCTCAATAAATCCCTAACAATTACAGTTTTTAAGAAAGTGAAATATATTTCCTCCTGTTATTTCCCATCAATTGTGTTGATTAAACAGACGGTAATGTCAGGAATTAATTCATGTGTTAAGGTATCTAAGGTTCCTTTCAATTCTGTTTATGTCTGGGTCGTTTAATGACTAGCTGTATAGGGCATCCAATGGGGTAATAGGGTAACTAAAGTAGGCTAGTACATCTGTGCAACTTGGGGTGGGTTTAAGATCTTCATTTAGCACAGAAACCTGGATTTCAAAGTAGTCTGGATTCAAATTTGAACAATTAAGAACCATGTATTTTGTAAGGAAGTTTTGTGTACTTCGACTGTGTTCATCTGTTTTTACTTTAGCTTCTTAGTAATGGTCGAAAAAAACTTTAAACCAAAATAGTTTTCCAGGAACTGAGTAGAAAAAAGGTTGGTTTGCTCCTTGTGGTCATTGCTGGTAGTAGTTGCAAGTTGCCAATAACCGGGGCTAGAGAATGAATAGAAATGTGTGGCACCGGTCAGTTGTAGATGTGTTTCACCCCCCCACACTTGAATTATAGATTTAGAACTGGAAGGGTCCTTATAAAGATCGTCTATTTTAAACCCCTCGTTTTATTGATGAAACGGAGGCCAAAAAACCTCCCTCCCTCAGGGATTCCGTGACATTGGTTATTTGGCAATAGAAGTCCCTGACGCTTGCACATAGATGGGATGTTGCTGATGAATGTCACTGGTGGGCCGCTGGTACTAATTGGGGATCACTGATGAGGGCGATCGGTGATATTTATTGATAGCCCCTTAGAGGGGGATTCCTGATACTGATGAGAAGTCCCTGATGAGGTCAATGATATTGATTTGGGGGGAAGAGGGGACTGCTGCAGCTCGAATGAGAAGAGTGAAGAAAGAAGGGTAACGATCTTCCCAATCCCAAGGCTTTCCCCTTGGGGTACGGAAAACGTAAGCACCAAACCCAGTCCGCACTCATGGTGGTTCCCTTCCTCTTCCCTCCCCCCACCCAACAGCGGCAGCGGCAGAGACTGGCTGGCAGAGTCAGGATCCGGGTTAAATCCTTTACTCCACGGCACTGCTGGGGAGCGGCTGGGCCCCGGCCGGATAGACTGATGCTTGCTGGTTCCCCCGGGGCGGAACTGCCGGACGGCGGGGACTGCTTCGCCTGGAGGGGTGGGGGCCCAAGCCCTTGGACAGGCAGCTCACTAGGCGGGGAAGGGGCTCCAGCTTCTGCCTCTGGGGGGGTGCTGCGCTGTGGAGGGTTCACCGGCAAGGCTCCAGCGGCCTGGACAGGAGGGGGACTAGGGGCGGGCTAGTGAGGTAGCGAGGGGCGGGGCGCAGGCCACAGCCAGCCTCCTCCCTCTATCCCCACCCCAGCGGGTTCTGAATCTTGGGGGGAGATGAGGCAGCGCAACTACTCCAGAGGTGTAGCCAGCCTGCCACCCGAGAGAACCGAACCGCCCCCCGCCCCACCCCCACCCCCACTCCCACCTTCACCCCCACCCCCCTAGGATTCTTTTCAGACTTTCCAGGTAGTTGCACCTCACCTCTTTTCCCTCCGCCACATCCGCAACCAAGGGAAGAAGTAAAAACAGCCCCAATAGATCCTAAAAAAAGGAAACCAAGTGGGGAGAGGAAGGGATGGGGGAGGGGTGGGAAGGCCCAGCTTCTCGACTCTGCCGGAGAAGGGGTCCACTTATCATGCCTCCGGCCATTTCTTATCACTTGCTCGCACACCTGCCTCACTTTTATTTCTCAAGCCCCTCTCCCCGCTATTAGTCCTCCCCACCGCCTCCGCCCGTTTGCCCGGTATCCCCAACTCACTCCTCTTCTGCCTCCAGCGCCACTTCGTATCTCTTCAACCCCGGCATGTCCTCGGCTCCAGCCGTAATCCTAAGGAGGTGAATATCGTTGGATGGGGCCTTTGGAGGTCTCAAGGTCCGTCCCTAGCATCCCTCGCCCATTTCTTCTTCCTTTCCCCTCCCCGCCTTTTCTGTGAATCAGGCCCTTACTGCGTCCCACACTTCACCAAGGTCCAACAGCAGTTCTCCTGAAAGTAGGAGAAGAGGAGGAGGGTCCTCTGTCGGGGCCCCGCCGGCACCTCCCCACCTCCCTCCTCAGACGGGATCTCAATTAGGCAAAACAGAGAGGCCCCGAAGAGAGGAGGTGCCCAGGGCGAGAGGAAGCTGTTATAGGTGGTTCCAAGGAGCTAAGCCTGGGTGAAGGAGCGTATGTAACTGTAGTCTCAAGGAGAGATCCTTGCCAGGACTGCGCTCTTCCTACCAGCACCCCAAATCCCCCTCAGGAACATCGTCCTATGAGAAGAGAGGACTGTGAGGTAGTGAGGAGAGGGGTATTGATGGACAGGGAAAGGATAAGACTGGGAGACATTCAGGGGATGGGGTCTGACGGAGAGGGAGAGAGAAGATGAGGAGCATTGGGAAAAGCAGGTAAAGGTATGAGGGCTGATGACAGAATGAAGGCTGAGGGACATAGAAGGACTTAAAACAGATGAACGAGCTAGGGATCAGGGACAAATGAGGGAATGGGAAATTAATATGAGGAGTTAGTCAGGGAGGGTTAGAGAAGGGATAACCCTGGACAGAACAGTGAGGAAAAATGGATTGAGGCAAAGAGGCCATGGAATGAGTGATTATTTCTAGAGGTTATGGTCTGAGACTGAGGAAAAGTTAAGGGCAGCCAAAAGATGAGGTCTGAAAAAGAAAATCCAAATAGTGAGAGACAATGAAAGGACAGGACCCAAGAAAAAAGAGGGGTCGGAGATAAAGGAAATGAGGAGAGGAGGATGGGCAGTGAGGAAATCATGATGAGATATAGTATACAGGGTTGGAACTGAGAGATAGAGAGGAATGAAGACTGAGAGATGCTGAGAGGAATAGGAATGGGGGAATATGATGAAGTAGATAAGGGGAAAACAGGGAATGAAAAAGAGAAGGTGGTGAAAGGATGAGGTGAAGTGATGGGATAGGAGGGAATTATGGTATGGAAAGAGATGAACCCACGTGAAAGGGTATGGAGTGGGGAAATGGGGAGAGGTGGGTAGGAGAGTGGGAAAATGGGAGGGGGAATAAAGAGGAGGATAAGCAATTAAGAGGGATGGAGCACTATGGCAGAAGGAGTGAGTATTGGATAAGAAGGGTCCTAAAGGGCAATGAAAGGAAGAGGATTGAGGGAGTAGCCAGTATGAAAAAAGATTGTTGTGGAAGGATGAAGAAGGTTCAGGGAGAAGGGGGAATAAAAAAGATGAACATGGGGTGAATGAATAAAAGTAGAGTGAAGAAGTTTAGGGTATAGGGTGAATGAAGAGGGTAAGGGAATGGGGTAAGGGATAGAAGAGAGTGAAGCTGGGAGATGAGGGTAAGGAGATGTGAGGAGTGAAAAAGATGGGAGAGAAGAGACAGAAAGTGGAGTAATGGGGATGAGTTGGGTGGGGTGGTAGGGAATAAAAATGAAAGCAGTTGGAATTGAGGAATAAGAAATTAAGGTGATAAACAAGAAGTGAGGGAATTGGGATAAGAGGAGGTGATAATGGGATGGTTTGGAGTGAGAGAAATTGAGATTGCTGAAATGGGAGTGATGGGGGGTTAGGAGGGAACATGAAAAGATAAGGATTGGAGAATGAAGGAGAATGAGTGGGGTATGAAGAGTGAGGAATAGAATAAATGAGGTGAATAAAGGATAAGTGAGAGATAAGGTAGAGATGAAGAATAAGGAGTATAAAGAGGGATACTGAGGGGTAAAGAGTGAAGAAACGGGGGGGGGGAATAGGGGATGAGGAATGAGGGGGTTGATGGAAGATGGGGAGTTATAAAAGGAGATGGGAGGATTAGGAAAAAGGGGGATAAGAAGTGAGAAACAGAAATGAGAAAAAGAATGAGGAAGTGGAGTGGGGATGAGAAGTGATGCGGGTGGGGGATGGGACAATTTGAGTGTTGAGTAGGGGATTTCGGTATTAAAGGAAGGAGGGGAAGGTTAGGAGTGAAGGGAATGGAGATGATGATGAGAGGGTGATGAGAAAATAAGGAATAAAGTGGAATGGAATATGGATGATGTGAATGTTAGGGGGTTGGGGGTTGAAGATTAAGGGGAAAGGAAAGCGAAGGGAATGGGGAAGATAAAAAAAGGGAGAGTAAAAAAAGATGAATGACGGGGTATAAAGTGTGGGAAAGACGGGCTGCAAAGCGAGGGGAGAGAGGAGGTTGAACAGTGAGTGGGGGCCGGTGGATGAATGGGGGTGATAGGGAGGATGGGAAGCGAGAGGAATGATGGGAGATGAGCAGCGAAGGGATGGGAATGAGGATGAGCAGTGACAAGGAAAATGAGAGGTAAACATTGAATAGGGGTGATCGGAGGATTAGGAGGGAGGGGTAGGAGAGGGGTGACGAACGTGAAGCTCGGGCTAGAGGGTGAAGGTAGGGATGGGGGAGGTGGGGAGTCACCTGGGAGGAGGGGCCTGAGGACCTGCGCAGCAGCCTGAGCTCCCTCCCTCCCTGGTTTCGCCCTAGAGACCGTTACACGGTGACGGCAACGTCATAGGGGCTGGCTGGCTAGCGGAGAGGGCGGAGCCTGCCTGACACTCACCCCGGGTGGGTCTCCGTTCCCACGTGGGCGAGCCTGGGCTTCCAAAGCAGTGCCCGCTGCGTCTCGGAGGGACTGGAGTGCTCGGACGTGTGTGTCACTCCGATTTCCTGCCTGCAGTGGAGGTGGGGAAGGAGGAGAAGGAGGAGGTGCTATTCGACAGAAGGCATGGAGGAGCAGTGGTTCCAAGCAGCAGAAATCTCCCAGTTAGGGGACAAGATGCCCTGGGGATCAAGCAGAGTTAGACCCAAGAAGTAAGACTTCCTCTCTTTGTGTCAGCGTTGTAAGGAAGGCTCAGGCCCTTAGCCTTAGGGAGGATGCAGGATACCGAAAAAGCCAATGCAAGGGGGAGAGGGAAAGTGGTTTTTTTTTTTTTTTTCCCTGAATCGGGGAAAGGACCCACGCAGGAATTCTGCTAGCATCACGTGTAATCTCCCTGTCCCTGCTTCTCCTCCCTCAGTCACCTCCCCCTTCCCGGCTGTCTTGGTACTTAGGGATATTTTAAGTTCCTGAGTGATTCCAAATCCATTTTGGGTGGACTCTAATTTGTGGGAACATATGGATAAAAGTTACAGAGGATAAGTAGGTATGGATGGGTTACAGATTTTCTTTGGAAGACATTTCCAAAACGATTGGACTCATTTGGGTATTTGAACTGAAGAAATGGTGAAGCTGCTTCTTCCTTCTGTGGTCCCTCTTTAATCTTATAATTTTCTCCCTAAGCACACCTCTAGCTGTCCAAATCCTCCACTTTCTCTTTATAGTACTTCCAAGAGATCCCTATAAGGGATGAAATCATCCCCTCTGTGTTTCCCCCTTTCCCTTTACCCTTTGACATCTATCTTCACATCACTTCCACTTTTAATCTCCTCAAATTCCCCACCAGATTTCCCTTCTCTTCTCACAAAAGGCACTGCCCATCAGCTGTTAGCCAAGACACAGTAGTGATAGATTCCCCAAAGAGGGACATTTCAGAGTGTGGCCCTCCAAGCCAGAGGGACTCGGGTTCATTAAAGCAAGACATTGGAAAGATTAGAGTTAATAAAAACATTGGACAGGAGCAGGGTAAGAAGATGGAAGAGACTGGAGGAAAGTACTAGTTCCAAAATAGGAGGCTAAGGGAGGGACTGTTGTTTATTCTGGAATCTCTCTTACCTCCATCCAGAAAAACAGAGAAAAAGCTCAGACAGAACAAGGTGAAGACAGGGAGACAGATGAGAAAAGAGGAGAGGGATAGAGATATAGAAAATGAAAAGAACTCATAGTCTCCATGCTGCCCATCTAGTGGGCAGATCTTTCTTGAAATATAGTATTAGATTCTAGTTAAGATGGAACTATTTACAATTTGAGAGAGGGCAAAACTCCCCTTCCTGATGCTTTTCTTTATTGGGAAGGAATATACCTTAACTCTTCCCAGATTTCCCCATCAGGGATCCTGTACACATGCATTTCTCCAAATCATTCAGATCTGTCTGTTTCCAACTCATTTTCCCCTTCCTCTCCTTAGACTTTCCCCTTTCTCTCTCTCTCTCTCTCTCTCTCTCTCTCTCTCTCTCTCTCTCTCTCTCTCTCTCTCTCTCTCTCTCTCTCTCTCTCTCTCTCTCTCTCTCTCGCCTTCTCTCTCTTCCTTTCCTCCCCTCTCTTCCCTTCTTATCCCAAGGATATGAAACTTATTCCTATTAGACTGATATTGGACCTTGAATTCCATTCTTTCAGCTTCAAAGGCAAACCTAGTGTCCAGAATTTGAGGGCAAAAGCCTGAGCCTCCCCTCTATCTCCTGCATGCTGTCATTGTCTCTGATCTTGTTACCTTCCACATCCATGAAAAATGTATACTGTGTCTGCCCTTCTAACGACTTTACTATGGATATGTCTCAGTAAGAGTTAATTCTGGGTTGACATTCTCAGTATCCAAAAGGGATGTGGGCTATGTTTATCTCATAGAGTCATAGATCACAGGATGTCAGAGTTGAAAGGGACCTCTGGAAGTGTCTAATTCTAACCTACTCTCCAAAATACCCAATAGTGGATGTTAAAAATATTTTCCCGGTGTCTTGCAAATCAAATCAAAAAGTTTCTGAGCTGAACAGGAAGAGAGGGGGAGAAAAAGTGCCTATATATATCTACTAAACTAAATGTCAGAGAGAGTAGCAGGAGAAATCAATGTTCACAGAAGACAAAATCTAAGAAAGGACATTGTTGCATAAATCATGGTCTTAGATGTTTTATTAAAAAATGCATAATTATAGGCAATAAGCAAGATCCTAATACTAGGAGGCAAATTTGCCTCCTAAGTATCACCGAAGCTTGATAAAATGAGACACAGACAGGAATATGGCTCTAGAATGATATGCCTGACCAAAAAACCCCCCAAAATAACCAGTATGGGTAATGAGAGGGCGTAGGAGGCATTATTAAGATGATAACAATCATTTGAAGAAATTTGGGAACAAGAAGAAAGAAGAAAAGTAATGAACATTTGGCTGAAGAGCTATAGAAGCAAATACAAAAGTAGTATTGTCCTCATAGTATACCTCAGGATCCTCGAATGAACTGAGAGAAAAAATGATTTTGAGAAAGATCACAAGCCTGGCATAGAGGCATAATATACAAGTGATAAGGGAATTGCAATCATTCAGACATCTGCTAGAGCATATCTCTATCCAGAGTAGTACAACTGATGAGGTGCTGATTTGCCTTAATTTTAATTTTCTCCAGAACACAAAGGAACCAAGAAGGGGAATTTTATTCTGCATCTGATTCCTATCAACAGGGAGAAACTAATTGTTGGAAGGGAAATGATGGGAACTTTCAGAAGAAACAACAATTTCATCTTAGAATTTGTGCTTGAAGAGGAGAGGAAGCCAAATATAATCTGACATGATATCAAATTTTAGGAGAGTAGATTTTTAAAGGGTTCAGAGGAAATATAGGTAGGATCCACTAAAGGAAATCAGCTGGGGAAACTTTCAAGAATGAAATTCTAAAGATGCCAAGAGAAATGTCAAATGATGAGGGGAAAAAAGGAAGCTGTCAAAATAGGTTGATGTGGATGTACAAGAAACTTATTAGTCAATTTAGATTTTTACAAAGACAGAAACTTAAAAACAAAGACTAGTAATACATGATGAATACAAAAGCTTGACTTATTAAAGGCTAGTGTCCACAGTTCAAAAACTCAGAATGAGCTGGAGTTGATGAAGCAAGTTAAGGATAGCAAAAAGTTTTATGTTGAAGAAAAGAAGATGAATAAAAATGGTACTGGATGGACATGATGGAGACAACAATGAGAACCAATGACAGAAAAGCCATTCAATTCTAATTTTGCTTTTGTTTTCTGTGCCAAGTAGAATAATGTTTTGCTTGGTTAAAAAAAACAGAACAAATATGGAATATTATTGCTCTGTAAGAAATGACCAGCAGGAGGAATACAGAAAGACTTGGAGAGACTTACATCAATTGATGCTGAGTGAAATGAATAGAACCAGAAGATCGCTGTACACTTCAATGTTGTATGAAGATGTATTCTGATGGAAGTGGATATCTTCAACATATCCAACTCACTTCCAGTTGATCAGAAACAACTACACCCAGAGAAGGAACACTGGGAAGTGAATGTAAATTGTTAGCACTACTGTCTATCTACCCAGGTTACTTATACCTTCAGAATCTAATACTTAATGTGCAATAAGAAATTGGGATTTACACACATATATTGTATCTAGGTTATATTGTAACACATGTAAAATGTATGGGATTGCCTGTCATCTAGGGGAGGGAGTAGAGGGAGGGAGGGGAAATTTGGAAAAATGAATACAAGGGATAATGTTATAAAAAAAATTACTCATGTAAATATACTGTCAAAAAATTATAAATAATAAAAAAAAGAACAAAAATGACTAATGAGTATGAGTAACATAAATAAGCAGATAATAACAGAGCATCTCACTCCATTTGATGAACTAAAGTGATCTGTCCCAAGTAAACCACCAGTTAGAATCCTGAAACATTTAGTGGATGTGATGGCTGAGAATAGTGGTTTTTGAAAAATTGTAAGAGAATTGGTACTACAAGACTGTTGAAGGGGAAATGTCCCAGTTTCATAAAAGGAAGTGGAATCAGCAGCAAACTATAGGCCAGCGAACTTGTCTTAGACTTATGATAAAATTCTAAAATATATTGGGTTTTTTAACCAATAATATTTTATTTTTCCAAATATTTGCAAAGATAGTTTTCAACATTCTCCCTTCTCTCCCAAGACCGTAAGCAATCCAGCATAGGTTAAATATGCATAATTCTTCTAAACATATAAAATATATTGTTAAAGAGAAGGTTTTGCAGAAGTAATGATCACAAACAGGCAGCGTGATTTCATCAAGAACAGATCATGCTAGGAGCACCTATGCATCACAGCTAATGGAGTTTGGGCCCTGGAATCAGAAGGATCTGAGTTCAAATTTGACCTCAGACACTTGTGTGTGACCCTTTGGTAAGTTACTTAACCCTGATTGTCTCAAAAACTAAAACAAAACAAAAACAAAACATTTGAAACTAATCTTGACATGATTACTAAAATTGTCCTCATTGTACTAAAAATGTTCCCCACATATAACATGGGGATGAGGGTATGTGGTTTGAAGGCAGGTAGAATAGATATCTCTTACCTTTCCTTCCATTTTTCTGCAAAGGAAATGAATTCTGCTAGGAGGGGAAGCAGGTGATTGAAGTAATTTGGTCACTTTGTTTTCTTCACAAAGAGGGAATATTGGACTAGAATTATATTTATATACTCTTTGTATATTTTAGTCTATGGACCCGGCTTTTTCAATTGTGGGTCTCAAACCCATATGGAATCTCATAACTGAACTGGGGTCACTGGGATCACAAAATTATGATTTATTATCAGTAAATATTTGATTCATATACTTATATATATTAATACAAATATACTTTGTATATTTGTATATATTTACATATCCAGGTCATGTAATAATTTCTCAGGTGAAAAGCAATCATAAGTAGAAAAAGTTTAAGAATATCTGCCCCTAGACTAGATATATAGAAACCATATGAATACATATATATATATATATATATATACATGTATATGAATATGTATATGTATATGAAATAGATATACAAATGAAACATTTACTGATAATAAAACATAATTTTGTGACCCTCCAATCCAGTTACACAACCACATATGGGATCACAACCCAAAGTTTAAGAAGTTTTAGTCTAGGGAACATGATTTTCAGGTTCAAGCTAACTTCCAATCACCATTTTATTAATGGGGGAAGCAGAAATCCAAGATTTCTATTTAAGGTTAGATTTCCGTTTTAGCAAATATCAATTCCACAATGAATACACATATAAATCAGCAATAAAACCCATTTATCCAATTCCATAGTAAAACAGAAATCAGAAAACATATACATAGAAGAATACATATTAGTTAATCCAGAGTAAAGAAGCTCTCTCATCGAGAGCAGGGTAACTCAGGTCAATTAAGAGAGAGCATCCCAGATTTCACCTAAGAGGAAAATCTCAAAGTCTCTAGCATAATAAACTCTGAAGATAGGGAGAGTATGGGGATTACCAACTTCTCTCAGATTATTCCTAGAATCTTATTTTCCCTTCAGTATCCTGAAGTGGGGTATTTTCTATTTTCTTTCTCAAAGATGGAAGCCAGAAATGCTTGAAGCAACTGCAAAACCCAAAGTCCTTAAAGATATTCAAAGCAATAGAAAGAAAGAAAAGAGATTGCCAAGCTGGAAGTGACTGAAGAGCAAATTCTCTCCTGTTCTCACTAACTCTGCCCTGTCCCTCAAGCAGGTTTGGGGTTTTGGTCTTCATCAATGAGAGCAGAGTCCCATATCAATGGGCTTTGGGACTCAGGCTACATGTGTATCAAGATAAAACTATAGATACAATTTATCTAAATTTTAGAGAAGCATTGATACAACTTTACTGGAAAAATGGAGAGTTGGTGGACTAGATTATAGCACAATTGGATGGATTCAGAATTAGTTTAATGGCTATATCCAAAAGATTGTTCTTAGAGGTTTGATGTCAGCATGAAGGAAGGGTTCCAGCAGAGCACTCCAGGACTCAGCATTTATTTCGGTGCTATTTTATATTTTTATTAACTTTGTAGAGATTTATTAATTTGGTAGATGATCCTAAACTGGATGACAAAGACAGGATGTATAGATCATAAGATTTAGAGCTGAAAGGGCACATCTAATCCGACTGCCTCTTTTACAGATGGAGAAACTGAAGCCCTGAGAAATGGAGTGACTGGTTCAATTGGGTCAAGTAGGTGGTAAGTGCCAGTGTAAAGAAAAAGACCCATCTTCAAGGACTCCAGAACCAATTCTCTTTTTATTGTTTGTTGATTTAGGTGCTGCTAACTCCTGTACTGCTCAGACCACATATGAAATAATTATGTTCAGAACTTGATGCCATGTTTTAGGAAGAACATTAAAAAGCTGGTGAGCTTCAGAGTTAGACCAACCAGTATAATGAAGTGCCTCATGTTCAGGCCTATCTTCTCTCTCTCCCATTCCCTCTCTCTTAATAGAATATAAAAACTTGACAACAGAGAATATTTCATATTTGTCTTTGTATTATCAGGATCTTGCATTGTTTCTAACAAGTATTTAATAAATGCTAAGTGAATGAAGAATGAATAATTAATTGAAAGAACTGAGATATATAACTTGGAGAAGATATAGGAGGGACATAATTAATATCTCTAAATATTTGGAGAGCTGTTGCTTAGAAGATGAACTAGATATATTTAGTTTGGCCTCATAAAGCAGAAATAGGAATGAATGAGTAAACATTGTAGATAGGAAAATTTAAGTTTGATATGAAAAAATCTCCCTAACCATTAGAACTATACTGAGGCTCTGAATTCAGTTTGAATGTGACCCTGAGCAAGTCACTTAATCCTGATTACCTTTATTTTATTTATTTTTCCTGAGGCAATTGGGATTAAGTGACTTGCCCAGTATCACACAGCTAGGAAGTATGACGTATCTGATTCTGGATTTGAACTCAGGTCCTCCTGACTTCAAGGCCAGTGTTCTATCCACTGTGCCATCTACTTGTCTCCACCCCAATTACCTTTTTTTTAAATATTGTTTTATTTTTTCTGCTTACATATTAGTTTTTAATTTTTAAAAAAATATACATTTCTTTATGAGTTGTGTGGGGAGAGAAAAATCAGAACAAAAGGAACACCACAAGAGAAATAAACAGAAAAAAATAAAAAATGAACATAGCATGTGTTGATTTACTACATTCAGTCTCCATAGTTCTCTCTCTGGATTGAGATGGCATTTTCCATCCAAAGTTTATTAGGATTGCCTTGAATCACTGAACCTCTGAGAAGAATCAAAACTTTTATAGTTGATCATTGCACAATCTTGCTCATACTATGTACCATGTATTTCTGGTACTGCTTGATTCATCAGCATCAGTTTGTGTATATCTTTCCAGGTCTTTCTAAAATCACCTTTTCATCATTTTTTTATAGCACAATTATATTTCATTACCTTCATCCATAACTTATTCAGCCATTCCCTAACTGATGAGCATCTACTCATTTTCTAATTCTTTGCTACCACAAAAAGAGCTGCAACAAACATTTTTGCACATTTGTCCTTTTCTCTCCTCCAATTAATTAAAAAAAAAAACTATTCCAAAGTGGGATGGGCTGCCTTTAGAGTAATAGGTTCTCCAATCAATCAACAAGTATTTATTAGTTATCTAGAATGTTTCAGGTTCTGTCTTGTCCTATATCTAAGAATACAAGTACAAAGAATGAAATAATCTCTTCAAAAGAGTCTGGATGACTATTAGTCAATATATGTCATTAAGGGAATTCTACCAAATGGCTGCTGAGTCTCTTCTAACTTTGAAATTTGGTAAATTCTTTTAACTTCCTCATTTTATAGATAAAGAAATTATGGCCCAGAGAAGTTTTAAAAGAACTTGCCCAAGGTTAGTGAGGAACCAAGACTAAGAGCTCATCATCACAGAATCATAGAAAAGCAGAGAGAGAGGCCTTTTGGTTGGTCCTCCAGCACTTCAACAGCATCTTGAGTCACCAGGAACAGCCCATGTAAGGCTTAGAACTTCCATTCTTAGGTGAGAGTACTAAATTATTTCCCTGTGACCCTCAGCTCCTAAATTCACACACTTTTAAGGGTATCTGCCATCTGCTGCTAATGATCTCACAGTTAGGAAAATTTTTAGGAGTTATCTAGAGCAGAATTTCCTTGGAATGATTCTCTTTACTTGCCAAAGCCTCAAAAGAGCTTAATTTTTGAATTTAAGTCATCATCAAACACTAAAAAACAAAAAGGAAAAAGGACCTGTGTGTACAAAGATATTTATAGCAGTTCTTTTAGTGATGGCAAAGAATTGGAAATTGAGGGGATGTCCATCAATTGGGTTGTGGCTGAACAAGTGTGGTGTATGATTGTAATGGATTATTACTGTGTCATAAGAAAATGATGAGCAGGATGTTTTAAGAAAAAACCTGGAAAGACTTAAATGGATTGATGGAAAGTGAAATGAGTAGAACCAGAACATTGTACATAGCAACAGCAATATTGTACGAATGATCAACTATAAATCACTCAGCTGTTCTCAGCAATACAATGATTCAAGACAATTCCAAAGGACTCATGATGAAAATGTTATTTATATCCAGAGAAAGAACTGATGAAGTCTGGATGCAGTTTGAAGTATACTTTAAATTTTTTTTTTTTTGGAGGGAGAGTCCTGTGTTTTCTTTTCACAACTTGACTAATATGGAAATGGTTTTTGGTGTGATTGCACATATACATAATCAGTGTCAAACTGTGTGACTTCCTGGAAGGGGGGGAGGGGAAGACAGAATTTGGAAGTTCAACATTTTAAAAAACAAATGTTAAAAAAATTTTCATGTAATTGGGGGAAACATTAAATAAAAAGAAGCAAACTAACATTTCAATATACAAAGAGCAAAAAAAAGTACCTCAAACATGTATTGTTTGATTTTTTTAAAAGGAGTGCAACTTAATGAATCAAGAGCTGCCCTCAGGATTAGGAAGTCTTGTACTCAAGTTCCTCCTTTGCCAGATATTAGCAATGTGACTCTGGGCAAGCCATTAAATCTCTAGCACT
Source organism: Sminthopsis crassicaudata (assembly GCF_048593235.1). Taxonomy (NCBI): domain Eukaryota; kingdom Metazoa; phylum Chordata; class Mammalia; order Dasyuromorphia; family Dasyuridae; genus Sminthopsis; species Sminthopsis crassicaudata. Next base: position 418,895,312 of record NC_133617.1, read on the forward strand.
CAAGACAACTCTTTAAGACACTTTAAGACAAGTTAGAGAGAAGACATCATCCTACATTAGTACAAGAAGCTTCATACACTAGTGATATAAGTCTGATTTTAAAATTAAAGTGAATAGAACAGTAAAAAAAATTATTATCCTTGTTTGTGTCTCCTTTTGAAACTTTTCTTCTGTCATTTGTATGGCTTTACTGATGTTCTGTTCTTTTCTTTTTAAATATGTATTCCTTCCCTTGAAGCCTTCCCAAAGAAATCTTTCTTTGTAACAAATTAGAAGAAATTATAATCAAGAAAAACAAATCAATTGATCATGTCTGAAGATGTGTGTCATATTCTACTCCTATAGTTCAATCCATCACCTCTCTGCCGAGAAGCAGGAAGCATGTTTCATCACTAGCTTTCTGAAGTCATGACTGATCACTGTTCTGGGTAAAGTTCTGAAGTCTTTTCCTTAAGAGAGCTGTCTACAGCTTATGTCCTCTGCTTACAGACTTTGAGATGTTTCTCTGCACACTGCTTCTTTTGCGTTATTGATAAACAAATGAAATATGATGATTCTAACACCAGCCCTTATCCTTTAAGTATAGCACACTATTTAATCTTCTACCCCTTTATCTCTAAAAGTAGAAGCAGAGACAGATATAAAACAAAGAGACAAATCCTAAGTAAGAAAACCCCCATTATGTAAGTTCCACTCTTTTCTTATACTATCACTTCCAGAGTTATGTAATGCTGTTGAGGTTTCCAGATGTTTTTGAGGAGGCCAGAAAAAGGGGCTGGATGGAATTTACCAGGAACAAGGATGTGGATGTTTTCCTCTGCCTTAGTGAGACTCTGCTTTGGACTCAGTTTCTCCTCAGAGGTAGAGCAATCCAGGACTCCAAAAACCATAAAATGTCTACGTTTTGTTTTCTTTTTTAGGTGGTAAAACTAGAAACAATCTTTATGATCAATTGCTTCAACTTCTCACTTTAGATATGAAAAGACTGAAGCTGGAGCTGGAAGGGATCTTGGAAATCACTGAATTTGACCCACCCAAGACCTTCCTCTGAAATTCTCTTGATAAGGTTAGCTCTTAATCAAAGTTAACTCCTTGCTCTAGATGCCCATTGGAGCAATAGCACAGTTAAGGATAAATGATTGAGCCATGGTTAATAATATAGCTGAGTTAGGGAAAATTATGACAGACAAAAGAAAACTGCAGATGACTCCAATTCCTTGGAAGCCTCTTTGACCAAGTGTCTTGTTCAAGGAATAAAATGCTATCAATAAACCATGTGACAGCCCCCTTCTTTCTTAAGAAAGGAGAGTATTGGAGGTCAAGAGACAGTAGCAAATAGAGGAATCAGAACAGAATGAAAAATTCACAGGCTAAACCAAAAGAGTTAAGGAATTCAAACCAAAGCAACAGTGGAGGAGGAGTTGAAAGTTATGGAGGAGTTTCTGAACAAAGAGAAAAATTCTGGGATTTCTGGTCCTCCTGGACATAGAAGAGTTCCTTTATCAAGTCTCCTAAAGAGAGGTTTCTGGATAATTCCTAGTTCCTGGATCCAGTGAGGAATTCTTAGACTAAATGATAGCTACATATAGAGAAGCCAACTTGTATTTTGCTCTTCACTGATCTTATACAGTTATCTCTTCCACATATTGACTTTACCCATCAAGGTTTTGATATACCTCTATCACAGATTACCATAAGAAATTAAATGGGAATTTTGAGGGCGTTTTAAGGAAAGTTGGAAGTTGCAGATGACATGCAAAGACCAGTAGATGAGACAGAAAAAATTTAGAACCTCAGAAATGCATAAAATATATATATAATATTATATAACAAGAATCCATATTTTGTAAAAAGGGTATTGTAAACACCCCATAAAAGAATAATAATAATAAAAAAATTAGATTCTTGTGATACAAAAGGCAGCCAAACATTTTTTTATGTGGATTTTCCAGATTTCAGGGAATGTCATGCCCATAACTCCTGAGATCTGGAAAAGATAACTGTAAATTATGCAGATTGTTCTGGTGGGAAGTAGGGGAGAAAGAGAAGCTTGACTCTTTTATCCCTGAGTTCCAAACATGGTAGGATGAATGTAACTCTCTGCTCAAAGCCCATTAGCACACTTTTCTCATAAGTAGAGTTTTATTATTCAATGTCCCAATCTGCACAAAGAAAGACTTGTTGAGAGTGTGAGAAAAGAGAGATTTTTAGACTTTAATTTTTGAAACAGAGGACACATAGTTGCATGTATACTGGAGGTCCCTGAGGAGAGAGAAAGACTAAGAAAAAGCTGACATGTAAAGGAGCCAGAACCCTCATACTGTCCCTATCCCCAGATATTAGGGAATTTTCTGGTGGATGAGATTTAGGACTCTCTTACTCCCAGGGAGAGAGCTCATTCACTCTCTGTATTGTTTGGTATATATACTCATCTGTATATTTTCTGATTTTTATTTGCTGTTGGCTTGGATGAGTGGGTTTATTTGCTATTTGCTACATATGGTCTTTGTGGAACTGGCATTTACTAAGGTCTTAGCTCCTGTGCCAAATCTGGATTTTTCTAGTAGAAACCCTAGGTGGAAGCAAATATGAGTCAAATTCTGATATTCTCTTGCATGGGGAACATGAATATAATTTTTGAGACCTTTCTGAGCATGAACATAATTTTTGAGATCTTTCCTCCCACCTCTCAGGAAATCTAGTTTCAATAATTATTATTATATACACTTAAGGAAGCAGAGATATGGAAGAAAATGACTTGGGGTGACTGGTAGAAGACTTCAAGTCTTCTGAGTCCCAGTCTAGTATTCTTAAATTACACCACAATGTCAACTGAATTTTAACTCAGACTTTGCTTCCTCTGGGTCTCAGATTCCCTAACATATTACTTTCAGAAACTTCCCCAACCAGACCAGATGGACTAATGGTGTCTAAGGCAGGAATGTCTTGACATGTGTCTGACAGATGATGGGGTTGGGGAGGGGCAGAGGGGAAGAGGAGAAGAATTCTGTTCACTCAAGCAGGAAAAAACCATGCTTCTTTCGCCCTTCTCCTTTCCACTTCATACACAAACTAACACAGACGTGGGTCCTGGTCTTGAAAGAAGTTCTCTCAGCACATTCCTTCCCTTCTCAATGCCTGGCATCTGAACACTGACATTGATCTCTCTCCCCACACACCTTTTATCTCCCAAGGGGGCCCCTGAACTAAGTCTCTCAAGACTCCTGTGTTCTCTGGAGAAGAATAGAATTTATATACTGGCTCCAAATCTATTATTTGTGGAGTTAAGAACAGAGAGACAATGGAGATATTCTGTCTGCCTTTTGATGTGGTGATAGAAGATTTGGCATAGGAGAACTATAAATGCAGACTGACAATTCCTCTGCAGCTTAGAGAAGGACCCTAGAAATAGTGGGAAATAGATTTTCTGTTCACTCTGCTCTGCAATTAATAATCTTACATAATGGCCAGATATACTGAGACTAAGTGATTTGATGCAGGTCATGCAGGTTAACTGCATACATGGAAGGGACGATCATCTACTTCTACACTTATTTCTACAAGAGTACCGCAATCCTTCCACTCCTTATCAGTACCACTATTATTTCTAGTACCACTATCAATTCTACAATTATTTCTACACAATTCTTCCAGTCCTCATTAGAGATTTTCTAATTACAGGGATTAGAGCACTAAGGGACTTTAGAAATCCAGTCTCCCTCTCCTGGGGCTAGAACTGGGTCTCCTGATGATTGAAAATTGTCATTTAATATCCTCCTAATGGGTATCCTTGATTCATCTCTCAGACAGCTAAAAAAATGATTTTCCTAAAACACAGGTATGAGTGTATCCCTTCTTTAATTCAACAAATTCTAATGGCTCTCCATTTGTTACCTTTAGATTTAAATATAAGCTCCTTGTTTGGATTCTAAAGTCCTTTCCAGATGGCCTTGCTGCTTGGATTGTTCCCTAAGTCAGGAAGCCCCTTTCCCCTCTCCTCTTGCATTGGGAACCCCATTAGACTAAGGCCAAAAACTGACTATTGAAAAGAAAACTCTTTTTTTTTTTTTTTTTTTTTAACCCTGATTAAGAAGGCAAAACCCAGGACAAAGAGAATTAAAACAAGTTGATTGGCAGATCATTGGAGATCAGCAATGGCTTAAAAGTGGGGACCACCTTTTTATTGATAACTTTCGTAATGAGTTAAAGACAATTTAGATAGGTCAATACCAGCAAAAGAGGTTGGATCCCTGCATCTCAGTTCCTCCCAAAGATAGCAAGTACATGACAATTTGCAGGTAGGGGTTGTTGTTTGTCCTTCATTTCAAAGAGGACCAGTGACATCATGGGGTAATGTCTTGACTTGTATATGAATTAGATTTAAGTGGGTAGACTTGCAAAAAGTTATCAATCTCACTCTTTCTTCTGACTCAAGAAGGTCCAGTGGCAAGGCTAAAGGCAAGATGACTGGCAGTGATTGATATCTGACCAAGCTCTAAGCACTCCTGCTGCTGCCACTTTCATGCCAATTGGAACAAATTATTCTCATCTGCTCTTTATGCCTCAGAAAATCTTCACGTGCTTTGGACAGATTCCCCCCAACTGATGTGAGGTTTGAATGTTTAAAGCATGATGGTATCATAACTCAACATGGTTTAGCCCGTCTGTGGAAAAGGTTTATTGGGGTATGGCCACTGGGTGTGTGACAGCTTCTCGGAGCCAGCCATCCATAAGCACTGGATAAAGGTGGACACCAAAGGTGGATGAGCAGCCGGAGAAGGAATTAGCCAAGCTCACACCAGAGGGGCTAGTTCTCCCTGAGCACCCCCTATGCCCACAGGTAGTGCAGGTAGTGACAAAGATGAAAAGCAGGTTGAATAAGGAGCTACAGGCTTAGTGTGGCTTCCCCCAACACGGGGTCACTGAGTTAATGTGACTTTCAGTAATTCTGTCCTGAATCTGCTATTGCCATCACTGAAAGCAAGAAGGAAGAAAAAACCACATCTTTAACTATTGATCCTTTGCTCAAAGGATTGCTAAAACCTCCCAAGATTTCCTTCTTAAACCCAAAGCACTTTGGCTCTCATTGACTGGCCAACAAAAGGTCCCAGGTCAAGCCACATACAGGGCCATCTCCAGTTGTCCTGTTCTGTATCTTGCCATTGGACTAGGGGATAGCCAGTGTGAAGTACTGGATTCCAGAAATGGAGAGTCTTGTGTAAGGTACAGCAAGTAGATAAGGATGGGAGAGTTCATGGAAGACAGAAAAGTATAAGAAGACTGGAAAGATAGAAAAAGCCAGGTGATAAAAGGTTTTAAATGCCAAATAAAGGATTTCCATATTTGATCCTGGAAGTAATAGGGAACAACTTACATTTAATGTGTGTGAGTATGTCTATGTATGGGGGGATGGGAAGAGTATAACATCATCACAACTGAAATTTAGGAAAATCACTTTACAGCCACGTGAGGAGGATGAATTCTGGAGTAGGGAGACACTTGAGGGAAGGAAACTAGTTGGAAAGCTTTTGTACCCATTTTGCAACCAACTAGTTATGGTATATGAATGTGATGGGTTATTGTGTCTTGGGAAGACCTTTATGGACTGAAACAAAAGGAAGTGGGCAGAATCAAGAAAAAAATTCATTTAGTAACAATGATACTATTAAGACAAGCAACTTTGAAAGACTTAGGAAATCTTTATAGCCACACAATGGAACCAACCATAGTTCCAAAAGCTCATACTGAAATATGCTATCTGCCTATAAATAGAGAGCTGATAGACTCAGTGTAGATAGAATATATGTGTATGTATATATGTATATGTATTTGTGTGTATATGCATGTAAACATATACAGAGAGAAGTAAGAAAGGGGGTGGAGAGAGAAAGGGGGGAAAGTAGAAAGGAGAGAGAGAAAGAGAGAGAGAGGGGGGGGGAAGGAGAGGAGAGGAGAAGAGAAAAAGGAGAAGGAAGGAGAGGAGAGGAGAAAGAGGAGACTTGGTGCATTGGATAGATTGCAGGCCTAGAGTCTTCCTCAATTCAAATCTGGCCTTAGATACTTATTAGCTGTGTGATTGTTTTTTTGTTTTTTTTTGTTTTGTTTTGTTTTGTTTTGTTTTGTTTTGTTTTGTTTTGTTTTGTTTTGTTTTGTTTCCTCAATTTCTTCATCTGTAAAATGAGCTGGAGAAGGAAATTGCAAAGTGCTCTTTCTTTGCCAAGAAAACCTCAAATGGAATCATAAAAAGTTGGTCAAGGTTGAAAATTACTAAATAACAATGTATGAGGCAATTTATTTTACTTGACTATACATATTCATAGTGCTTTTCTTGTTTTCTCAATGGATGGAGGAGACAGGAGAGAATTTAAAATAAAATACTATTTTTTAAAAAGACTACTTTTGTAGTAGTTTAGTGTAGTCAAAAGATGACAAGGACCTCCATAAAGGCAATACCTTTGTGAGTGAAGAGAAGGTAACATTTAAAAGATATTATAAAGGTAGAAATGTCAAGATACCAACAGAATATAACTATGGTAAATGAGTAATTGAGGAGTTGAAGATAATTTTGAGGTTGCAAAATTGAGTGATTGAATGGAAATTAATAGAAAAGGTGGATGTTATTTCTAATAGTGGTGGTAGTGTTTGACCAATAAACAAGCTTTTTATACCTACTATGCACCAACCATTGTATATTAGGTGCTGAAAGGTAAAAATGAAACATTCCTCATCTTCAAGGAGTTTACAAATGTAATTTAGGTAAGATATTCATCTTTCTATCCAAAATAAAAATAGTTTTTGTTGTGTAGTTCTGTCCAGCTTTTTGATCCCATTGAGGTTTTCTTGGCAAAGATATTGGAGTGGTTTGCAGTTTTGTTCTCCATTTTACAGATGAGGAAACTGAAGCAGAGTTAAGTGACTTGCCTAGGGTTACACAGCTAGTAAGTTTCTGAGGTCGTATTTGAACTCAGGAAAATTAGTTTTCCAGGACCTGTACTCTGGGCACTGTGGTGCCACCTAGATGTTCCAATTTTTGTAGAGAAAAGCTGAATTTTAAATGAAATAAGGGATTTTAAAGTGGTGTGGAGCCAAGTCAACAAGCATTTATTAACTGCTCACTGTTTTCAAGGCATTGTACTAAATATTGGAATGAAAAGAAAGGAAAAGCCAGTTTTTGGCCTTAGTCTAATGGGGCTCTCAATGCAAAAAGGAGGGAAAAGGGGTTTCCTGGCTTAGGGACAAGGCCATCTGGGAAGGGCTTTAGAATCCAAACCAAGGAGCTTTTATTTGAATGTAAAGGTAACAAATGTAAAGGTAACAAATTTGTTGAATAAAGAAGGGATACAGTCAGACCTGTGCTTTAGGAAAATCATTTTTTTAAGCTGTCTGAGAGATGAATCAAGGATACCCATTAGGAGGATATTAAGTGATAAGATCTGGCAATTGATTGAACTATGGGCTTAGTTAGGGAGAGGGAAAAGTTAAGGACAATACCAAACTCCATGAGAACAGGAGGACTGTGGAGCTCTCCTCAGAAATGAGTAGAAGTAAGATGTGATTATCTAGGATGATTGATTGAGTGCCTGTTGTGGCCAGACAGAATCATTTGCATCTGGAAGATGAGAGCAGGACCTGGGGCTCCTCCCTTACATCAGTTTTTGTTTTTCTGGTCACAGTCCAGAGGTTTCTGACGCCAGTCCCTTCCCCTTCCTTCTTCCACCTCCCAACTAGTGATATTTGATCTTTATGGATCATTTGGGGTTCCCAGCTCCCATGGCCTACCTGCTTCAGAGAGTTGGGATAGCAGTGGGGGGGAACAGGGGTCTGGGACTTTCCATCTCCAGCTCAGCCAATGTAGAGTCATTCAGGGATAGGATGCCAATACTACCCACCCTCAAAGGCCTTCTTAGAATCTGACTTAATTAAAACCAAATCCATTTCCATTTGTTCTAACTCAAATCTAACTATTAAAAAATTTTTTTTCACTTAAGGCCCAAATCCACTTTAACTCATTTGCACAAAACAATCTTTTGGCTAATTTGAAAACAACTATCAGTTCTCTTCTAATTCTTCACTGTGTTCTTATAAAGTAGGTAACATTGGAGTTGCCTTCTGGAGGGGCTCCAATTTGCCAATGACCCTTTTAAAATATGGTGGCCAGAACTGAACACAATACTTCAGGGCAGTGAGATTATTGGCCCTTGGCCTAATCACTTGACTAAGTACTAGTTAACATCCAGAAGAGAGCTCTCAGGATGGTGAGGGATTAGAATTATTTTTCATGGGTAGACACTAGAATCAATATGGGGAAGTTACAGGGAGATGTATTTCTATTTAGTATAGGAAATATGACACATGGTAAAGAAAAGAACTAGATCAGGGGAGCTACTTATTTCCACTTCCACTGCTAACTTGCTCTGGATGACTTTAGGCAAATCACTGAATTTTTAAGGGGAGAAGGGGTCTCAATTTCCTCTTTTAAAGAAATAAGAGGTTAAAGAAAATGATGTGGGACTTTTTGAGATTCTGGAAAAACTAGGTTCTGGTCCCAGCTTTGCTTGTATTTCAGTATCTGACCACTGGGGAAATTTTTTACTACATTCTGTGGCTTATTTCCTCAACTGCAAAATGAAGAGATTAAGCTAAATATTTAGAATCCTTCTGGCCGGCTCCTCTTATATTCTTCCTTATATCATCCTTATGTTCCTCCGAGGCTAGCTAAATCCTGACCTAGTTTGCCCTAAGCTCAAATCTTATCTCAGATATTCATTTATTTCAATTACTTATATTAAGCAAGTTACTTAATATCCGTCTGCCTTAGTTTCCACATCTGTAAAAGGAGGATTGTTGGGAGGATAGAATGAGAGAATACTTGTAAAGCTCTTTGGATTTCTTGCGGCTTTTTTTTTTTCCTGTTCTTTCAGTTTCTCTTCTCTTCCCCTTTCTGTTCAAACTCATTTTTTAGCTTTTTATTTTCAAAATATATGCATAGTTTTCAATGTTCACCCTTGCAAAAATCTTGTGTTCTGAATTTTTTCTCCCTCCCTTTCTCCCACTCCCTTCCCTAGATGGCAAGTAATCGAATATATGTTAAACGTGCACAATTCTTCTACACTTCTTTCCACATTTGTCATGCTGCACAAGAAAAGTCAGACCAAAAAGGAAAAAATGAGAAAGGAAAAAAAAGCAAGCAAACAACAAAAAGGTGAAAATACTATGTTGTGATCCAAATTTAGTTCCCATAGTCCTCTCTCTGAATGCATATGGCTCCATCACAAGTCTATGTCCAAACTCTTTTAATGAGAGTCGGCCCAATTCACAGGATGCCAGAGCTGAAAGTTCAGAGGCCATTTAGTTGAATCTTTAACCAAATAGAAATCTTTTCTATAACATTCCTGAAAAATAGTGTCATCCAGACTCCACCTGAAGACTTCCAGTAATGATATCCTTCCTCATAATGCATCTCATCATAATCTTGGGCAGCTCTGTATTTGTAAGGTTTTCTTTACACCTTCTTGAAACCTATCTCCCTAATTTGTTATTTGTTATTCCTAATTCTACCTCCTAAAGCCAAGTAAAATAAGTCTAATCTCTCTTCTAAAAGGTAATTGCTCAAATATTTTAGTACATCTTTGACAGTTCTGTTAAAAGTCTTCTCCAGGCTCAGCATCCCTAGCTCTTTTAATTCATTTTTCTATTCCTGGCTTTGGGTCTCCTGGCTAGCCTGGTTTTCCCTCCTGTATACATGCTTCATTTTCTTGATTTCCTTCCAGTATTCATCTTCATTCTACTCTTCCCATTGGGTCATCCTGTTTCTTGAGAGGTAGTGGGCTATAGAGATGGTTTGGAGGAAAATATACTGGAATTGGAGTACTGGAGTACTTCCCAGTTCTGTGACTTTACAGAATTTTAGGATTGGAAGAAATCTTGATAGTCATATATAGTCTAGTTCATACTGGAATTGGAATCCTCAGTGATTTAATATACCTGAGAAATAATCATGCTGACTCTGCTTGAAGAGAACTCACTATCTTTCAAGGCAGTCCATTTCATTCTTGAATACTTCTAATTTTTAGGAAGTTTCGTCTGAAATCTAACCTATATAAGTGGTGGATGAGGGCAGTCCCTGATCAATTTTTCCAAGTCACTGGATGAGATTACCAGGTCTGGACCATTGTGATACAGAAAACTAATGATTGTCTGTTCTTTTTCAGGGTCAATAAAAGCAAGCTCATCCCATAGGCAGGCGCTCTCTTTGTATCTCTGTCACTCTCACTCTCCTCCTCTGTACCTCTCTGTCTCTTTGTGTGTTTCTTTGTCACTCTCTGTGTCTGTCCTTCTCCTTTTCTCTATCTCTGACTCTCTGTCTGTCTCTCTCCATAGCCTTCCCTCTTTCCATTTTTTCTTGTGCCTTCTGGAATGCAGCAAAAAATATAGAAAGAGGGGATTTCTCTCTTCTTTGATCCTCTTTCCCTCTAGGAAAAGCAGTAGTGATAAAATATGCATATATGTGACTGCATTACACACACATATAGGAATATAGGATATTGTGTGTATATATACATATACACACATAATGTGTATTGTGATATGTATTATATGTATATATACATAATACTGCTTTGTGTTCCGACATAACTATATATACATGCATATATGTACATGTCTATATATGTATATGTTTATACACACATGTATACATACATACTTTCCCCTTTTTCTTCAGGTAGACATTTCTTATACATGTTACTAAACCTCAACAATAAGTGTTGGAGTGGGGAGAATTCTGAATTTCATAAGTTAATAATAGCAGAATCTAGTCTCATAACTGGAAAAGGAAGCTTTCCTAAGCAGTACCACACGGGCAGTCCCAAGACTGGAGAACTCCCTAGTTCCATAATTTAGACATATGACTTCCTGTTTTTTTTTCAAGGTCAATAAGAGCAAACTTATCCTTTAGGAAGATTTCCCTGGCACTGCACTTCTTAGAAAAAGAAGAATGTCTTTTACAAATGATTGCCATGCAACTAAAAATCTAACAGTTCAGCTGGATGGGAAAGAGATCTCATTATTATTCTCATTGCTACTCCTATTGTTGCTGTGAGATCATTATTGTGAGTTGGCCAGTTTTCATGTAGAAGCAAATGAAAATGATTTGTTTATCAGTCCCACAAAGTGTTTTTTATCTTGTGGGGAGGAATCAAATATTCTAGGTCAATGTTTTATGTTCACAGGCACCTGTGAGTCCTTTGTATCTTTTGTATTTTCTGTGAAATATAAAAGAAAACTATCTTTGGAACTTCCATTTTAGGAGGTGCTCATGTCAGCCATGCTCACTTCTTGGAGAGATAACTCCCCTCCCCTAAACTAATAACATTTAAGGAAAAACGTATACATATAATTCTAGCTAATACTGATTCTCTCTGAGAAGAGGAGAGTGATCAGCTTCTGCCTTCTATCTCCTGCTTCCCATACTGGTAGGAGTCCAAAGAATTAGGAGCTATCTCAATTCAGAAGTAAGCTGGGTCACTTCTTAAAATAAGAGATACAACAATCTTCTTTTTAAAATTATTTCATTATTTTTATGGCTTTTTATTTTTCCAAATATATGCAAAGATAGTTTTCTACATCATCTTTGCAAAACGTTGTGTTGCAATTTTTTTCTCTACCTCTCCCCTCCATAGACAGCAAGCAATGGAATCTAGGTTAAATATGTGCAGTTCTTCTAAACATATCACCATATTTGTCATGTGAGCAAGAAAAATCAGACCAAAAGGGAAAAAAAGCACAAGAAAGAAAAAAAAAAAACCAAGCAAACAAAAACCACCACCAAAAAAGTGAAAAATACTATGTTGTGATCCACATTCAGTCTCCATAGTTCTCTCTCTGGATGTGGATGGTTTTCTTCCATCATAAGTTGATTGGAATTGCCTGCAATTATCTCATTGTTGAAAAGAGCCAAGTCCATCACAGCTGATCATCATACAATCTTGTTGCTGTAAACAATGTTTTCTTGGTCTACTCACTTCATTTAGCATCAGTTAATACAAATATTTCCAGACTTTTCTGACATCAGCCTGCTGATCATTTCTTATAGAATATTCTTATAGAATATTCCATAACATTCACATATCATAATTTATTCAGCCATTTCTCAGTTGAAGGATATCCAATCAATTTCCAGTTCCTTAACCACTACAAAAAGAGCTGCTACAAATATTTTTGTGCATGTGGGTCCTATTCCTTTTTTATAATCTCTTTGGAATATAGACCCAGTAGAGACACTGCTGAATTAAAGGGTATGCACAATTTGATAACCTTTTGGGTATAGTTCCAGATTGCTCTCTAGAATGATTGGATCAATTCATAACTCCACCAATAATGCATTAGTCCATTTTTCCTACATCCTACATTTTCTGTCTCAGATTATCAATACGACAGATGTGAAATGGTACCTCAGAGTTGCCTTAATTTGCATTTCTCCAATCAATAATGATTGAGAACATTTTTTCATATGACTAGAAAGTGATTTTAATTTTATCATCTGAAATTTGTCTGTGCTTATCCTTTGCTTATTTATCAATTGGGGGAAATGGCTTATATTCTTATGAATTTGAGTCATTTTAAAAATGCCTTTAATCAGAAACACTGGATATAAAAAAATTTCCCCCGGCTTTTTGCTTCTCTTCTATTCTTGGCTGCATTAGTTTTTTTTTTTTTTTTTTTTTTTTTTTTTTTTTTTACAAAATCTTTTTAATTTAATGTAATCAAAATTAACTGTTTTGCATTTCATAATGTTCTACAGCTCTTCTTTGGCCATAAATTTCTTCTTACTCCACAGATCTGAGGTAAATTATCCCTTTTCCCCTCTCATTTGCTTACAGTATTTTTTTTATGTTTAAATCAAAACCCATTTTGACCTTATCTTGGTATATGGTGTTACATGTTGGACAATGCCTAGTTTCTGCCATGTTTTCTAGTTTTCCCAGAAATTTTGTCAGATAATGAATTTTTATCCCAGAAGTTGGAGTTTTGGGGTTTATCAAACACTAAATTATTATCATCATTGAATATTGTGTCTTGTGAACCTAACCTATTCCATTCTAATTCTTAGCCACTACCAGATGGTTTTGATGACCATCACTTTATATTATAGTTTTAGGTCTGGTATAGCTAGTACACTTTCCTTTGCAATTTTTTTCATTAATTCCCTTGAAATTCTTGACCTTTTGTTCTTCCAGATGAATTTGGGTTTTTTCTAACTTTATAATTTCTTGACAGTTTGATTGGTATGGCTTTGAATAAGTAGATTAAGTAGAATTATCATTTTTATCATATTAACTCAGCCTACACACAAGCACCTGATATCCTATCAATTGTTTAGATCTAACTTTATTTGACTACAACAATCTTCTTAAAAAATTGTAAGTTTGGGGGGCTATACATCAGATAAACAGCCAGAGATATGTCTCTTAGAATGAATTATGAATATGGGGTATTTCATTTATTTATTTTTTTGGTGAGGCATTTGTGATTAAGTAACTTGCCCAGTGTTACACTGCTAGTAAATGTTAAGTATTTGAGCTTGGATTTGAACATAGGTTCTCCTGACTCCAGAACCAATGAGCTATCCACCATGTGAATATTGGATATTTTAAAAATTATAGGAATCAATGAATGTTATCTTTTAAATATGAATATGTCAAAAATAATATTATGACTTTGGGATCTACAAAGCTCTTTCTTTATGACAACCCTATGAAGTAATAATGTAAATAGCAATAGTTCCTAGAATTTTTATAGTGTTTAAAGGCTCTCAAAGCAATATTTATTTAAAAATATTACCTCATATGATCCTTATAATAAGCCTGGGAAGGAGGTGCTATTGTTACCTTAGTCTTAGAGATGAAGAAACTGAGATTTGATATTTTTTATTAAGCAATTTGACCAGGGTCACATAGTAAGCACTGGAGGCTGAATTTGAACTCTTTTAATTGTGAGTTTCTCCAGTGACTCATACTTCTATAGTGTTTTACAATAATTTCTTTGTAAAACAAAGGAACAAAAACCAACCAACAAAGCTGAGAATTAGGTAGTCTAATGTTCATTGATTTAATTAAATTAATTAATCATTAATTTTGCAGAAGAAGAAAACTGAAGCTTAGAGAGTTTAAATGACTCTTCCAAGATCATATGTTAGATCCCAAGTCAATGTTAAATCTGGAACTTAGTCGCAGGTTTTTTGATGCTTCGACACTAAAGGGTTTTACTCAGCCCAGTTGCTGATAAGGATAGTGCAAGAGATAACAAAATAAGGAATCTCAGGGTAAAGCAAACAGATAATTTCAGATATACTACATGGTTATGGTTTTTCTTCCTAACGCACAAGTCCAATTATATCACTTCCATACTCAATAAACTCCTCTATTACCTATAAGAATAAATACAAACTCCCTTGTTAGACATTTGATGCTATTTACAACATATCTCCAATCTACCTTAACAGCCTGATTATATATAACTTTCCTTCAGGTACTTCACTTGCTAGCCAAGCAGGCCTTCTTACCTTTCCTTATGCATGCTTCTCCATCCCTCATCACAACACTTCTGCATGGGTTGTCTCCCACGCCTAAAGTGCATTACATTTATACCTCCATCTTTTCTGAGTTTTAGTTTCCTTCAAACTTTGTTCAAATCTCTGCATCGGGGTGGGGGGGAACTTTTTCCCTGACAAAGGCCATTTGGATATTTATAACATCATTTGCAGGCCATATAAAATAATCAACTTAAAAACTCAAGCTGTGGATGGTCGTTGTTCTTAGCTTTCAATTTATCATTACTTGCAGTTGCCTTGGAAGGGCCAGACCAAATGATTTTGCAGGCCTTTTATAGTCTGCAGACTGGATATCCCCCACCACTGCTCTACTTGATGTTTTTCCTAACCCCCCACCAAAATTGCCTTGTATTTATTGCTAATTTTTTTTTAAAGTGTGGGCAGCTAAGTGGCACATATATGTGATGGATAGAATTCTTGGCCTGGGGTCAGCATCCAGCCTCAGAGATTTACTAGCTGTGTAATCCTTACACAGGTTACACACCTCAGATTAGTGTGCAATCCTTAGACGTTTGAACAAGTACAATCTGTTTGCCTCAGATTTCTTTTTTTTATTAATTTTTATAATTATAACATTTTTTGACAGTACATATGCATAGGTAATTTTTTTTACAACATTATCCCTTGTACTCCCTTCTGTTCCGAATTTTTCCCCTCCTTCCCTCCACTCCCTCCCCTAGATGGCAGGCATTTCCATACATATTAAATATCTTATAGTATATTCTAGGTACAATATATATGTGCAGAACCGAATTTTGTTGTTGTTGTTGCAAAGGAAGAATTGTATTTGGAAGGTAAAAATAATCTGGGAAGAAAAACAAAAACAAAAAAAATGCTCACAATTTACACTCATTTCCCAGTGTTCCTTTTCTGGATGTAGCTGATTTTGTCCATCATTGATCAATTGGAATTGGATTAGCTCTTCTCTATGTTGAAGATATCCACTTCCATCAGAATACATCCTCATATAGTATCATTGTTGAAGTGTATAATGTTCTTCTAGTTCTGCTCATTTTACTCAGCATCAGTTGATGTAAGTCTCTCCAAGCCTCTCTGTATTCCTCCTGTTGGTCATTTCTTACAGAACAATAATATTTCATAACATTCATATACCATAAGTTACCCAACCATTCTCCAATTGATGGACATCCATTCATTTTCCAGCTTCTAGCCACTATGAAAAGGGCTGCCACAAACATTTTGGCACATACAGGTCCCTTTCCCTTTTTTTAGTATTTCCTTGGGATATAAGCCCAGTAGTAGCACTGCTGGGTCAAAGGGTATACACATTTTGATAACTTTTTGGGCATAACTCCAGATTGTTCTCCAGAATGGTTGGATTCTTTCACAACTCCACCAACGATGCATCAGTGTCCCAGTTTTCCCATATCCCCTCCAACATTCATCATTATTTGTTCCTGCCATCTTAGCCACTCTGACAGGTGTGTAGTGGTATCTCAGAGTTGTCTTAATTTGCATTTTTCTGATCAGTAGTGATTTGGAACACTCTTTCATATGAGTGGATATAATTTCAATTTCATCATCTGAGAATTGTCTGTTCATATCCTTTGACCATTTATCAATTGGAGAATGGCTTGATTTCTTATAAAGTCAATTCTCTGTATATTTTGGAGATGAGGCCTTTATCAGAACCTTTAACTGTAAAAAATGTTTTCCCAATTTGTTACTTCCCTTCTAATCTTGTTTGCATTAGTTTTGTTTGTGCAGAAACTTTTTAATTTGGTATAATTAAAATTTTCTCAAAGGAGTTCTCCTTTGGACATAAATTCCTTCCTCCTCCACAAGTCTGAGAAGTAAACTATCCTATGTTCCTCTAATTTATTTATGATCTCGTTCTTTATGCCTAAATATTGGACCCATTTTGATCTTATCTTAGTATGTGGTGTTAAATGTGGGTCCATGCCTAGTTTCTGCCATTGCTTCACATTGCTTCAAATTTCTTGTCTGTAAAATGATCTTTTTTTTTTTTTTTTTGTAAAATGATCTTTTGAAGGAAATGGCAAACCACTCCAGTATTTTTTGCCAAGAAAACCCTAGGAAAGGATACAAAAAGTCAGACATAGCTGAAAAAGACTGAAAAACAAAAAGTTTTAAGTGTATGTGTCATCTTCCTCAAAGCAGGAGTTCTTAATTTGGGGTTTTCCAGATTCCTCAGAATTATATTTTGGGAGATTCAGGAATTTGGAAATGGAAAAAAATGCATCTTAGTTTCAATTAATCTTGATTTCTCTTATAATCTTATAATATTTTATTTTGTCTCTAAACACAGTATTCTGAGAAGGCATCCACACTGCCAAAGGGGTTTAATGGTTCACAAAAAAAGGTTAAGAACCATTGCCTTATAGAATATAAGCTCTTTGAGGAAAAGACTTATTTAATTTTTCTTTGTTTCTCTAATGCCTGGTACAAGGTAATGCAAATAAATACAATAAATGCAAAAAAAGAGGGGAAAGAATTTGGAACTTAAAATTAAAAAAAATCAATGTTAAAAATTGTTTTTACATATAATTAGTAAAAATGCATATAGAGATTTCTTAGTTCTGGAAACCTCTGTCCATTCCCAGATCCATTTCTATCTGGTTTCCCAAAAATTCTGATCCCCTTGATTCTATCCTCACTTCAGACTAAAGCTATCTCTTAGCTGCCTTGGTCAATGAGAAAATAAGATTACTCTAGATTGGTTTTCCAGACTTTGCTTTGGGGATGAGGTTGAACTATAGATCTTTTTAAGGGCTACCCGCTAAGTTTGTCTCCTCAAAGATTTGCCTGGTTCCCAGGTAAGCAGTACTTTACTCCACCCATTTGCTGAGTATGCCAGTAGTGCCAGAAATTATTTTACTACAAAGTAAGAAACATCAGGGTAAAAGGAAAAAATAAGAAATTTTCACTGATTCTTTCTCTTTAAACTGGCTCTTTACTCTCCTCTTCATCTACATCTATTTATATTCCTTTCTTCTTGTACCTTATGCCTTTCCCCACCCAGGAGAATGTTACAGCCAACTGATGCTGGCATGAGAAAGTCATATATTTTCAGTATGAGCATTTATATCTTGGAAATCAGAAATACAAATCAGGCCTTGATTTATTGTTCTGTGATTATCTAGATTTAAGAAAATGATGGAGTAATAAATAATGTATATTAAATGTAAAAATGTGTCCAGCTTTTCCCAGAAAACTGGTTGATAAACATTTATTGGCACTCCACCTTAACCCACAGAACAGACATACAGACAGATGGAAGGCAAAAGTGATTTATTTAAAATCGTTCCACTTCCAGCATCAAACCTCATATTAATTGCCCCAGAACCTCTATTGTACTCACACTCACAGGCAAGCTCACACCTTAAAAACTATTCTCCGCCTCCCCCTCCTCACCCCACCAGCAACCCCATCTCAGTTCCAGGCTGGAGCCAAAGGCTAGATTCCTGGATTCTCTTTCCTCATCGATCCTGGGGCATCAGGATTTCTTCCCAAACTGCTGCTGGATCAAATACTTCCATCTTGATGTCCAGACTCTTTCCTTGTCTCATCCTGGGCCTAAGCTAACTGCAGTTGGGGTTGTACTAAAGGAAGAGGAAAAATGATCTGGGGTTACTGGGCGCCTTTGAAAATCACTGGGGGTGTGTGTGGCCTGAGGTCAGTGGAGATCCCTTCTGAAGGGAGGAGACTTGAGGGCTATTGGAAAAAGGGAGACTTGGGTTGAATTTGGGGACAGGTGGGACTAGGATAGAGAGCTGGATGGGAAGGTGCTTACCTGGGGATTATCCAGTTTCTTGATGAGCCGTTTCACCCAGGGACGGTCAGGGGGAGCACAGAGCTGGTGACCTTTCTGTGTAGTGAACCTAGGGTCAGAGGTCGGAGGGAAGTGAGAGTTCCCTTTTAGCTGACTGAAGACAAGGGTCAGGAGTTAGGGACAAAGCCAGAAACCAAAGCGGAGATAGAAGTCGAAATTGCAAGAGGTCGGGGTGGGTGAAGACTTCCTGGAAGAAAGGGGAACTGCTCATGAGCAAGGAATTCTTTTGGCGTCGGATGTGGGAGCTAATGGGGCCCTGGAGAGAAGAAGGGGACGGAGGCGGGGAGAGAAGGAAGTCGGCTACCCCTCACTCACACTACTGCGGATAATCGGCAGCCGTTCTCTGGGCTGAGACGGCGGTAGGCACACACGATGTGGCGGGGAATGATGAGTTTGGTGACAGACAGACAGCAGTCCTCTGCATCATTGGTTCCGCTCCAAGCTGCGGGAGGGATTCGGAGGGGCGGGGAGTCAGAGGGAGGGCTGGGATGCTCTGGACTCTGTCTCGCAAGGATGCAGAGCCTCTCAGCCAATACCCCAGAGCAATCCGCTCCGAAGAGGAGGCTAGGAACCCGAATACTCTTGCCCCCTGCAATTTCCCGCAAGAGCCGTCATCCCGGTCCCAGGACACCCTAATTGTTGAGAATTCTCAGTAGACCAAACTTCGAGGAAAACTTGGGGTGAACATCGGAGAACATCTGTGCCCACTGACACTCCTACAGAGGCAAGGAAAGCCGGGCTTAAGCACTGAGACCCACCTACTGACGCATGGGAAGCGTCTCATAGTCAGACCACACAGACAAAAACACACTCCTGCAGGCAGTAGGACATGCATACTTAACTTTTTTTTTTTTTTAAGTGTCTATACCTCACTTTCCCTATCTGTAAAATAAGAAGAGTGGATTAGAGGATCCCTAAGGCTCTTTCCAATTCCAAATCGATGATTATAGATCTCGCATGGACATAATCGCAACCACACAATGAAATCTTCACCAGACACAATCAGAAGCAGGGTCAAATTTATAGAGACAGCTATATATTCCCTGATGTCTCTGTCCATTTATTCTCAGGTTTGACAGAAAGACTCTACTCCCTTACCTGGGTCGGTGAGGCAGAGAAGGAGCAGGCTGAGGAGCAGGAGGGGTCTCATGGTTTGTTCTGAGCAGATTGGCCAGTAGTCGATTGGATTACAAAGTAATACCCGAGACTGCCAGCGGCGTGTGTGTGTGTGTGTGTGTGTGTGTGTGAGTGTAAATGTGAGTTTTGAGACCTCTTCTTCTATTTATGTCCCTGTGTAGACTTTCGTTTTTTCGTGTCCAGAAATCCCCGCCCCCACCATGTCCCTTGTGGTGCCCCCCTCCCCCTTCTTGCTCTTCTTTCCCATGGTCTCTCATCCCCACTTGTGCCTCTGGCAATGCCCCTCCACTGGGCTGAGCTCCCACTCTTAGGAAATCTGGACTTTGTCTAACTGCGTATCTCCCTCCTTTGTCTTCCCCCCTTCATGGGGGTGAGCAGTCTGTCTTCATAGTCATTTTCTTCATTATTCTCCACGGGCAGCACCATGGAAGTGTGACTACACTGTCAGTTCTGTTGTACTATCCTTTCTGATGGCATGTAAGGACCAGGGATTGAAAAATTCCCCCCATTGTGGGGAATCACATTTGAAAGATCAGTTTTAGAGCAGAGTTGAGGGATCAGAGGAGCAGGGTTTAGGAATCAAGACTGAAGGTAATGCTGATCAGGACTATAGGGTCAAAGTTGGGGACCCAACTTGAGAAGTGAGGGGTAAGGAGTCATTTTTGGGGAGGATCAGGATTGAATGAATCAGGTTAGTACCATTGGTTACTTTGTAGAAATGTGTTGAAGGATTTGGTTTGTCTTTTCAAATTCCATTTATTTTTTGGCAATGTTGTTCTAGGCCCCGTGCAGGTATGAGGGAGTAAGGGGGACCCCCTAGCCAGTTTCTTCATATATCTCTTTCACTCTTCATATCACTCTTAATGGCTGAACTGGAGAGGGGAGGGAAAAGTGAAGGGAACAGCACAGATCCTCCTGGAACTGGTTTACATGGAGGCTGCTTCTACCATCCTTAAGTTCCCTCCTTTGGAATAAACCCAATACCATCTTTTTTCTATAAGCTCTAACACCCTATCACATTTTGTTTCCACATTTTTATTTGTGACTTTTCTGGAATGGTGTTTGGCCGTTCATGGGGGAAAAGGAGGTTGTTTCAGGAACATCATTTTGGCCAGGGTTGTCACTGACCCATTCCATGCTCTTAATTT
Source organism: Sminthopsis crassicaudata (assembly GCF_048593235.1). Lineage (NCBI taxonomy): Eukaryota > Metazoa > Chordata > Mammalia > Dasyuromorphia > Dasyuridae > Sminthopsis > Sminthopsis crassicaudata. The sequence goes on from NC_133617.1 coordinate 418,916,022, forward strand.
ACCTCTTCCTCCACTCCCCACTCCCCACTCCCATGACCTATCAATTGCCTACTGGGTCAAGTGGAACATCATTTGGGAAAAAGGGGAGAAATATAGACCGGAAGCCCCCCTTCTTCAGCCCCCATCCTGGGAATCAGGAGGGGAATTTTGGTTGTGGAGGGTTTGGCCAGCTTTATAGAAGTGTAATATCACAAAGATTTGAGGAAGCCTAAAAGGGGAGAGGAGGTAGGCCTTGGTAAGAGATCCCTCTTCTCCAACCCAAGAAGAGACCCCCTCACTCCTTCCCTCATCTATATATATTAGGGATATAGAGGGAACATCCCCTTTCAGCTACCTCTGGAGCCGTGCTCCTTTTCCTAGTGGGATAAAAAAGACCCCAATCCTACTATGGCAGATGCCTTTATTTCCTTTTTCCTAACTACCTTAGATGGCACATTAGAGTGAGCATAGGAGTTGGGCTCAGGAAGGCCTCAGATATCTTTAAGCCCTGCAACTCTAGGCAAGTTACTTACCTCTCCCAGCCTTAGTCATTATAAAGTGCCAGGCTAGAGAGACAAAGGCAAAATATAGTTCCTCCCCTAAGGAGCTCACAGTCTAATGAGGATGCAAACAACTAGGTACAGACAAGCTACATTCAGGATAAATTAGAGATGATCAACAGAGGCTATTACAACTCTACTACTACTACTACTACCACCACTATGAATTACTATTTACTATTACTACCACCATGACTAATATTACTACCATGACTATCATAACCACTACTACTAACATCAACTACTACTACTAGCACCACTACCTATTACTATCAGTAATTAGTACTTACAATAATGATTACCACAATTATTACTAACAACACCACAATTACTATGACTACTATTACCACTAACAACTACTACTATCACCACCACCTATTACAACCAACACTAATTACTACAATAACTACTACCACAATTATTACTAACAACAAAACAACTACTATGACTACTACCACTAATAAACACTACTACTACCACACTCCTCCTCACCTGACACTACTACTATCATTACTATCAACTACAATGATGGTGATTTTACTACTACTTACTACTACCACCATCACTACTACTAGCTATTACAACTCTATTACTACTACTACCATGACTATTATTATTACCATGACTATCACAATGACCACTATACTACTCCTAACTACTACCACTAACAACTACTTCAATTATCACTACCACCTATTACTACCAACACTAATTACTATAATAATGACTGCCACAACTATTACTAATAACAAAACAACTTTTATGACTACTAATTATTACCAGTAACAATTAATACTCGTACTACCACCATTCCTCCTCATACTACAACTACATGATGGTTATTTTACTACTTCTTACTACTACTACCATCACTACAACTAGCTATTAGAACTTTACTACTACCACCACTACTAATTATTACTACTACTACTATCACCACAAATCTTTCTACTACCATGACTATCACAACACCACTATCAGTATTATATCTACCACCACTAACAACTATTACTACTACTTAATACTACTATCACCACCACCACCTATTACTAATGCTAGCTATTATAATGACTACCACAACTATTGCTAATAACAAAATTACTATTACTACTACTATTATTATCACCACCACCATCATCACTACTACCACCAGTATAATGATGACTTACCACAGTCACCACTACCATTACTATTACTACTAACCATTATTACTACTAACTACAAGCTCTACTATCACTACTACTACCTACCACTACTAACATCCACTGCTAACTACTTACTACTACCACCAATAATTACTATAAGGATGATTGCTATGGCTATTACTAATTATTATCACTGACATTAACCACTATGATGTTGACTACCATAACCAACATTATTACAAACGAGTAACTGCTACTAACAAGTACTACTACCTCTACTACCATTAGTTACTATGACTACTATCACTAGTATTTTTTATGACTAGTATTACCATAGTCACTGCTATTAACTACTAATAATACTATCTACTACTAATGATGTCTACTATAAGTATTACTTGCTACTGCTAATTACTACTACCACAACAACGATGATGATCATTACTACCACTAACAACAACTACTAACACTATTATGATGATGACCACCACAACCCATACCACTACTACTAACTGCTACTACTAACAATTACTACCTCTACTACCATAACTACAACTATTAACAATTATTACTTGTTGCTACTAACTACTGCCAGCACTATTTACTATTTCTACTACCACCACTACCAAATGACATCAGCAACTCCTACTCCTCCATGTGTTCATATGTTCCTCCCAGAACTCTCCATCCCTCTTCTTCCTTGCTAAGACTTGAACCCCTAGGCAAGATCTAAAGCACTTATTATCCTGTTTGCACAACTGAGCCACATCCATGGACTTAGGCTTTAAAAGGAGATAAAGAAAGAGGAATCAGTGAGAAATAGTCATTGGGACTATACTTTAGGAACTGGAATGAGCCTTATGGGCCATTTAGTTAACATTCTGATAGTATAGTTGGAAATATGATGGTTCCTGGAGCACAAGTGATTTAGCTAAAGTCACTCTAGAATTAAGCAACAGAAGCCTGGTTTTCTGACTTCAGATTCACCTCCTTTTCACTGCACTTGTTACCTCTATCCCTTTCAGGAGATCAAGGCCATATCAAGACACAGACTGAATTACCTGGAGAGAAGTACTTAATGTACAATAGGATGTACACTTCAGAGACAAATCTTTTCCATTCTGCTTTTTGAACATTTTTCTTTGTGTCCCCTTTTCTCTGTTTATAGTGCCACTACTCTGATTCAAGACCTCATTACCTCTCACCTGGCAGTCCCTGTTTCAGTTTAAGTATCTTCTCTCTATAATCCATCCTCATCCACTCAACTTCCAAGGTGATTTTTCTAAAACATAGATCTGAAATATTTTCTTTTTTTTTTTTTTTTTTTTTTTTTGGTGAATATATTTTAAAGAAATGCATTTTTAAAAAATTAAAAACAAAATGGAAAAAAATTGTCATATATACATCAGAACATGAGAGGATTCAAAACATTAAACAAAAAATTTCCATTTCAAGAAAGCATATACAATAAATGTTACACATTATACTCAGAACTGTCCATCTTTTCTTTGCTTCCTTTTAAGTTTTATTTTATTTTCTTCTGTGCATTTTTTACTTTATTCTTTTTCCTCTTTCCTTCCCTACCTCTCCACTATCCCCAAACAGGTTACAAGTTAAGCACAGATATATTTATACACACACACACACACACACACACACACACACACACACACACACACATATATATACACATACACACATATGCATATAATCATAGACATACATACACATGCATTCATATGTATCTATGTAAGGTTATACTATGCTTGTTTATACTATGTCATGTTCTCTGAAGGTGGAGAACATCTTTATTAGGTCCACATTCTTCGAAATTTACCAACTCATTATCTCAACACAGCCACATTTCAACCTTATATTATCTAGTGGTTTCAAACAGTGTAAAACATTATCAACTAATATGACTGACATAGAGTGTAGTATTTTTCTCTTTTGATCAAATTTATTATAACTTTACCTTTCTCAGACATCAGTGATAACACTCCTACTTTTATGTCTAATAAATTTTACTTCTGATTATTATTATTGTTTGTGTGTATTCTTGTTTCCTATCTCTGATGATTTCTCCATTTATTTTACTTTACCTGCTATCTTCCCTTCTATTATTTAACCTACAGCCCCCATCCAAGGATCCCTCCTTTATCCTCTTACCCTCACTCTTTCTTCCCACCCTTCCCCTCTTTCTGAATAATTCCCACTAATCTACTCACCATTCTGTAACCTCCCTTAACCTATTCCCTCCTTCTCTTATCTCTTAATAAATTTAAAAGACTTTTATCCCCCTCTAGATATGTGTCTTTGTGTATTGTTTCTTCTTTAACTCATTTTTTATGTGAACAAGATCCCAGAGCTACCAGCCTCCTCTCCCATCTAATTCCTCTGTGTCAATTCTTGCTCTCATACCTCATTCATGTAAACTAATTATTATTTTTACTTTTTCCTAAATGATTTTGCTTTTTAGAATCAAATCATACTTAGCTCTGACCCATTCTTTCTTTTGAACTACCCACTTACTAATGATGATCTAGACATTTCTACATTTCTACATATAAAGCATAAATAGTTTGTCCTTATTCAGTCTCTTGAATTTAATCCTTATGCTTACCTGATATTTCTCTTGGATTTTATATGTCAAATTTTTATTAAGTTCATGCATTTTTGCAATAAAATTCTGAAAGCCTGAGAATTCATTAACTATTCTTTTGTTTTTCATTTGGATTATCTGGTAACTTTTTTGGTTGCAATATTTTCAGCCACAACCCTAGTTCTTTTGCTCTTCCATTATAGTGTTCTCAGATGTATAGTCTTTGGTTTTTTAATGTAACCACGTCTGGGGTTTGTGTGAATGGTTTGCCCTGTCCACTTAGTCTCTTAGTTTCCAAGACTTCCTTCCACATTCAGCTCAAAACCTTCTAATTGTAATCCCATCAAATTTGAATTTTCTCTTTGATCTGGGAATTTCAGAATTTAGCTATGATGTTCCTCATAGAATCCTCATAGTAAGAGTTCCTCATAGAATCTCTTTTAGGTGGTGATTGGTGGATTTTTTTCTATTTCTATTTCCCCTTCTTGTACTAACATTTCAGTATAATTTTCTTTAATTATTTCTTGTATTATTATGTCAAGATACTTTTTTTGGTCCTAGTTTTCAGGTAGCCCAATTATTCTTATATTTTCTCTTATTGATTTATTCTTCAGATATGTTGTTTTTCTTATGCGATGTCTCACATTCTTTTTTATTTTTTCATTCTTTCTATTTTGTTTTGTAACTTTTCGGTCTCTTACAATTTCACTTGCTTTCCCTTGCCCAATTCTAGTTTTCAAGGAATTTTTTTTTCTTAAAATTCTGGATCTCCTTTTCTAGTTGCTTGACTTTCTTTATATACTCTTCTTAGTTTTTCTTTTAATTTTTCCTCAATCTCTTTCATTTGATTTTTGAAGTCTTTTTTTAAGTTATGTGAATTCTTTTGGGGTTGGTGACCATTTGACATTATTATTTGGGGGAGTAGAGGCTTTTTTTTTTAAATGTTAGTATCCTCCTCTGAATATGAACCTCAGTCTTTTCCTATTCCCATAGTAATTTTATATAATTGAGTTCTTCTTTCTTTGCTATTGGTGTAATTTCTGAAGTATGGAAGATGGTAACTCTGACCTCCAGTCCTCTTTCTGTTCTTCCCTCTGGCCTAGAAGTCAAAACCAAGAAGTCTACTCTCTTATAAATGTCCATAACCAGGAGCGTTTCTGCTCCATGGCTTCTGCACTTGCCTGGGCTGTGCTGGTTCCTTCTCACCCAAGGTTTGATGCTTTTTATCAGCAGAGGTTTCCTCAATCTTTCTCAACTCTTATACCTGATTCACCACATTGCCCTGGGAGCTGAAAATTCCTGTGGCTGGGGTCCAGGCTACCTTCCAATGCAGCTATCCTTGGGGGTCCCTCCTGCTATTTCAGTGTAACTAGCCCTAGAGGTGTTTACACTGGCCAATCTTCTTGGAATCTTTCTTTGGATCCTCTCTGATTGTTCCAGGAGGAGTTCTGTTCTGCCCCAACTCTTATTTGTTTTAAACTATATTTGCTCCAAGGCACACTTTTATCTTATCTGTAGGAGATATGGAGAACTTGCAATTTTATGACCTACTCACTATCTTCCCAGAATTCTCTTCCCTCCTAATCATATTTCCTAACCAAAGGTCTTAATCACATCAGCCCACAGCATTCCCCAATAAACTCTGTTCAACTATCTTTTCAATCATGTCCAGCAAAGTTTTTGGTGTTTTTCTCAGCAAAGTTACTGAAGTGGTTTGCCATTTCCTTTTCCAGCTCATTTTACAGATAGGGAAACTGAGGTAAAATAGGGTGTTTGAAGCTGGACTTTAACACAGGAAGAAGAATTTTCTTGACTCCAGGCCTGTCACCTAACTTCTCCAATAAATTCTAGTAGCTCCCTATCTCTTCTAAAATCAAAAGTAAAAAGTCCTCCCAGCATTTAGAGATGTTCCTGGCCCTTTCTTTCCTGTTTAGCCTTCTTACACTCCATAATGCTCCAATCAGTTTAGAATTCCTGGAGCATAATTCACCTACAGACTCCATTTTTGCATTGGCTGTCCCCCATGTCTGGAATGATTTGCCCTGTCCACTTAGTCTCTTAGTTTCCTAGATTTCCTTCCACATTCAGCTCAAAACCTCCTGCTGAAGTTTTTTCCTGATTCTCACAAATGCCTTACACTCTCAGATGACTTTCATCTATTCTGTATATTATTTGTATGTATTTAGATATTAACATGGTGTCTTATCATTGAAAAACATGTTCCTTGAGGGCACAGCTTGTAGTTTTTGTTTTTAACCCTTTTTTAATTTCCAGAGCTTATCACAGTGCCTGGCACATAGTCAATACTTCATAAATGCCTGACAAATGCCTTCATAATGGCCGTAGCCCTACGGGATGGATGGAAAAAGAGGCTCTAGGTCAACTTCAAAGAATTTATTTTGGGAGAGAAGGGGGATAGAGAGCAAGTCAGAAGCTACAGGAAGCTAAGCTAGTAGCAGTGGGGATGATGGATCCTCTGTCCCTGAATGTTTAATGAGTTTCTGGTGTAAGCCTGGAACTTATTTTATTTTATTTTTAAAAATAATAATAGGTTTTATTTACCAGATATTTGCATGGGTAATTTTACAATGTTGACAATTGCCAGAACTTTTTTTTCCAATTTTTCCCCTTCTCCCCCCCCCCCCCAAGATGGCAGGTCGACCAATACATGTTAAATATGTTAGAGTATAACTTAAATACAATATATGTATACATGACCAAACAGTTGTTTTACTGAACAAAAAGAATCAGACTTTGAAATAGTGTATATTTAGCCTGTGAAGGAAATCCAAAATGCAGGACGACAAAATTAGAGGGATTGGAAATTCTATGTAGTGGTTCGTAGTCATCTCCCAGAGTTCTTTCTCTGGATGTAGCTGGTTCTCTTCATTATTAAACAAATGGAGCTGATTTGATTCATCTTATTGTTGAAGATGGCCACGCCCATCAGAATTGATCATCATTCAGTATTGTTTTTGAAGTTACAATGATCTCCTGGTCCTGCTCATTTCACTCAGCATCAGTTCATGTAAGTCTCTCCAGGCCTTTCTGAAATCATCCTGTTGGTCATTTCTTACAGAACAATAAAATTCCATATTATTCATATACCACAATTTATTCAGCCAATCTCCAATTAATGGACATCCATGTAGTTTCCAGTTTCTGGCCACCACAAAGAGGGCTGCCACAAACATTCTTGCACATACAGGTCCCTTTCCCTTCTTTAAGATCTCTTTGGGATACAAACCCAGTAGCAACACTGCTGGATCAAAGGGTATGCACAGTTTGATAACTTTTTGAGCATAGTTCCAAATTCCTCTCCAGAATGGCTGGATATATTCACAGTTCCACCAACAATGTATCAGTGTCCCTGTTTTCCCACATCCCCTCCAACATTCTGCATTACCTTTCCCTGTCATTCTAGCCAATCTGACAGGTGTGTAGTGGTATCTCAGAGTTGTCATAATTTGCATTTCTCTGATCAATAGTAATTTGGAATACTCTTTCATATGAGTGGAAATAGTTTTAATTTCATCATCTGAAAATTGTCTGTTCATATCCTTTGACCATTTATCAATTGGAGATTGGCTTGATTTCTTATATATTAGAGTCAATTCTCTATATATTTTGGAAATGAGGCCTTTATCTGAACCTTTGACTGTAAAAATGTTTTCCTAGTTTATTGTTTCCCTTCTAATCTTATCTGCATTGATTTTGTTTGTACAAAAACTTTTTAATTTGATATAATCAAAGTTTTCTACTTTGTGATCAATAATGATCTCTAGTTCTTCTTTGGACATAAATTCCTTCCTCTTCCACAGGTCTGAGAGGTAAACTATCCTATGTTCCTCTAATTTATTTATAATCTCATTCTTTATTCCTAGATCATGAACCCATTTTGACCTGATCTTGGTGTACAGTGTTAAGTGTGGATCAATGCCCAATTTCTGCCATATTAATTTCCAATTTTCCCGGCAATTTTTGTCAAACATTGAGTTCTTATCCCAAAGACTAGGGTCCTTGGGTTTGTCAAACACTAGGTTATTAGAGCTATTGATTATTTTGTCCTTTGGACTTAACCTATTCCACTGATCAACTAGTCTATTTCTTAGCCAATACCAAATGGTTTTGGTAACTGCTGCTTTATAGTATAATTTTAGATCTGGTACAGCTAGGCCACCTTCATTTGATTTTTTTTTTTTTTTCATTAATTCCCTTGAAATTCTTGACCTTTTTTTTCATATGAACTTTGTTGTTATTTTTTCTAGGTCATTAAAATAGTTTTTCTGGGAGTCTGATTGGTATAGCACTAAATAAATAGATTAGTTTAGGAAGTATTGTTATCTTTATTATATTTGCTTGCCCTATCCAAAAGCATTTAATATTTTCCCAATTGGTTAGATCAGACTTAATTTGTGTGGAAAGTGTTTTGTAGTTTTGCTCATATAGTCTGATTTTCCCTTGGCAGATAGATTCCTAAATATTTTATACTATTGGTAGTTATTTTAAATGGAATTTCTCTCTGTAGCTCTAACTGTTGGATTTTGTTAGTGACATATAAGAATGCTGATGATTTATGTGGATTTATTTTGTATCCTGCAACTTTGCTAAAGGTGTGGATTAATAGCTTTTTAGTTGAATCTTTGGGGTTCTCTATGTATATCATCATATCATCAGCAAAGAGTGATAATTTGGTTTCCTCATTACCTACTCTAATTCCTTTAATCTCTTTCTCCACTCTTATTGCCAAAACTAGCATTTCTAATACAATATTGAATAGTAATGGTGATAGTGAACAACCTTGTTTCACCCCTGATCTTAATGGGAATGGTTGCAATCTTTCCCCATTACATATAATGCTTATTGGTGGTTTTAAATAAATGCTACTGATTATTTTAAGGAAAAGTCAATTTATTCCTATACTCTCAAGTATTTTTAATAGAAATGGATGTTGGATTTTATCAAATGCTTTTTCTGCATCTATTGAGATGATCATATGATTTTTGTTAATTTGATTATTAATATGGCCAATTATACTTATAGTTTTCCTAATATTAACCAGCCCTGCATTCCTGGTATAAATTCTACTTGATCATAATGTATTATCCTGGGGGTGATTTTCTGGAGTCTTTTTGCTAATATCTTATTTAAGATTTTAGCATCAATATTCATTAGGGAGATTGGTCTATAGTTTTCTTTCTCCATTTTCAACTTACCTGGTTTGGGTATCAGTACCATGTCTGTGTCATAAAAGGAATTTGGTAGAACTCCTTCATTCCCTATTTTTTCAAATAGTTTATATAACATTGGAGCTAATTGTTCTTTGAATGTTTGGTAGAATTCACCTGTGAATCCATCTGGTCCTGGAGATTTTTTCTTAGGGAGTTGATTAATAGATTGCCCTATTTCTTTTTCTGAAATGGGACTATTTAAACAATTTACTTCCTCCTCTGTTAATCTGGGAAGGCTATATTTTTGTAGGTAGTCCTCCATTTCACTTAGGTTATTAAATTTATTGGCATAAAGTTGGGCAAAGTAACTCTTTATTATTTCTCTAATTTCCTCCTCATTGGTGGACAATTCCTCATTTTCATTTTGAAGACTAACAATTTGATTTTCCTCTCTCCTTTTTCTAATCAGATTTACCAAAGGTTTATCTATTTTATTTGTTTTTTTCATAAAACCAACTCTTAGTTTTATTTATTAGTTCAATAGTATTTTCCTTTCAATATTATTAATTTCTTCTTTTAATTTTAGAATTTCAAGTTTAGTATTTGATTGGGGGTTTTTAATTTGGTCTTTTTCTAGCTTTTTAAGTTGCAAGCCCAATTCATTGATCTTCTCTTTCTCTATTTTCTTCAAGTAAGCCTCAAAGATAGATATAAAATTTCCCCTAATTACTGCTTTTGCTGCATCCCACAAATTTTGGTATGATGTCTCATCATTGCCATTATCTTGAGTGAAATTATTACTTGTGTCTATAATTTGCTGTTTCACCCAACCATTGTTTAAGATGAGATTATTTAGTTTCTAATTACTTTTTGATCTATTTACCCCTAACTTTTTGTTGAATGTAGTTTTTATTGCATTGTGATCTGAAAAGAAAGCCTTTACTATTTCTGCCTTCCTGCATTTAATTTTGAAATCTTTATGTCCTAATATATGGTCAATTTTTGTATAGGTTCCATGAACTGCTGAGAAGAAAGTATACTCCTTTCTGTCACCAGTTTTCTCCAAAGATCTATCATACCTAACTTTCCTAATATTCTATTTACCTCTTTAATTTCTTTCTTATTTGTTTTGTAGTTTGATTTATCTAATTCTGAGAGTGCAAGATTGAGATCTCCCATTATTATAGTTTTGCTGTCTATTTCTTCTTCCAACTCTCTTAACTTCTCCTTTAGGAAGTTAGATGCTATACCACTTGGTGCATATATGTTTAGTATTGATATGGCTTCATTGTCTATGCTACTCTTTAGCAAGATGATATAGTCTCCTTATCTCTTTTGATTAGATCAATTTTTGCTTTTGCTTGATCTGAGATAAGGATGGCTACCCCTGTTTTTTTTTTTTTTTAATTCACTTGAAACATAATAGATTCTGCTCCAGTGTTTTACCTTTACTCTATATGTATCTCCCTGCTTTAAATGTGTTTCCTGTAAACAACATATTGTAGGGTTCTGACTTTTGATCCAGTCTGCTATCCATCTCCGCTTAATGGGAGAGTTCATCCCATTCACATTTACAGTTAAATTACTAAATCTGTATTTTCTGCCATCATAATATCCCCTGATTATGCTTTTTTCCCTTATCCCTCCAAACCCCTTCCCCAGTATTAAACTTATGAGCCCCACTTGCATCACACAGCCCTCCCTCTTTAATATCCCTCCCTCATCCTCTTAAATCCCTTTCTGTAAGAGCCCTTTAAATGAGCGCCACAGTGCATCGGGAGATTGAGTGGTCCGGAAGTAATTTCTATGGATATTAGGACTGCCTTGTAGGTGGGATCCTGTCCATTTTGAGATAGCTTCGTAATGGGTGACTGTCTCGCTGATTGGCTGTGTGTGTGACCTCACAGGCCCTATGTAAGCCCACTGTAGGCAGCAGTCGCTCTCTTTAACCTGGCGCTCTTCACCCTGGCTCCCTAGCCTGGGTGGCCAAGCCAAGATGGATAGCCAAAAGAGGTAAGGATTTTGGTAGTGAACACGTGGGTCTTCTGACCAGGTGTTCACTTGGGAACCAACAAGTCAGGGCATCAGTCAGGGCATTATGTGAGTATGTATAATAAAGGCTTTTAAGATTACACGTGGCTGTTCTTGAGTGCGGTACCGGTTATTAAGCTATAGATTCAAGAGATAGTGACCAGAGACCTTTGAAGGCCTCAGAGGAGGCGAGCCGGGTAGAGTTCACACTGCTAAGCACAGTGGTCCAAGGTACTCTGGTGGGTCTAGGACAGACTAGTAATAGTAACTGCCAGGAGAGCACGTTACACCTTTCTCTTTCTTATTCCCTTTCCCTTTTCCCTTTTTCTTTCCCTCTTTTTAATGAGGTGACAAAGAATTTTCTATAAAACTAATATGTTAATTATTTTCTCTTTGAGCCAATTCTGATGGAAGTAAGGTTCACACAATGTTCCTCCCCCTCTCTAACTTCCCTTAGATATGACAGGTTTTCTTTGCTTTTTTGTGAGATGTAGTTTCCCTCTTTTTATCTCCTCTTTCCCCTTTTTCTTACACTATACCCTTTCCATTTCTACTCCCCCCCCCTTTTTTTTTGGTTATATCCTTAAAATCAAATTATACATGTAGTCTTAATGTATATCCACAATAGAAATACAGTTCTCAAGAGTTCATTTTACCTTTTTCTGCTTCTCTTGAGTCCTACAATTGGAGATCAAATTTTTTCTTTAGATCTGATTTTTTCCTTAGAAACATATGGAATTCATCTGTTTCATTAAATGTCCATCTTCTTCCATGGAAGAAAATGCTCAACTTAGCTGGGTAGTTTATTCTTGGCTGCATTCTAAGTTCTTTTGCCTTTTGAAATATCAGATTCCAGGCCCTTCAATCCTTTAATATAGAGGCAGCCAGATCTTGAGTGACCCTTATTGTGGCACCTTGGTATTTGAATTGTTTTTTTCCTGGCTGCTTGTAATATTTTTTCCTTAGTCTGATAATTCTGAAATTTGGCCACAATGTTCCGTGGAGGTTTTTTTTTAAGGGTCTTTTTCAGAAGGTGTTTGATGAATTCTTTCAATGTCTATTTTACCTTCTGGTTCTATTATCTCTGGGCAATTTTCTTTGACGATTTCCTGTAAAATAGTATCTAGGCTCTTTTTTTCATCATAATTTTCAGGAAGTTCAATAATCCCCAGATTGTCTCTCCTAGATCTATTTTCCAAGTCTGTCATTTTGGCAAGTAGATAGAGGACATTTTTCTCCAGATTTTAATTTTTTTGGCTTTGCTTGACTGATTCTTGGTGTCTCAGTGAATCATTCATTTCTATTTGTTCAGTTCTGATTTTTAATGAGTTATTTTCTTCATTAGCTTTTTTTACTTCTTTTTGTATGTGTTCAATTGAATTTTTAAATGAGTTGTTTTGCTCTATGTAATTTTTTCCCATTTCACTAAATTTGTTTTTTTAGTGAGCTATTTTCTTTTTCCAATTCACAAATCCTACTTTCTTGGGGATTCTTTATCTTTTCCAATTCAGAGATCCTACTTTCCTGTAATTTCTTTACCTTTTCCAACTCCTTAATTCTGTTTCCCTGCACTTCCTATGAATTCTTTACCTTTTCCAATTCACATTTCAGGAAGTTGTTTACCTTTTCTAATTCACATTTCAGGACATTGTTATTCTCTAGCATAGCTTCTCTTTCCTTTCCCCATTTTTCTTCTAATTCTCTCTTCAGATTTTTAATAATTTCTTTTAGGAGAGCGTTATTTGGGGAATTGTTGGGAGGCTGTCTGCCATTAGCCTCCTCAGGTTTGGAAGCCAGCTCTTTTTCTGCATAGAAGCTTTCAATCGTTTTCTTCATTTTATTGCTTTTTTTTTTTTTTTTTTTTTTAAGCCTTCAAGGTCTTCCCTCAGGGCAAGGAGATTACCAGCTTCCTCTGCAGATCGAGGATGGGTTTATGGGTAGTATTTGCCCTTTCAATGGGCTTCAAGGAACGGCGGGAGCTGTGGAAGGGCTCTGGGAAGAGCTCCACTAGGAAGTGACTAAGCCTGGGTATCACGTCTGGCTGTGTAAGTGCCCTGCTGCCAGGAGCCTCACAGTGAGGATTAGTGATTGCCTTGGGGCTAGAGGTTAAGAAGCAAAGGTATCACTGTCCCCCCCCCCCCAATTCCCGCTTTGAGTATTCCTGATAGTCCTGTCCCTCACCACACCAGAAATGTCCCTGCCTGGGGAGCACAGTTGGGCTGGGGAAATTCTACTACCCCTGGCCGAGCTCCTCACTATACAGATGAGAGGCTGCCCTGGGTTGTGCCCCTGCTGTGTGTGACTGCCCCCACCATGAGCCCCTCACTGCCAAATGCTGTGAAGAGCTGTGTTATGGTCTGCGCTAGGTCACTTCCGGTCCTGGGTGGGCACAGCCAGAGCCTCTCAGGCTTTGGCGTCCCTCAGAGTACCTACTACCCTAGGCTCCAACTTCTCTGCTGGTCCTCTACTCCGCCACCAAAGCAAAGCAGTTAGGCCACAGCAGAAAACTCTGTGTAAACCTTTCAACCACAGATGCTGCCCCGCTCTCATTTCTCTCCCTGCTCTGCACTGGTCTGCTCCCACCACATGAGATCAAACATTTTCTGGCGATATTCCAGATTCTCTTCCACTGGTAAGTTTTTGTATTTCCAATCTTCGTGGGTTTTACCCATCAAGCGTTGTTTCTGAGGCTGAATTAAATACTTGGTAGAAAGGGAATTAGAGAGTTTAGAAAGTTCCATCTAGCTCCTCCACCATTTTGGCTCCACCCCAGCCTGGAATTTTAGAAGATGGAATCAAGCTAATCCAGAGCTTCACTGAAGAGTAATTCTTATGCTCAATCCTAGCCAAAACCCAGCCCTGTATTACTCTGACCCTCCCCCTTCTATTCTTATTCTTTACCTACTCTGCTTCTGAGCAGACCTGGAAGGGAAAATCAGACAAATCTGTTGATTGGGTCCTTTACAGATTTATGCTAACTAATTTCAACTGGGTTATTATCTCAGCAAGACAATATTTTATTCCTTCCTAATCAGCTTTCTATCCTACTCCCCCAAAAGATGATTTTCTTTTTTCCTAAACCTCCCACATTATATCTTTCCTCACACTCTCAATAGAGGATCTAACTTTTTACTTTACTGAGGAAATAAAGCCCCCTAATTAGTTCTCCAACCTCAAATCTCTCTTCTCTCCAATTCTTCCCCAACATAGGCACCAAATTGACTTGACTGCTATTTCCTACTCAATATTAGCTCCCTATGTGTTTAAGGATCAATAAAACTCCTCTATTTGGTATTTAAAGTTCTTTACAATCTGGTCCCAATCCATCCCAATTTTATTCTGGCTCACTTCTCTTCTTGTATGCTTTAATTTAATCAGACTTTCTGTTCCTTATACAATGTACTCTACCTCCCATTTATCAACTTTTGCATTAGTTGTCTCACATACCTGAAATGCACTTCCTTTTCATCTGTATTTCTCAGAATCCCTTATATTCTTCAAAACTCTGTTCAAAACATCATCTAGGGGACAGTGTTGCACTTGGATTAGGTAGACCTTAGAATCCTGATCCAGTTGCTTACCAGTTGTTTGATGCTGGATAAATCATTTAATCTTTCTTAGGCTCAGTTTCTTCATCTGTAAAATGGGGATAATAATAGCACCTATTATTGCAAGGTTCAAAAGGGATAATATGTAATGCACTTTGAAAACCTTTAAGCACCTTTAATAGAAATGCTATTATTCAACTTATTATTAAATATACTATTATTATTAACACTACAACTAAATATATTAATATGTAAATGCTAACTATTATTAAATTCGATCTTCTCTTGGAAGTCTTTTCTGATTTACCTGGCTACCAGCACCTTCTGCTCCTCAATTTAACTTCTTTTTTTATTTTGCATATATTTATTCATGTATACATGTCTCCTCCTATAGAATGTGCTGGGTTTTGGGGTTTTGTTTTGTTTTGTTTTTTGGTGATTTTTTTGTTTGTTTTTTTGGTGAGGAATTGGAATTAAGTGATTTCTCCAGGGTTACACAGATAATAAAAGTTAAGTTTTTTTGAGCTTAGATTTGAACGAGGTTCTTCTGACTAAAGGGCTAGTTGCTCTATCCAAAGCACCATTAGCTGCCAGACCCTGCAGAGAATGTAAGAACCTTTATGAAAGAGATTGTTCATTTTTATTTCTACATCCCCAATACCCACTTAAAACATGGCATTTAGTAGATTGTTAACATGTGGTTTATTGATAGGTTGACTTCTTAGTAACCCCCAGATATTTCCTCACATTGAGCAAGAAGACCTCACTTAGGCTAGTAAGGCATGGCAAGTCAAATAAGCATTTATTAAATACTATATTCCAGGCATTATGCTAACACCATGTGTTTTAGTATATTGAGTCAGGAGATAGTGTATATATTCCTGGGAAATATGGGATGCACCAAAAAGCTATTTCAAGGTATATACAATGAATGGGATAGCATAGAGAAGTTTGTATACAGTACACTGGAGGAATATTGGGGAGCATATTCCTTGAAACTCTAATGTATACCATGGGGCTTCTGGACACTCACACTGCTGGACTGTTTCTCCAGGTATTTCCCTTTGACTGGGGTTCAATATGGATGTCTCTAGGCTTACTAATTGGAGCTTCATGGCCACTCTACTGGTAAGTGTTTGAAGGCTGGATTTGGAATGAGATCTTCTTGACAAAGACTAGCTCTCTATCCATGAGGCTACGTTGTAATTTGTCCACTTGGGTGAGAATGTGTTTTGTATATAAGTGAGTATGTAAGTGCTTGTGTGTGTGTGTGTGTGTGTGTGTGTGTGTGTGTGTGTGTGTGTACAGCCCCAGGGACCTTCCTCCAATGGATTTTTCTGAACGGGGGTCTCTTGTAGGATACCAGAACTTATGTTAAGATTTAGAGTAAGGTCGTCCAATTAAGGTGGCACAGTGGATGAAGTCAGGGAGTCAGGGAGACCTGAGTTCAAATTCAACCTCAAACATTTACTGACTGTGTGACCTTCGGCAAGTTGCTCCATCCTATTTGCCTCAGTTTCCTCATCTGTAAAATGAGCTAGAGAAGGAAATGACAAACCATTCCATTTGCCAAGAAAACCCCACATGGAGTCACAAAGACTCAGACACGATTGAACAACACTTACCCCTTCAAGGGTATTGGGAAATGTAATTCAGGGGGATTTCTAGTTATAAGGTCAACATCGATAAACACACTGAAAGAACCATTCAGCTCTGGAAGGATCGTAGAGACTCCAGAGCATGAGACAGAGTCGGGAATGAGAACTGGAACTGAAGGAACAGCCTGAGAAATACTGGCATGTGAGTGACTCAGTCTAAGCCTGGAAAAGTCCCGATTCTTGGAATGCAGCCTTCTGCTCCCTCCCCCTCCTTCCCCTCGTCCCCACCCTCTATTTCCCGAGGGAAAGACCAGGGCTACACTACTCCTGAAGGTTGAAAGAGAGACACCTGCGGACACTTCGATGCGGCTGGAGGGACCGAGGTAAGCGGATGGGAAGGGCTTTCAGGTAATGAGTCTCAGAGCACTGGCACTAATTCTCAAAGTGTGAAAATCGCGCCCTCCCGCGTTGAGAAATTGTGCTCCAGCCTCCGTCCAAAGGCTTTGAGACTTACTGGAACGTGGGAGATTTGGCTTGTCACACGACAAACTTTCGTGGATCACAGAGAGCAGATTTTCTGCCATTAAAAATAAAATAGCGCATTTATTAAAAATGTTCCTTACATCCCGCGGTGTCTCAGACAATTAAAGCCTCCTTCGGCTGGTGGGAGTTAGGGTTGGGGGAGGGGGTGTGGAGGGCGAGAAGAGTGGGGAAGGGATAGCTTCCTTTCTGAGGATGTCAGAGTTAGGGACTGAATGGGGTGGGCTGCGCGTGTATTCTCCACTTAGCTTCACTTTAATGATGATGATCATTCACACTTACATAGTGCTTTCAGGTCTTTCTCATGGCCAACACGTGAGGTAAGTACATATTATGTCTCTCTTGGAGAAGAGGAAAATTCAGCCTCAGATTAGAGAAAATGATTTGTTCAAGATCATAAAACTAGTAAATATTAGCAGCCTTCCAAGTATAATCCATTGTACTTCCACCATAATCCATTGGCTGACCCTCAGATCCAATGCTCCCTCCTCATTCCCCTCTCCATTTCTTATTAAGAAAGCTTAATCTGAGGCTTTATGAATTTATCCCTCAAAACCATCGTTGTCCTTTCTTCTTTGACCTGTAAGTATGATTCCCACAAGGTGTATGGGGAGGGGGAGGGAGAGGAAGAAAGTCCAGTAGGACTTCTTGGGAAGGAAATATATGACTGGCTACAAGGAGAAGAAACTCCCTAAAGGGAGATCATCCCCTTATTTGCCCAAGGGAAATTTTCTTAACACATCTAAACTCCAAAGTTTTTTAAGTGAATTCCAACACTAGCCTCATTTATTTATTGGTCTATTATGTGGACCTCAATAGGCAAAAGTGGAAAAGTGCTTTGGAAAGCATACCAGAATAAAGGAAGACAAGACAATCTTTGAGAATAAGCTTGCTTCTTCAGCACCAATTGCTTAGAATCTCCTCTCTCCCTTCCTTATATGATCTATGTTGCCCAATATATATAAATGTATATATACAAATAGGTGTATACACATATACAATGTTCATATCTGTGTACACATACACACATGCATGCATATGTAGCTTTCAATCAATACAAACATGTGTGCATGTGTACACACACCTACACATCTATGAGTGCACACAAAACATGCATGCATACAACACCACATGTCTAATGTGGGCACACATATTTGTACATATATACATTAATGTTCTCCCTGTTCTGCTCACTTCACTCAGCATCAGTTTATGTAAGTCTTTCCAAGTTTTTCTGAAATCCATACAAGCCTCTTTTTAAACCCTTAAGGCTAATCTTTAGTTTTGATCACCTTCCTAAGATTAGAAGCCCCCTCTATAAGACTAGAGTCTCCTTGTTCCCTACCCTTTGGAGGAGCAGTCCAGGAAAAGTTCTCTCAGGTCTTGCTCTAAACCCATGCTAAGTTCTCCCAGAGGATAAGAGCAGAAGCCGTCCAAAATTAGTGTTTTCTGATTCCTAGTTTCAAAACTATTTCCACCCTTTCTTCAGTTCTTTACTATTCACTATTTTTTGACCCCATCATAAACACTTTTTCTTCTTTGATCTTATCTCAGAAGTAGCTACTGAGAAGCAGAACTGTAACTATTAGTTTTGGAGGCAGTAATACATAGCATGAAAAAGCCCTTAAGTTATCTTGGTAATTTATGATCTGTATAATAGTTGTGACCTGAAAGAACTTAATAAGGTCAAAAGATGAAGCTTTTAATTTAACCTTGAAGATATCATCAGGTGTGGACATGCCCATTTTATAACTCAGTATCATGCCCATCCTGGTACAACCCAGATGTGCATCTGATCATGTCTCCTTGATGAGATGTAAAAAAGACCCTTGTCAGCACTGGTCCGAAGGTCAGAAGACTCTGAGTTCAAATCCAGCCTAATTAGCTGTGTGACTCTGGGCAAGTCACAACCACATTTGCCTCATACACACAACCCATTCTCCACCCCCCCCCCCAAAAAAAATCCCACAACAACAATAGAAAACAAAAACAAAAAAAGACCCTTGTCATGGGTCTTGCCCTTTCACCAACACCATGTTGGTGATGATTAAGTCATAACTTATGTAGTTCTGGGTTCTACCATTTGACTTGGTATTTAAGAACAAAGAATAGAGGCTAGAGAGAGGCTCCATATGAGAGTATTCTTGGGTCCCTGGAGAGGGAGGATGAGCCATTTATTCTCCTTATTTCCCCTAGGGAAGAGATGATTCTAGACAACAGACTGAACTAGGCTTTCTGGAGAGAAGAAATCACTTAGCCACAGAGATGAAGACAGAAGAGCCCATGACTCAGAGGAACAAATTTAGACCACACTGTCCATTACTTCAGTGCAGATTTGACTCTTTAACAAACTTAAATACAAAATCTTCTTTCAGAGTTTTCAGTCTTGGGGTACACAATAATTCTGAGGCACTATATAGGTCCCATATGGGAAGGGGTAGGATGTTGGTTGTGGTTGTTGATTCATTCAATCGTATCTGATTTTTTTGTGACCCCATGGATCATACTATCCACAAGGTTTTCTACTGGAAGAGTTTGCTATTTCCTTCTCTAGCTTATTTTACAAATAGAGTAAAGTGACTTTCCCAGGGTCACACAGCTAGCAAGTGTCTGAAGCTGGATTTGAACTCAGGGGCTTCCTGACTTCACTCCCAGAGCTCTATTCATTGAGCCACCTAGTTGCCAATCATCAGAAGGCATAGGTCAATTCACCAGTGACTTCAACTGTCTTCCCCTTTTGTAGGAGAAAAGATGCTTTTCACTATAGGAGGGAGCTTCACTCAGGATAGTTTTATAAGTCTGTAGGACTATATAGATTTTTGTGAAGAGGTGGCAGTCACTGGAAAGGGAAGGAGAGCTGAGTTGCCTATTTATGTGCTACAATGCAATTTTTTTGTGTTTTGCAATTTGGTTTCTTTTTACAAAATGAAATTTTTTTGGTACATTTAAAAAATTTTACATTTAAATACAAAATGAGGAAAGAAAAAAACATTGCCATGGTCTTTAATATTTACCTTATATTTCTCCTAGATGTTATATGTCAAATTTTTCCTTAAATTCTGGGGAGTTTGCACAAAAACCCGAAAGTCTTTGAGTTCCTTAAATATTCTTTTTTCCTTTCAGGATTTTACTTAGCTTTGCTGGGTAAATTACCATTGGTCATAACTCTAGTTCTTTTGGATATAATGTTTCAAGTTTTATGATCCTTTAACATAGTAGCTGGTAGATCTTGAAGAAACCTTTTTGTAGCTCAATGATATTTTTTTTTCTTGTTACTTCTGATATTTTCTCCTTAACTTGGAAGCTTTGAAACTTGCTATGATTGTATTGTAAGTCTTCCTCCTGGGATCTCTTTCAAGTGGTAATTGATGAATTTTTTTCTATTTCTACTTTGCCTTCCTATTCTAAAACGTCAGGGCAATTTTTCTAGATAATTTCTTGTAATATTGTATCAATATATATTTTTAAAATTGTAATGTTCAGGTAATTAAACTACTATTATTTCTTCTTGATCTGTTCTTCAGATCAGTTGTTTTTCTGATGAAATGTTTTACTTTGTCTTATGAAATACTGTTATTACTTGTAATTTTTAAATGATATGTTTGCATAGATTCTAGGGATTCTTTTTACTTATTTCTTTAGAGACCTAGACACATATTTTATATTTTTAATGGAGGAGAGACCCTGGGTATGAACAAAGTAAGTCAGAAATTGATATTATTAGAGGAGGTCTTTAATAGGGGTTTGAGTCAAAGAGTGATTTGTGGGAATTTCTCCCATGTTAAATGCCATCTGTGACTTTGGGATTTTGAGCCATTAGTCACATATGAAATCACTACACAAAATAATTAAGAAAATTTTAATTATTAAATTTGGTGTCCTTTAAATTTTGGTCCCCTGGGGTAATGTCCTTGATGTTCCTCCTTGATGTTCCACCTTAGTTACAGCTCTAGTGGAAAGCACACTAGAAATTTCTGGGTTCAGATTCTTCCTTTGATATTAAACTAAGTTACTGTAAATATGGATATGCACACGCAACAGTTAGTGATATCAGTATTTATTCAGTCTCCCATGTTTGAAACCATGATATTATCTGTGATTCATTTGTCTCCTTTACCTCATGTATAAAATAAGTTACTAGGGCCTATCATTTCTACCCTAGCAAATGTTTTTATATCCATCCACTTTTTTTTGTATGCTCAGATTTACAACACTAGCAGGAAATGAAAAATGGTATAGTTGCCAGGATGCTAGTGTTGGAGATATGTAAGTTTATAGCTGGGAGGATTTTGGAAGTCATTGAATTC
This sequence comes from Sminthopsis crassicaudata, assembly GCF_048593235.1. NCBI lineage: Eukaryota > Metazoa > Chordata > Mammalia > Dasyuromorphia > Dasyuridae > Sminthopsis > Sminthopsis crassicaudata. Next base: position 418,937,503 of record NC_133617.1, read on the forward strand.
AAGAATCAAATTTTTCTTTCTTTCTTTCTTTCTTTCTTTCTTTCTTTCTTTCTTTCTTTCTTTCTTTCTTTCTTTCTTTCTTTCTTTCTTTCTTTCTTTCTTTCTTTCTTTCAAGAATCAAATTTTACAGATAAGAAAACAATTAGGTGGCACAGCAGATAGAGCAATGGCTCTGGAGTCAAGAGGACCCGAGTTCAAGTTAGACCTCAGACATTTACTATAGTTTTATATATTTAGGTAAGTCACTTGACCCCAATTGCCTTAAAAAGAAAAAAAAGAAAGAATGAAAGACAGAAAGAAAGAAAGGTAGAAGGGAAGAAGGAAGGAAGGAAGGAAGGAAGGAAGGAAGGAAGGAAGGAAGGAAGGAAGGAAGGAAGGAAGGAAGGAAGGAAGGAAGGAAGGAAGGAAGGAAGGAAGGAGGGAGGGAGGGGGAGGGAGGGAGGGGGAGAGGGAGAGGAGAGACAGAGGGTGAGGGGAGAAGAAGGAAGAAAGGAAGGGAGGAAGAGAGGTAGGAAGGAAGCAAGGAAAGGAAGGAAAAAAGGAAGAAAAAGAAGGAAAGGAAGGAAAAGAAGGAAAGAAGGAAGAAAAGAAAGAAGGAAAGGAAGGAAAGAAAGAAGGAAAGGAAAAAAGGAAGAGAAAAGAAAATTGAGGCCCAGAGATATTAGATTATTTGCTCAGAGTCTTGGGGCAGAATTTAAACACTGTTGTTCCTGATCCTAAGTCCACTACTCCATCTACTGTTACAAAATGACAGTCAATCAAAAAGTATGTATTCTACACTTGTTACATGCCAAGTACAAAGGAATGCAAAAATATTCCTTGTTTTCAAGGATCTCACTTTCTGATGGAGGAGACATATGCATATAACCATGTACATATAAAAATACATTATAAATAAAACTACTCTCAGAGAAAAGGAAGTTGCATGCTTTGAGGTAGGGGACAAGAGAGAACACCAGGTAAGACCTTTTACAGAAGTTGGAATTAGAGTTGAATTTTATTTTAATTGCTTAATAGTGTTACTTTTTTTTTCAAATTACATGTAAAGACAATTTTTATATTTACTTTTTGAAAGATCTTCAGTTCCAAAATTTTCTCCCTTTCTCCCTCCCCAAGATGACAAGCAATTTGATGTTATTCACAAGTTCACAATCATGTGAAACATTTCTATATTTCTATTGTGAAAGAAGAAACAGAACAAAAGGAAAAAGCTTTGAAAAGATAAAGTGAAAATAGTATTCTTCAATCTGCACTCATATTCCATCAGTTCCTTCTCTGGATGTGGATAACATTTTCTATCATGAGTATTTTGGAATCGTCTTAGATCATTGTATTTCTCAGAAAAGCTAGGTCAAACATAGATGATCTTTGCACAGTGTTACTGTTACTATATACATCTTCTACTGGTTCTGCTCACTTCACTTGTTAGTCCTTCCAGGCTTTTCTGAAATCCTTGAGGTGAAATTTAAAGCAAATCAAGCAAACTAGAAGTTGAAAGTGAGAAGGGAAATCATTCCAGGTATGGGGAACAGCCACCAAACAGGCATAGGGTCAAGGGTGGAGAGTTATGTGTGAGGAACAGCAAGTAGTCTAGAGTGTAACTGGACTGGGGAGTAAACTCTAAAAATAGTAGAAAGACAGGAAGGTTATGAAGGGCTTTAAATGCCAAAGAGATGATTTTGTATTTGGTCCTAAATGTAATAAGGGACTCCTAGAATTTACTGAACAGGGAGATTTTATTGATGTAGTCAGGTCAGTGCTTTAGGAAGATCCCTTTGGTAGATGAGTGGGAGATGGATTGGAAGGAAGAGAGACTTGAGGCAGTGAGACCAATTAGATTATTGTAATAGTCCAGGAGAGAGGTGATGAGGGGCTTTATTAAGGTGGTAAATGTATGAATGGAGATCTAATATGAAGGTTAAAATGATAAGATTTGACAATGGATCTGATGTACAGGGTGAGTTTGAGTGAGCTGAGGATGAGACAATGGTTATAACTCTGGATGGTGGTGCCTTTGATAACAGTAGAAAATCTGTAGAAAAAGGAGGAGTTTGTGGGGGGAGAGAATTAGTTTTGTTTTGGACATGTTGAGTTTTAGATGATTATAGAATGTTTAATCTGACATATCTATGAGATGACTATGGATGTGGATGTCTAGCTCAGGGCTAGATCTGTAAATCATCTGCATAGAGAAAATAATTGAACCCCTGGGAAATGATGAATTCATCATGTGAAATGCTATAACAGCAAAACAGAATAGGGTTCAGGATAGAATTTGACAGTTTATTTGTTTAATAGTATATTTTTTCCAATTACATGTAAAGACAATTTTCATATTTGCTTTTTGAAAGATCTTCAGTCCCACATTTTTCTCCCTTCCTCCATCCCTTCTCCAAGTTGACAAGCAATTAGTGGCCTATAAACTAAATGAAGACATAGAACAGGAGACTGAGAAGGAGAAGTCAGTTAAAATAGGAGAAGAACCAGAAGAAACCAGAGAGAGAAACCTGAAGAGAATAGAGTAGCCAGGAGAGGATGATGGACAGTATCAAAGGCTGCAGAGATGTCAAGAATGAGACTTGAGAAAAAACCATTAGACTTGATAATTAAGAGTCACCAGTAACTTTGGAGTGGGAAGTTTCAATTGAACAATGATGTCAGAAGCCATATTTGTAGAGTTTAGGCAAGATTTTAATCAAGTTTTTCCAATTCCAAGATCATCATTCTATCCATCATAGCATATTACCTGGGTTTACTCAGATCTCCAAGTTGTTTGTTCACAAGGCATTTAGACTCACAGATCTTAATTCTCCTCATTTGCAAAATGGTGGGTAGCAGTTGTGGAGTGGATTGGGGATTAAAAATTCTTTTTTTTTTAAATTTTATAATTATAAATTTTTTGACAGTACATATGCATGAGTAATTTTTTTAAATGACATTATCCCTTGTATTCATTTTTCCAAATTATCTCCTCCCTCCCTCTACTCCATCCCCTAGATGACAGGCAATCCCATATATTTTACATGTGTTACAATATAACCTAAATACAATATATGTGTGTAAATCCCATTTTCTTGTTGCACATTAAGTATTAGATTCCGAAGGTATAAGTAACCTGGGTAGATAGACAGTAGTGCTAACAATTTACATTCACTTCCCAGTGTTCCTTCTCTGGGTGTAGTTATTTCTGTCCATCATTGATCAGCTGGAAGTGAGTTGGATCTTCTTTATGTTGAAGATAGGGGATTAATAATTCTTACACTTTCTGCCTTATTGGTAGGATGGTACTAAAATGTGAGTTATTATTATTGCAGACCCTTATTATCACTTACACAAATGACTGCAGTATCCCCATGTTGTTGCTTGTCCTTCTCAAAGAGCACCATGACCTCAGGGAGGGGATGCCATGACATGCAAGTGAGTTGGGTGTCAGCGAGGGAGGGCTGGGCAAGGTCACCTGCCTCACTTTTCCCTCCAGAGCCTCTGGGTGCAGTGACCAGACACAGCTCAGGACGACTGGAGATGGACCTGGATGCTGTGGGGAGACCCTGGTTATTTAAGCTGAAGTCCTTTTGACTGAGGAAATACCCATTCAGTGAGTATTTTTTTTTTTTTACCTAGTCTGGGAAGAGAAGACTTTCAGGGTTTGGGGCCAAAATCTCTAATAGCTATTCCTATTCCTACTCTCTTCCCCATCCCAATCTATACTTCCTATGGCAATCAGATCATGTCATATGTCTAGTCATCTCAAAAATCTTCATTCTCTTTATTGCCTACTAAATAAAATCCAAATTCTTTTGTTTGTCTTTCCAGCCCTGATTTGTGCTACTCCCCACCACAAACACTGGTGCTCCAGCTAAATTGAACTGTCCCTAGGGGTTCACACAGTACGTACATGCCTACATCCTTTTGCTCATAATGTTTTCTATGTCTGGACAGTCTTCCTGAATCTTTTGAATTCCTTCTTCTCCTATAAAAGCCCATCTCAAACTTCTTACTTCCCCAAAATTTTACCTGGTCCCACATAAGGAATATAAACTTATTTTCTCCCCTTGTTTATATTCTTTTTATTTCTTTGGTGGGGAAGTTCTATTCCTGCCCCTTTCCTTCTTTCAGCTCTCCACCCCACTGGAAAAGAAAGAAAAATAAAACTCCTGAAACAAATATGAAAAAACAAATCCTTATATGAGCTATGTCTCATTCTGTATCTCAAATTCTTCTCCTATCAGGAGGTTTCATCACTGGCTCTCTTGGAACCTTGGCTTATGTAAACATTATATGTCTTTATTTCACTTCTCATGAATTTTATATTGCAGTTTTATGTTATCAATCCTGCTACTAGATTATAAGCTCCTTGTGGACAGGAACGATATTGTTTTATGCATCCCACCCTACAGTTTAGGACCTTGTTTTAGCATAGAAAATAGTCAGTTAATCAACGTCAAATTGAATTGATATCACCATACCATATATATATGCAGGCAAAATGTGAGATTTTCTTAGTTCATATGCATGCAGACAAAAGTAATGTACATGCATATATATGCATATGTATATTTATAATACAGACATGTATTGATTTCACATAGATATATGGATATATACATACCCATATATATGCATACATGTACATACACACACACATACACATATATATATATATATATATATATATATATATATATATACACAGATACATGGATATATACATTTATATCTGTATATGTGTATGTACATATATGTTTATATACAGCAATACACCCGCAACAAAGGGTAGAAGGCAAAAGCTAGAGAATTCAAACACTTTATTGAATCATGATACAGAAAATATTTACAATGGGGAGAGGGACAAGTCAATCTTGACTCCTAGCATGGGTAGGCTATGGGGAAAGGGCCAAGGCAGGCATAGGAACCAGAACTAGGTCCCAGGGGAGGATTGGGGAAACTTTTCCCAGCAAGGACCCAGTATCTCACTCTGAGAAATCTTGCAGGCTTTAAAAGGCCCTGGGAACATAGATAGAAAAGTCAAAGCATAAAAAATAGGGTATCTGTGGGTGAGCTAGGCAGACAAGGGGCGAGAACTAGGAGTCATAGCTAAGTCTTTTCCATGACCTGAATATGGTAGCTCAGAGCCTGGGAGGAGAGCAGTGAGGGAACCAGGGGTCAGTGGAGTCTTGAACGGTATCACTGGGTAGTAGTTCTTTTGGAGACTGTGGTCTGTTCAGTCCTGAAGGGGAAGAATAAAGAAAAAGGTGAAGGGAGAGGGACGACTTCACCTACTATCTGGGGAATGCCCTTCCCTGCATTCTGAACCCCATCACCTCCACCCGACGCCTCTTCCCTCACCTCTTGCAACCCTTGGCGCCCTTCTTGCCCTGCCTGGAGATTTCCTTATCCTTTTTGCAGGTCCGGGATCTGGGTTTTGGCAGGGTTCCCCCATGTTTGTCAAGCCACTTCACCAGGTCTTTCACCCATTTCATCGAGGGGTCAGCACACAGATCTGCCTGTGATTTTTTCCAGGTAGTAAATCTGTAGGGACCACGTTCAACAGAGTTGAGCCCAGATCCTAATTCATTATCTCCACCCTCATATAGTTTCTCCCCCCACCCATGCCTAAGAGGCTTGCCTGTTCTAGACTCTCAAACCCCTTCCTCTGACCCCTCTCCCCATTTTGTTCCCCGAGCTGTGCCCTCACATTACGGCAGGAATGATGCAGCCCTGGTTGACTTCTTGCCGCCTGTAGCTTTTGACGATAGAGGCTGGAATCTGCTTTTGACTGTACTTGAGACAGCAATCGAAAGCTCCACTGTCACTCCCTGAAAAGTAGGGGAAAAAACAGGAATCCAGGGATTGAGACAGTCCAACCCGACTGAGAACTTTGACCTGATCATCCTTGTTCCCCTCTGCTCCAGAAGTAAAATATCAGAGAGAGAGACTGAATAAGAGCCCTCGCCAGACTAAAAGATTTCCCCTCTCTTTGGGAGCCTCCTTCCTATTCACACCGATGCCCTCCTCCTCTCCTATCCTCCCTAAGTCCCTGCTTTGACTTCAGGGGCTGCCGAAACACTCGGTCTTGATCCATCAGTACCTTGGGTGCCTGGGCTGCAGACAGTGAGGGCCAGCAAGGCCAGCATCAGAGCCAGCGCCATGGAGGACAAGGACCAGATTTGGAGCTGGGAATTGAAAGCTGGAGCAGGAGGTCGGGAGGCTAAGAGCCAGACGCTGGGAGTTGGAGGTGGGAATAGAAGGCTGAGTGTGTGGGCTGTGTAGACTCCCACTCCCTATTTATCAGATTCCATTACTTTCACTTCCCCCTTGGAACCGAGCCCTTTCTGTCCCCAGCTGTCCAAAGAAGGATGGGGATCTCCCTTCCTTTTTCCTGGAAGGCTGGTTCTTGCCCCTACCCCTAACTTGGCTCCCAGCCTCTCTTCTTTCCTTTCTATCCTGAGTTGAAGTGCAGATGGGAGGGGGCTAAGCTTAGGGAGCCCCTCATTACCTTGGGAGTAGGATGAGAGAAAAGCGGTAAAGCTGCTGAAATTTTATTATGGTGGAAGGAGAGAGAAATTTCTCCTTTTTTGGCCCTTTTTTAGTGCTTTTTGACTGGTCTCCATCTATCAATGAGGAAAATTTTTAATATGATGAGGGCCTGGGACTGTATAGGTTCCTCCTGCCAAGGAACATTGTAGTTTAAAAGAGAGACTGATGCTGAAAACCAGACATAAAAGTCCAGTAATGGAATTTCAGGTGTGATGAAATGATAAAGAGAAAGATATTTAGTCCAGTAATGGAATTTCAGGTGTGATGAAATGATAAAGAGAAAGATTTTTTAAAAAATTACTTTAAAAAGCATGAGCTTGACAAATGAAAAAAATATGAACATTTTCATACACAAGGAAGAACAGAAGATATTATTGGGCATGACTGAATATTTATTACATTTAGCTCTGTAATGTATTTGTTATATTTAAAATGGTAATACCAATATTGCCCTTCTTGTCTATCCCCTTCTGAATTTCTTTCTGCTTACCTCTGTATTTTTCAAAGAAATGTTTCATTGATTTTGGGGGGGCATCATAATCAATTCCTTCTCTTCCTATGCAACTCTACCCCTCCCCCAAAAGTCCTCCTAACAAATAAATATAGTCAAACAAGATAAATCCACACATTGACCCTGTCTGAAAACGTACATCTCATTTGTTTCCTCTAGACTATCACCTCTCTGCTAAAAGATAGAAAGCATGCTTCATTATCAGTCTGAAGTTGTCTTTAGTATATGAATTAATTCTAAGCTGTTTTCCTTCATAATATTGATGTAATTTTATCAGTTGTTTTCCTGGTTCTGCACATTTTTCTCTGCATCAATTCATAAAAGTCTTTCCAAGTTTCACTGAGAAATCTAAAAACACTTGGGGATGTGAAAAAGTGTGGGAAGAGTTATCTTATACCAATGAAATCAGAGATCCAGGACTTATCCCCACATGCTAGGCTCTGTAAAAGAAAAAAAAAAAAAAAAAAAAAAAGAAACAGGTGAATAAAATGTAGTCTCTGTCTCTCAAGGACCCACAATCTATGTAGGAAAATAGAACAGTGCCAGGCACTGTATGCATAGATATATCAGAAACAGATCCATTGAAAAGATGGAACTTTATCTGAGACTCTAAGGATGGGTAGGATTCACCTAAATAGAAAATTGGGCTGGGAGTAGTCGGGTGGTAGGGCAGTAGAATATAGTTCAGGGGAAAAGAATGTTGGAAGTGACATGAGAGAGTAAGATCAATTTAGCTGGAGCAGAAGGGATTTGAAGGGGAGAGAATTCAGACAATTTTTGGGAAGCTCCAATGAAGAACCATTGAAAATTCTCTTGCATTTTATATCTTATTAACTTCTTGCCTGTACTACTACAATAGTCTCCTACTTGGGTACCTTATTTCAAGTCTTTTTTCTCTCCACCACAGAGTCACTAAAGTGATAACCTTTTTTTTTTTTTTTAAACTATTATAGCTTTTTATTTACAAGATATATGCATGGGTAATTTTTCGGCATTGACAATTGCAAAAACTTTTATTCCAATTTTTCCCCTCCTTCCCCCCACCCCCTCCCCCAAATGGCAGGTTAACCCAATACATGTTAAATATGTTAAAGTTTAAGTTAAATACAATATATGTCTACATGCCCAAACAGTTGTTTTGCTGTACAAAAACAATTGGACTTTGAAATAGTGTACAATTAACCTGAAGGAAATAAAAAATGCAGGTGGACTAAATTAGAGGGATTGGGAATTCTCTGTAGTGATTCATAGTCATCTCCCAGAGTGCTTTCGCTGGGTGTAGCTGGTTCAGCTCATTACTGCTCTATTGGAACTGATTTGGTTCATCTCATTATTGAAGAAGGCGACATCCATCAAAATACATCCTCATACAGTATTGTTGTTGAAGTGTACAATGATCTCCTGATTCTGCTCATTTCACTCTGCATCAGTTCATGAAAGTCTCTCCAGGCCTTTCTGAAATCATCCTGCTGGTCATTTCTTACAGAACAATAATATCTCATAACATTCATATACCACAATTTATTCAGCCATTCTCCAATTGATGGGCATCCACTCAGTTTTCAGTTTCTGGCCATAAAGTGACATTCCTAAAACGGAGCTGACTATGATACTTTCGGTTCAGAAAATTCCGGTGATTTCTTTTTGTCTGTAGGATCAAATAAAAACTCTCCTGTTGTGCATTCAAAGATCTTCCATTACCTTGTTTAGATTATTGCATATTCCTCCCTTCTATGCCCCATGTTTCAGCTAAATTGGTCTACTTGTTGTTCTATACACATTCTATCTATTCTATATGCCTTTGCCAGGCTGTCTCTTATGCTCCCTACCTCTCTCCACCCCTTACAATCCTTTCCTCCCTTTGGGAATTAGACTCAGGTGCCATTTACTATATGGAGCCTTTTCTTATCTACCCTGCCCCCCACTCCCCAGCTATTAGTAGTCCTGGAATTTACTTAAATATGTACACCTCTAAGTATATGTGCAATTTCTCCTGATAGAAGACAAGTTTCTTAAAACCCCAAAATGTAGCTTACTCCCTGAAAAAAGTCACTTAATAAGTACTTGGTTGATTGATGCAAGGAAGAAAGTCAGGTGATATAAAGGATTAAACATTTCAGACAGGTGAGCTTGGTCCCTGCCTAGAAGATGAATGGGAGAATAGAACCAGTTCTGGATTTTCTAGGCAGAACTAATTGTGTGGTGGTGGTGGTGGGGGAACTGCCTCCTCCCATGTTTTCTCCCCTCAACACTCTGGTCCCCAGCTATCTGTCACTCTTAGAAAAAGAGTAAAATGACTGAAGAATCATTGAAGAAAGGGATATTGAACTTTAAAGTCTTGGGGGAGGGGAAAGAAGAGAAGATATAGGACAGGTGTCTTCAAGTACTTGAAGGCTGTCATGTGAAAGACAGAGCAGCCATGTTCTGTCTGACTCCAGAAGTCAAAACCAAGAGTATGAATGAGTCATATAGAAGACTATTTTGCCTCCAGGTAAGTAGTTCTAGAGATCCAAAAGTGAAATAGGCTGTTCCGATAGGCAGCAAGTTCATCATCCCTGGAGGTCTTCAGGTAATGGGAGCGATGTTATAAATAGTCCAGTTATTGACTGGTCCAGTGACCTTTGGCATCCCTTTTGCTTCTGAGATTTTGTAATTTTTGGAAGCAATGGGAGGGGCTACTTGGGCCTTGGCCCCACATTTGGTGAATGAGGGCCAGGACTGGTACTAGGATAGATACTATACTTTCCTTGTAGCTTTGAGAAACAGAACTGGGCTAGAAAAGAGATCTGAGGAAGGGCCTAGAACAGAGAGAGTCATAGGGAGATTGCCAGGCCAGGTGGTAAGAGAGGATTAGGATAGGGGTGAGGTGGATTAAGGTTCACAGTATATGTGTTTAGGGACTTTCCAATTTGGCACTGCCAGTGGAGCATGTATTGGAGTAGGCAGGCAAGGGGAGGGGGGTATGCTAGTGTCTCATCATTTTAGCAGCAGGTCTGCATTTCCCTTTAGAATTCCTGGTCCCCAAAAGCTTCTGGGTAGACCAGTCTCTTTCCAGAACACAGTCTGTCTCCTGTTGATACTTGAACATCTTCTAAGAGGTTAAACCCCTACAATTTCATTTGTTCTCCAGTCTCCCTCTCAGACCCAGTCCCTTATCATCTGTTTGGGTCTGATATCTGAACTTGATATCTCCTAATGTACCCTCAGGGAAGGTAGACTGGTTGCTGAAGAAAGTGTTAGGAGTGTCACACTGGGAGCCAAGGGGTTGAGAAACAGAGAGAAAGGGACAGGATATGGCTTGCAGTAGGATGGGAGCTGACTGGTGGACATGCTGGGGCAGGAAACAGCTGTCCTGGGAGTAGAAATATTATCTCCTTTCCCTAGAGAGTGTGTGTGTGTGTGTGTGTGTGTGTGTGTGTGTAAGAGAGAGAGAGAGAGAGAGAGAGAGAGAGAGAGAGAGAGAGAGAGAGAGAGAGAGAGAGAGAGAGAGAGAGAGAGAGAGAGAGAGAGAGAGAGAGAGAGAGAGAGAAGGAAAGAGGGGAGGAGGGGGGGGGACAAAGAGGAAGGGACAAAGAGGGGAAGAGAGAGACAGAGAAAGAGGGAGGGAGGGAGAGAGACAGATAAGACAGAGTCAGAAGAGTCAGAGTTTGTGTGTGTGTGTACTTAGGATGAGAATTGCTGGGTCAGGGAATAGGACAGGCTTGGCTTGCAGGAAGAGAGAGGAGATCCCTCCAGTGAGTGTTTGGTGGGTCTAGACCACTCCAGTTTCTGGATCCTAAATTCAGTCATCTTATCTCCAGAATATCTTGGACCTTTCTTTCTTTCTTTGTTTGTTTCTTTCTTTCTTTCTTTGATCATATTTGAACTCGGGTCCTCCTGAATTCAAGGCTGGTGCTCTATCTCTATCCATTGCGCCCCCTAGCTGCCCCTGGACTCTACTTTTCAAGGCCCCTTGGATGAGCATTGTGCTGGTCTCCCATGTCTAGAGACTAAGGTTCCCAATCAGGGTGTGATGGGATTGGAGCTGTTCCTCTCTCCTCCCAATTCCCCAATAGCTCTACCATTGGCTGGTTGGTTATAAAATCTGGAAATCTACCATTAATTTCATTCTTGGCAGGTTAAAGCCTTGCCCCTTGGGAGAACACACATTTTTCAGAGAAGATAAAAGTACATGAAGGCCTGAAGCATATTGATACCTTGGCAGGAATGGCTTCCCAGAACCATTTCTGTCCTGAAATTCCTTCATTCAAGAGAAGACAGGTTGGTTCTTTGAGGGAAAGGTAGAAACAGAGCACTGGAGGGGGGAGGAAGGAAAGGAGAAGGGAAGCTGAGGAGGATATGATTGAACAATTGTGACTCATTGGAAACCCTGGGAACAGATAGCAACTGTCCACTCTACACAGTTTTGGGAGTTGCACATGAAGAAAGGTAGTTAAAGATTTCTTTTTGGAGTCTGCCTTAGCCCCAGCCCTTGTCCCCCATATCTCAGGGTGGAGGAGTGCAGAAGAGTCTAGGTGGGAAAATGCTAACTCTCCAGGTGTAGGAATTTCAAGAGGCTGGAAATCCCCATCCTGAGAGACCCAACCCTCCCCCGTCTCTAGCTCCCCTCAATCCCACCCCTACCCCCCAGAGACCTAAAAGGTCCCTGGGGCCCATCTGCTCCCAGCCTGCTGGTGCAGCCTCTCAGGCAGGAGACATGGCTTGGCTGACCAGATACCAGGGAGGGCTCTGCCGGGAACTGTGAGCTCAGGGGCTGGGCCAGTCCGGGAATGAGGCTCCTCTAGCCTCAGTTATCTGCACCCGCTGAGGTTTGGTTACAATGGTCAGGATCAAGAAAAACAGGGCTTGTTGTCTCATTTAGCACCTGGGTAGTGGGGAGAGTGACAGAGCCCTCTGGGGACTGTGGAGAGAGTTCTACAAGTTGTGGTTATCTGTGGACATGGCACAAGAGCTCGGTGATGGTGGCTCATTCACATATGCCCACACATTTTAGGTTCATGTAGTGCTTTTCTTACAACCAAGTATTATTAAGTCCATCTTACAGATGAAGAAATTTGAGTCTCAGCTTCAATGGCCTTGCCCTAGATTACAGAACTAATAATCAATGTAGGGGCCAGGATTTGAAACTGGCTCTTCTGGCTCCAACTCCAGTGCGCTTTTTGCTTTATTATATTATTATAGACAGACTATAAAATGTATGTTTAGAATTAAAGTATCAGATTAGAGGAGGAAAGATTAGAGCATAGATTTGTATGAAGTGCAGTAGGAGTTAGGATTTAGACAATGGCTAGTTTTAGGGTTCAGTTTAGCTTTGGGGTAATGTTTGATAACCACAAATAGCTCTCTGAGGACAAAGAGTTCTTTGTTTTTGCTTTGTGTCTCTTCAAATTGTAGGATCTTAATCAATTCTTAAAGTCTAGGTTCTGCTTGTTTTTTTTTGTTGTTGTTGTTGTTGTTGTTTTTGGGTTTTTTTTTTTTTTTTCAGTAAGGAAAGGGTTAAATCACAGGGCCAAGAGCCAGATTGTTAAATTTTCTATGAGCATTTACACCATAGAAATACTACAAATCAGGATTTGATTTATTGTTTTGTTGATTGTTTGACTTAAGAAAATGATGGAGAAATGCAAACGAGAAAATTAAACTTAACTTTTTTTTAAGAGCAAGTTTATACAACATTTACCAGCATACTCTTGATTGAGAGTCAAGTTTGGTTTTAAAATCAGGGGCTGTTATTTCTAATTAGAACTCAGAGTTAAGAAACTGGGGTAAGGGCCATGACGGAGGCTAGATTTAAGGATGAAAACGAAGTCTAAAGTTTGTGATAATAAGCATAAATTGGGCAAAAGTGCTGCTTAAGTAAGGTCTGGACTAAGGTTAGAGGGAAGCTTATTTAAATTTCTGGATATGGTTAGAATTCCAACAAGAGTTAGGATTCAAATTATCCAACCTGTGCATTGAGTTCTATGTATTTGGATCCTGAGATTAGTTTCAACATTTCCCAATCTTTGATAAATGTGTGCAGGATGGTGTAGTCCATAGAAAACAGAGAAGAGTGACTGTGGTTCTATATACATATATTTCTATGGTTGGTTTACCTATTGAGTATACAATGAAGTTGCTGGGGCAGGTTAGTTAGTCAAATATTTATTAAGCTATGTGCCAGGAATTCTGCTAAGTACAATCCAGCAAGATTATGAAGAAGATATAAGATAAAGATATGGTCTTTGATCCACAGGAACTTATGGTCAAATGGAAAAGGATTGGGGAAGATTTGCACATGGGAGACAATTCAATTACAACAAAAAAGTATAGTAAAGACCAAATGAGTAGTATAGAGAATAAATGCTATAGGAATATATAGGAGGAAAAATCACAGTGACCTGGTCTAGTCCAGGAAGGTATCATGGAATGGATGAACCTTGAAGAATTGGTAGAACATGTTTTTTTTTTTTTTTTTTTGTTTGTTTTTTTCTAAATTCAATTTTCTTTTATTTTCAGTTGAAGATTCTCTCTTCTCTTCTGTTTCCCTAGCCCATTAAGAAGACGAAAAAAAAAATCCATTCAAATATGTATGGTCATATAAAATGAATTCTGCATTAGCCATATTCTTTTAAAAATGCCTTTTAAAGCAAGAGGAAAAAAAAGAAACAGAAGAAAATATATTTCAGCATGCACTCTGAATCCATCAGTTCTCTATCTGGAGATACATAGTATGTTTTATCAGGAGTTTGTAGACTATACTTGGATAATCAGAGAGAAGAAGGGAAGGAGGAAGAGTATAGGATCAAATATAGATTTAGATTTAGAGATGGAAAAAACCTATTATTCTAATTCTGACTCTCTGGTTTCCTATAGGAACCTCAGGGTTCCTATTCCAACTAAAATCCCCCTTCCTACATAAAGCCATTCCTAACTCTTCTTAATTTCAGTAGCTTTCCTGTGTTAATTATTTTCTATTCATATTCTCTCCTCTCTCTCTCTCTCTCTCTCTCTCTCTCTCTCTCTCTCTCTCTCTCTCTCTCTCTCTCTTTCTGTATATATATATATATATATGTATATATATAAAATCTCTATAATCTATATTCTATTCTCTATCTATATAAATCTCTCTCTATATATAAACATATCTATATTTGCTTTGTAGATATATATGTTTGTCTGTTATATCTCCCTCTTTAGACTGTAAACTCCTTGAGGATAACAATTGTCTTTTGCCTCTTTTGTATCCCCAGTACTTAGCCCAATGCCTAATACATAGTATGTTTGTTGATTTGAAATGAATGATTGGCTATTGTGCCCAACTTCTTTTTATAGATGAGAAAGCCAGGGTCCAATGGGATTATAAAGTGATTTGCCAGGTCAAACAGCTAGTAAAGGTCTGAGGTGGGATTGGAAGCCATGGTTTTCCCACTCCAAGAGCAATATTTCTATCACACCATGCAACTTCAATGATAGGTAAAACAGCGGAGTCCTAATTCCTCTATATCCTGCCAAATTTCCAAGTATATCATAACCCCTGAAGCCTGAACTCAACTTTTTTTGTAACATGGATGAAGCTCACCAATCTTTTTTCAGAATAACATTTTTAAATAATTAAAAGAAATGCAAATTTTGGTTCATGGACCCCTGCAAACTGTCCCAAAGCTAAGAACTCCTGTTCTGATATCTAGAAAGCATTTATATTGGTATACTTTGTGTATGTCTGTGTGGGTATGCATATACCTATATGGGGCATACAAATTGGACTAGTTGTGCTATCACAGGGTCTGCTTTATTCTCTCACTCCCCCCACCCCCACTAATGATTTTCCACAAGGAGACCTATCCTTTCCTGAAGTCCAGATTCCCACAGGCTGCTTGCCCAGCCCCAGGTCCAGCCCCTATGAGGGTCCTGACCCCGAAAGCTGCAAACTTTGGAAAGTCCCTTGCTTATTCCTTCCCTGGCAGGGATTTCATGAAAGAGGGGTTTAAAGGGGGGGAGAAGGAGCTAGAGAACTGGCAACGTGGCCCCCTCTTGCTGGAAATTAGAATCTTTGTCTGGATCTTTCCTGGCATTGTCCAGAATGCCCAGATTCAAGCTTTTCAATTGAACTCTCCTGAAAACTATGCTAACCTTCCCGACCCGTTTCCTGAGCTTGCCTTTCTCTCCCTCACATTTCTCTTGAGCACCTGCTTGAGATTCCCATTCCTTGTTCTGTTTTCTCTTCATGTACAAGGCTTAGGACATGAGTGGCCCCAGCACCTACCATCAGCCAACACAACTCTTGTCCACTCCTCAGATCTCATGGATGACCAGTACCAAGGCTATAGTGCTGTTTCCTTTAGCCCTACTGCCTCATTTCCTTCCAACTTTCACTTTTTTCCTACCTTGCTTTTTCACTTCCTTCCATGTTGGTCCCATAAAATGTTTTCTCTGGTATTGGGCTCTGGTAAAGGGCTCAGCAACAGGAAACAACAGTAATATAATTTTCCTGCCCTACTCCTGTTGCCAAAACCTTGAGAAGAATTCACTAGCCTCAATTTATTCTTTAGAAAAGTCTAAAGAATTCTTTTTCACTTAATGGTATTTTATTTTATCTTCCAATTACATGTAAAGATAATTTTCAACATTCATTTTTGTAAGATTCATTCTTTAGACTTTTCATAGAAAACAAAGAATCTCAGATTTGGAAGTGACCTGAAAGATTATCTAGTCCAATGCATACCTGGGACAACTAGTGATCATCCAGCTTTCATCTGAAGACATTTGATGGTGAGGAACTCACTACCATTTCAACCAGTCTATTCCATTTTTAGAGAGCTCTATGAATTTTCTCTTAAATTGAGTGGTGATTTGCTTATTTTAATTTCTGTTGCTCTTAGTTTACTCCCTGAGGCAAAGCACAAACCTATTTTTTTTTTTAAACTATTGCTCTTTGAATACTTGAAGAGAGCCATCTTCTGTCCCCTAAATATTCTCTTCTCCAGGCTTAAACCTTTTAGTTCCTTCAAATAATCCTTTTATTATAGGAATTCAGTTCCTTTCATCAATCCTAGTTCCTTTCCTTTGAATGCATTCCAGATTGTCAATGTCCTTTCCAAAACATGGTGCCCAGGACTAATATAACATTCCAACATAGCCTGACCAGGTCAAAGAACAGAAGGACTACATCTCAACAACGCTCCCCCTCTCCATTCTGAGAATTATGTTTCTATTAATATCATCCAAAATCACATTAACTTTTTTGTCAAACTACTGTGTCAAACTCATAATGAGTTTTTAGTTCACTTAATCCTGAACTTTTTTTTTACATAGGAATGTTGTCCAGCTATATAATGCTCTTCCTATAACTGTCCAGTTTGTTTGGTTTTCAACCAAAATGTAGGAATGAATATTTATCTTTATTAAATTTCATCTTATGAAATTTTGAGCCCATCCTATTTTACCTCTGTAGTCATTTTTGGATGCAAACTCCATTGCCCAATGTATTTGTTATGTATCCTTCCTAGATCTATGGCATGTTGGCAATGTTTGTGTCATTCTTTTCTTCATCTAAACCATTTAAAAAAAAAAATGGAAACAAATGCAAAGCCCCATGGCACTCCACTAGAGACACTTTCCAGATGGAAACTGATTAAGTGAACAAGTCAAAAATTTACTATTTGCCAGGCACTCTACTAAAGTGTGGGGAATACAAATATGAGCACAAAGAAAAACAGTTTCCATCTTTAATGCACTTATAATCTCATGGTAGAAAAATAACCCATAAAGAGGGGAAGGATGAGCAGGGATACTATGGTGCCCAGCAAGGTCAAGCATGGTAGAAGAAACCCAGAATGCAACCAGAGGAGTTGACCTGGAAATTCTGCTTAAATGGGGAGGAACCATCCAATCAGAATGTATGAATTCCAGGACTGAACTGAGTTTCTAAGATGAAGAGATTTCTGAGGACAGGGTAAAAAGAGTTGGGAGTACAGCCTGAAGAGGAATGAGAAATGATTAATCACCATTCTTTGGGAATAGTTGTTCCACTAATTTCAAATCCATTTAACTTATCTATTATCGGACCCACCATTCTCTATTTAGTTCACAAAGATATAATGAGAGATTTGGTCAGATTTCAATTATATTTTCCCATTGGGAAAAGAATGTGCTGACCAGATAACAGCAGCATTCAGGTCCACTTGGCTATTCCACTCAGCTTTTATTGGAATACATTGTTTTTCTGTTTCTTTCAGTTTCTGGTGAGTTTGGATATCCTGAGTCAATTCCTGGAGTCTAATTAACTGGGTGGAACACCATTTCTGCATCTAAGCCCCATAGTAGCCATAGAGTCTAACCTCCCCAAATACGGGAAGCCATAGGGTCTAATCTCCCCAAAATACAAGCCTGCCTTGCAGCTCCCTTAGGTAATTCAATTCAACAGAACACAATACTTTTATCCAGTGCCCATTATGTGAAAGGTACTATACTAAGTGCTGGAGAGATGAAGATATTTTTTTCTTAACAGTACTTTATTTTTTCCAATTACATATAAAGGTGGTTTTCAGCATCATTTTTGTAAGATTTTGAGTTCCAAATTTTTTTTTCTATCCCTCCCTTCTCTTCTTCAAGACAGCAAGCAATCTGATATAGGTTATACATGTATATTCATGTTAAACATATTTCCACATTAGTCATGTTGTGAGAGAAAAAATTAGAACAAAAGGGAAAAACCATGAGAAAGAAAGACAAAATGAAAATAGATGCTTTGATCTGCAATCTTTCTCTAGATGTGGATGGCATTTTCCATCAGAAGTTTATTGGAATAGTCTTGGATCACTGTACTGCTGAGAAGAGCTAAGTCTATCTCAGCTGATCATCACACAATTTTGCTGTTACTGTATACAATGCTTAGAGATGGAGATTTTTTTTAAGTGACCCAACATCCATCCTCAAGCTGACAGTCTAACAGGGAAATGAAGCATACATGGGTATGTATGAAACAAGGCACGAGGAAATGAGGGCAAAAGAAGAATTCTGGTGAACATTTTAGGAGGAAGAGGACATGGTTGGAAGAATGAAGAAGGTTCCAGGCACAAGGGTCTATCCATTTCCATCTCTCCTAATATTATAATGCCACAAATGTGTACTGACCAGACACCTGTGAAAGGGGACTGAGGTCTGAGATTATGAATCCATCAATCAATATCAGTTTACTGTGTGCCAGACATTATGTTAAGCAGCAGTCCTTGCTTTCCAAGAGCTTATCAATTAATAATTATGACTGCAGTTTGGACTCAGAATTAGGTCTGAGGGGTCAGTTCTGTGGCTGGCATCTCTTTGGAATGATCAGAATCACTACTATCATGAGTGCAGAATGTGGTGATTGGGGTTATTCATGTATCTCAGAGTCAATAAGGTTCCTGGAATGGGCTGTGGTAGGACTAATAAATAGCATGTGGGCACTGTGATGATCAGGGATATTTCTGTGATAGCTGAAATAGGAAGTGATTAGAATCAGTGTTTTGACCTTACTGTCACCTAAAATTTTCACTTTCATATTCTTGAAATTTGAAATTTTTCCCTCAATCAATCAAGCAATCAACATTTACTAAGTTGATTATATGTACCAGGCACTGAGAATATAAATACAAAGAATGTGATGATCTCTGTTCTCAAGGAATTTATATGAAAAGGTGTAATATCACATCCTTCTATCTCTTCCTCTTTTGGTTCCTCTGAAAACTATTCTTTGTCCTTAAATTAAACCTTAGTAAATCTACCCATTCATGTTTGTCCAGTGTATCATAACTTTCATAAAGCTATGCTACAAATTTCTTACCCACCAAATCACATTGTATCTCTTTTTACAAATACTCATATAAGTCTATATTGTCTTTTCTTACCTTGATTGCTTTGAAGGCACGGATTTTTTTTTTCCTTTTCTTTCTTTCCAAAGCCTAATGCAGTATCTGACTAGGTACTTAATACATACCTGTTGATTGGAAGATCAATTAGGAAGACCAATAGTCCAGGCAAAAAGTGACAACAGCCACCTCCCCTCTCCCTTACCTGAGACAATAAGCAATCTGATATAGATTGCACATGTGTAATTATGTAAACTGTATTTCTATATTGGTCATGTTGTTAAAGAAAAAGAAAGAAAGAGAAAAAAAGAAAAAAAAGGAAAGAAGGAATGTGTATGTGAACATTTTTCATCATGAAACCTTTGGGATTATCTTGGATCATTCTATTGCTGAGAATAGCTAAATCATTCACAATTGTTTACCACAATATTGTGATTACTGTCCAATGTTCTGTTGATTCTGCTCACTTCACTTTGCATCAGTTTATGTAAGTCTTTCCAGGTTTTTCTGAAATTATTGTTTGTCATTTCTTATAGTACAATAGTATTCCATTACAATCACATACCACAACTTATATAGCCATTCTCCAATTGATGGACATCCCCTTAATTTCCAGTTCTTAGCCACCACAAAAAGAGCTGCTATAAATATTTCTCTTGGATACAGACCAAGGATATGCACAGTTTTATAGCCCGTTGTCATATTGTTCCAAATTGCTCTCCAAAATGGTTGTATCAGTCCACAATTCCACCAAAGTGCTTTAGTGTCCCAGTTTCCCCCACTATCACTCCAATATTTATCATTTTCCTTTTCTGTTATATTCGTCAATCTAATAGATGTAAGATAGTACCTCAGGATTTTTTAAATTTGCAGTTCTCTAATAATAATTTAGGGCATTTTTTTCATATGACTATAAATAGCTTTGTCTGAAATCTGTTAAAATCTTTTGGCCATTTATCAATTGTGGAATGACTTGTATTTTTTTCATTAAAGCTTTTAATTTTCAAAATATATTCATAGATAATTTTCAACATTGACCTTATAAAATTTTGTGTTCTAAAATTTTCCCTTCCTTCCCCCCACCCCCTCTCCTAGGTGGCAAGTAATCCAATATATATATGCAATTTTTCTAGACATATTTCCACAAATATCATGCTGCACAAGAAAAATCAGATGAAAAAGGAAAAAAAAAAAAGAAAAAGGAAAATGCAAGCAAACAACAACAAAAAGAATGAAAATATTATGTTGTGATCCACATTCAGTTCCCATAGTCCTCTCTCTGGGTACAGATGGCTCAAGATTATTGGAACTGACCTGAATTGTCTCATCATTGAAGAGAGCCCCGTCCATCAGAATTGATCATTTTATGATCATCTTGTTGTTGCCATGATCTCCTGGTCCTGCTCATCTCACTCAGTATCAGTTCATGTAAGGTTCTCCAGGCCTTTCTGAAATCATTCTGCTGGTCGTTTCTTACAAAACAATAACATTCCATAACATTCATGTACCATAATTTATCCAGTCATTCTCCAATTGATGGATATCCATTCATTTTCCAGTTTCTTACCACTACAAAAAGGGCTTCCACAAACATTTTTGCACATACAGCTCCCTTTCCCTCCATTAAGATCTCTTGGGGATATAGGTCCAATAGAAACACTGTTGGATCAAAGAGTATGCACAGTTTAATAGCCCTTTGGGCATAGTTCCAGTTGCTCTCCAGACTGGCTAGATCAATTTACAATTCTATCAGAAATGCATCAGTGTCCCAGTTTTCCCACATCCCCTCCAACATTCATCATTATCTTTTCCTGTCATCTTAGCCAATCTGATACCTCAGAGTTATGAGTTGTATTCTTATAAATTTGCCTCAGTTCTCTATGTATTTAAAAATTCCCCCACATCTTTCCTTTCTACTCCCCCCACTTTCCTTCTAATTTTTGTTGTATTGATTTTATTTATGCATATAATCAAAATAATTTTGGGATGCTTTCTATATCTTGCTTGGTTTTAAATTCTCCCCCCATCCATAGATCTGACCAGTAAACTATTCCATGCTCCCCTAATTTGCTTATGGTATCAGAATCAGAGTTACTTATTGTTATATAATTTGGATCCTTATGTGACAGTTATAACAAAGATAATATCTTTAATTGATATTGTATTATTCAATTTTCAAAAGTGCTTTCATAAATACAATTTTATTGCATTGCAATTTTATAATAATGACCTGAAAACAGGACAGCTGTCATTCTCATCTTATAAATAAGAAAACTGAGGCTTAGAGATGGTAAATGACTTGTCCAAGCTCTCATGACTAGTTCAGTGGATCCAAGACTAGAATCTTCTGGCTCCTAGTCCAAAGCTCTTTCCATCTCTTCATCCCAACTGTAGACATCTGTGCTACATTCTGCATTGGCCAATAAAAGAGAGAAGTAGGTGTCAGTGCTGAGCTTAGGGTGAGCTTAGGGTGTTGAGTCAGTGAGTAGTGTCTGTGAGGTAATTGGGTAAGGCAATGAGTTTCAGTAAGAGTCAGTAGGAGGCAATAGGTCCACAGTTGAGATTAGGATTGCAGCCTATGCTGTCTCTAGAATCTATGTATCATATTGGGTTCAGAACCTCCACCATGATTAGTGCACAATTGACTTGGTTAATGTAAGGGAGACACTAAAACATGGGAAAGAGCATTTGGCTGTGGAGTTGGAGGATCTGGATTTCCCACCTATGACACTGCCCAGGTGACAGGAGGCAAATCACTTAACCTTCTATTGTAAAGTGAGGAGGGGGTATTGGACTAGACTTTCCTCAGTCAACCTGTTGACCTGAGCTTAAAAAGGCTGAGGTCTTCCACTGCATCCAGGACCATCCAATTGATAAGTGGTCAAAGAATACAAACAGACAATTCAAATAAAGAAATTGAAACCATTTCTAGTCGTATGAAAAGGTGCTCCAAATCTCTATTGGTCAGAGAAATGCAAATTAAGACAACTCTGAGGTACCATTTCATATCTCTCAGATTGGCCAAGATGACAGGAAATGATAATGATGTGTTGGAGATGATGTGGGGAAACTGGGACACTAATGCATTTGTTGGTAGAGTTGTGAATGATTCCGGAGAGCAATTTGGAACTATGTTCAAAGGGTTGTCAAACTATGCATACCTTTTGATCTAGCAGTTTCTCTACTGGGTTTATATCCCAAAGAGATCTTAAAGGAGGGAAAAGGACCTGTATGTGCAAAAATGTTTGTGGCAGTCCTTTTTGTAGTGGCCAAAAACTGGAAACTGAGTGGATGCCCATCAATTGGAGAATAGTTGGGTAAATTGTCGTATATGAATATTAAGGAATATTATTGTTCTGTAAGAAATGACCAAAAGGATGATTTCAGAAAGGCCTGGAAAGACTTACATGAACTGATGCTGAGTGAAATGAGTTATGATGTTGTGACTGAGATAATAATGGGAGATCCTTAGTCTTAGTTATTGCAGGCTCTAGATTGGTAGGGAAAGATCATCATTGATGGGAACAGTTCTTAGGTCTGTCCTTGAGCTTTCTTTTCCTTTTCCACAATTTCCAACTTAGAGTAGATAGTATTTGGTTATGGAACTAAAGTATCACAGGTTCTTTTTATGAAGAATATTTATACCCTAGAAGAATAGCCATATTGTATAGTTTAAAGATTTTCTTAAGCTTCCTTCTAACTTAAATATAAGAGAAAATGAGAATCACTCTCTTGGGTCAAGATTCTTTCCCCAAAAGACCAAAGGACATTATATGGAAAGACACATATATTCTCCCTGATGCCAGCCTAAATACCACTTTTACTCCCACCAGTTTTTCATAATCATTCATCCAGGCTTCTGAACCCATTTCAAACATGGATCGATGTTATCTTCGTCATGTTCTTTTTTATTTGTTCTGAAATTATTTCCCTCAAACTTTGAGAGCACCTTTAAGAGGAGAGAATTTGGGAATAAGATTCAAATCTGGCAGGATTTCATGGATTTTAAATATAATTCTTATCCCTGACCATATGGAATGGAATTTTAAATTTCTCTGCTTGGTCTATTGTTCTGTATTCTATTCTTCTCATCGTGATGATGGAAACTCTGTACATGACACAGTGTCATGCCTTGGTTTGGATCAGGTAAGAGCCGGTGTTGTTTCACCACAGAGCCCTACACTGTCAGGATGCCTGGTTTCTCACCCCGGCTTTGCCATTCACTCACTCTCTGACCCCTGGTGACTCACTTCCCTCCCTTGGGCGTTCCTTTCCCTTCTGACTACTTGCTCACTGGCTTCCTGATCCCTGGGGAAGAGGCTGGAAGGATGAGATGACTCCAGGGGTCCCCTTTAATTTTTGCCTGAGTTGTCATTCCAGGCAAACATCTGGAGTACTGTGGGTGGGCCTGAGAGTATCGGGGTCATCCATCCTTCAGGAATGAGGACATTCTGGGCAGGGGTCACATTTATATTTCTTTCCAAAACCAGATTACAGGGAAGGAGGGTGAGTGTGTGTGTGTGTGTGTGTGTGTGTGTGTGTGTGTGTGTGTGTGTGTGTTAGGAAAATACAGCTGTCACTTCCCCAGAGGTGTTTTCTAAAATAACTCTTGTGTTTTTGTGTCAGAGATCCCTTGAGCAATCTAGTAAAGCCTGGGGTCTCCTCAGAATTATGTTTTTAAATGAATTGAGTAAAGTGTATAATATTGCAAAGGAAACCAATTATATTGAAGTACAGTTATAAAAAATCAACAACAGTAGTAAAAAAAATTCATACATCTCCTGAAATCTATTTATGATGAGAGTTTTTGCACTAGCAGGTTGGCCATGGAAAACACTGCCTCCATCACCCCACTTCACTACCCACTTCATAAAGAAGCCACAATTTTACCTATCCAGCCCTTACCTCTCTCAATTCACTTTCAGTCTATTATTTCCAACTGACTTTCTCACTTGTCCCGTTGAGCACTGAACTCAACAAAATTGATGTCCTCCTTCTCCATAACCCTCTTCCCCTTCCCACACCTTTGTCCTATTACTATGGAAGGCAATAGCATTTTTCCAGTCCCTCATTCTCACTAGCTATGAGTCACTCTGGGGTCCTCATTTTTCATCCTCATATCCAAGCTGTTGACAAGATCTGTTTGCAAATACATTCTTTTCTCCTCAGATACTGCCATCACTAAGGGACGCTGTTATCAAGGGTCTCCTGGATTATTGTATTCACCAGCTGCTGGTAGATCTACATGATTCAAATCTTCCCCCTACTCTGGTCCATTCTCTGTTAAACCACTAATGTCATTTTCCTAAAGCTCATGGCTGATTACATCATCCAGCCTTACTCAATAAACTTCACTGGCTCCCTATTACCTCCATGATCAAATACAAAAATCCTCTTTTTGGAGTTCAAAGCCCTTCATAAATTCCCACCCTACCCCCACATCTTTCTAATCTTGTATTTTACACCACCCCTCCCTCAAGTACTCTCATTCAGAAACACTGGCCTGTTTAGTACACAAACCTGACACTCTTTATCTCTTGGCTAAGTCATTCTCTCTGGCTATTCCCCAAGCCTGGAATGTTTTCCCTCTTTAAATATGCTTCCTGGCTTCCTTCAAGTCCCAAATAAAATCTCACTTTCTATAGCCCTTCCCAACCCCTCTTAATTTCTATTAATTAATAAGCATTTATTAAGCACCTATTATGTGCTAGGTATTATGCTAAGCCCTAGGATAAAGAAGAGTCAAGAAACTTCTTTTAAGGAGCCTACGATTTAATGAAATATTGAACAAAACAAACCATATATAAGATAAATAGGGGGGAAATTGTTTTATTTAACAGTATTTTTTCCAATTACCTATAATTTTTACTTCATAGTATTTTTCCCAATTAATATGTAATTTAACATTCATTTTTGTAAGATTTTGAGTTCCAATTTTTCTCCTCTTCTTCCTTTATCTTCCTCCTTTTCCAAGACAACAAGCAATCTGATATAGGATATACATGTATTTTAATTTAAAAATTTTAAACACATTTCCCTATTTTTCATGTTATAAAAGAGAAAGCAGAACAAAAGGGAAAAGCCACAAGGAAGAAAAAAACTAAAAAAAGTGAAAATGGTATGTTTCAATCTGCATTCAGTCTTTCTCTTATGTCATTTTCCATCCTAAATGGGATAAATTGAGTGAAACCTCTCATAAGAATATAGCCTTGACCAATGCTAACTTGAGACTTTGCAATAACAAGTTGAGCTTTAGCTAAAAGCTGCAAGAGTACAATTATTTTGGATAAACATTTCTCTCCCGTCTCCCCTCTTTCCCCCCTCCCATTTTTATTAACATTTAAGTGCCTAATAAATTGTGTTCTGGGGTTGGTATTTAGTTTCTGGTTAAATTAGAACTCGACAGCCAAGGGAGAAAAAGTCAGAAGTGGGGTTGCATAATTCTGTGTTTGTAGCTTGTGCTTTGCATTCCTCTACTGATACCTAGTCTGTTGGGAGTTGCCCTTTGTCATGAGATCGTAATAAATCCTTTTTTGCTTTTAAGTACCTTGAAAGTCTCTGATATTATTTTGGGAAGGGTCAGCTGTCTCACACAATTCTTGAATCATTGTTTTGCTGAAAAGAGCCAACTCTATCATAGGCAACTCTCACATAGGTTTGCTGTTACTGTGAACAATGTTCTCTTGGTTCTGCTCACTTCAAATGGCATCAATTCGTGTAATTCTTTCTAGGTTTTTCTGAAATCAGCCTACTCATCATTTAAGAGTATTATATTACAAGTATTCCATTACATTTATATACCATAACTTATTCAGCCATTCCCCCAAATGATAAGCAGCCACTCAATTTCCAATTTCTTGCCCCTACAAAAAAGGCTGCTACAAACATTTTTACATACCTAGGTCCTTTCCCCTTTTTTATTATCTCTTTAGGATACAGACTCAGTATCCTAAAGTATCAGTATCCTCAGTATCCTACTGCTGGATCAAAAGGTATGCACAATTTAGTAGCCCTTTCAGGATAATTCCAAATTGCTCTCTAGAATGGTTGGATTTAATTCACAACTCCACCAATAATATATTAGTGTCCCAGTTTTCCCACATCTCCAACATTTATCATTATCTTTTCCTATCATTTTAGCCAATCTGAGAGGTATGGGGCGATAAATAGGATATAATAGAGAGAAAGCACTATATAATTAATAGGATTTTGGAAAGGCTTTTTGCAGAAGTTGGGATTTTAGTTGGGACTTTATTATTTTTTTTTTAATTTTTTTTAAAATTTTATTTATAATTTTTTTGACAGTATATATGCATGAGTAATTTTTTTTTATAATATTATCCCTTGTATTCATTTTTCCAAATTATCCCCTCCCTCCTTGTACTCCCTCCCCTTGATGACAGGCAATCCCATACATTTTACATGTGTTGCAATATAACCTAGATACAATATATGTGTGTAAATACCATTTTTTTGTTGCCCGTTAAGTATTAGATTCCGAAGGTATAAGTAACCTGGGTAGGTAGACAGTAGTGCTAACAGTTTACATTCACTTCCCAGTGTTCCTTCTCTGGGTGTAGTTGTTTCTGTCCATCATTGATCATTAGTTGGGACTTTAAAAGAAGCCAGGAGGCAGAAATGAGAAGGGACACATTTATATAGCTCAAAGGTCTAGGAAGCACTTTATGTATGTTAATTATATCACTCAGTCCTTACAATAACCCTGTGAAATAGGAGCTTATTCCCTTTTTACATAGGAGAAAACTGGAGCTTCTTCAAAACCATCCTACATTTCTGATCTTTTTTTTACTTCCCATTACATACTAGATCCAATGATACTGGCTTCCTGACTATTCCGCAACCTCTCAACTTCAGGGATTCCTTCTATAAATTACACCAAAAATATTCCTTCTCTCCCATCCCTGGCTTCCTTTAAGTCCCAATTAAAATCCCACCTTCTTTGGGAAGCCTTTCCCAACCCCTCTTAATTTTAATGTTTTCTCTGTTTTAATTATTTCTTATTTATCCTGTATGTAGTTTGTATATATTTGTTTGTTGTCTCCTCTATTATATTGTGAGCTCCTTAAAGGTAGGGATTGTTGTTTATTTTTCTTTTTTTGGTGTCTGGCACCTATTAGTCACTCAAAAAATGTTTATTGATTGATTGAGAGATTTTTTTTTTTCTTTTTTTTCCTGAGGCAATTAGGGTAAATGACAAGTGACTTGCCCAGGGCCACACAGGTAGGAAGTGTTAAGTGTCTGAGGCCAGATTTGGACTCAGGTCCTCCTGATTTCAGAGCTGGTGTTCTATCCACTGCACTACCTAGCTGTTCCTGATTGTGAGTTTTGGGTTTTTTTTTAAATTTACATTGTTGTAATCATTGTGTTTATTGTTTTCTTGGTTCTTCATTTGCCATCTGTACATATAGATCTTTTTATGCTTCTCTGTATTCATCATATTCATCATTTCAAAATACAGTAATATTTTGCTATGTGATGGGAAGATTCTATTTTCCTTTTATTATATTTTCTTTTGTCATTTCTCCTGAATATCTGGTTGCCTCCTGAAATCAGTTTCCAGTTAATTTTAACTTCACCTGACAAAAAAAAAAAAAAAAAGAAAAAGAAAAAGAAAAAGCCTGCCTCATGATAGTATTAATAGAAACATTTTGACATTCCTGAGATAAAAAACTAAATGGGAGGAAGAAAGAAATATAAAATCGTTAAAATCTTCTAAAAAAGATTTTATCTGTGAAAGAAAAAACTTTCCTGTCTCAGGTCTTTGAAACACGTAAATGACTTTTTCATATAGCACATTGTGACTTCTGTAAAGTGTAGCCTTGTAGCTTTGTAAGTATAGGATTTTACACTCATTTTAAAAATCTGTAACCTCAGTTTGTTTAACTATAGAGAATTTGTTTAACTAAGTTTGTTTCCTTATCAAACATATGAGATTATGATTCTGTCTCATTTAGTTTGTTCAGCCTTACTGAAGCATAAGATCCATTTGATTGGGCCTGTATGCTCTTTATGGCCTCAGAAGCTATAAAGATTTTTAATATTTAAAAATTATTTTTCTGATTCTCTGACATAATTTTCCCTATTAAAAGCTTGTCAGAAAATTTTTTTTTTAATTATAGCTTTTTATTTACAAGATATATGCATGGGTAATTTTTCAGCATTGACAACTGCAAAACCTTTTGTTCCAACTTTTCCCCTCCTTCTCCCCCCTCCCCCCAAGATGGTAGGTTGACCAATACATGTTGCATATATTAAAGTATAAATTAAGTACAATATATGTATACATGTCCAAACAGTTGTTTTGCTGTAGAAAAAGAATCAGACTTTGAAATAGTGTACCATTATCCTGTGAAGGAAATAAAAAATGCAGGTGGACAAAAATAGGGGTATTGGGAATTCTATGTAGTGGTTCATAGTCGTCTCCCAGAGTTCTTTCTCTGGGTGTAGCTGGTTCAGTTCATTACTGCTCTACTGGAGCTGATTTGGTTCATCTCATTGTTGAAGAGGGCCATGTCCATCAGATTTGATCATCATATAGTATTGTTGTTGAAGTATATAATGATCTGCTCATTTCACTCAGCATCAGTTCATGTAAGTCTCTCTAGGCCTTTCTGAAATCATCCTGTTGGTCGTTTCTTACAGAACGATAATATTCCTTAATAATCATATACCACAATTTATTCAGCCATTCTCCAATTGATGGGCATCCACTTAGTTTCCAGTTTCTGGCCACTACAAAGAGGGCTGCCACATACAGGTCCCTTTCCTTTCTTTAAAATCTCTTTGGGATATAAGCCCAGTAGTAACACTGCTGGGTTAAAGGGTATGCACAATTTGATAACTTTTTGAGAGTAGTTTGAAATTGCTCTCCAGAATGGTTGGATGTGTTCACAACTCCACCAACAATGTATCAGTGTCTCAGTTTTCCCACATCCCCTCCAACATTCTGCATTATCTTTCCCTGTCATTCTAGCCAATCTGCTGTCAGAAATTCTAATTTTTTTTCAGGGTTTGTTTTTGTTTTATTAAATCTTGAACCTGTTCAATTATTTCAATCATATCTTACTCTGGTAAATTCATTTGAGGTTTTCTACAAAATAATGTAGTAGATTGCCCTTTCCTTCTCCAGCACATTTTAACTAATTTTTTTTTTTCCCTTTTTGGGTGAAGTAATTGGGGTTAAGTGACATACTTAGGGTCACATAGTCAAATGTCTGAGTGTCTGAGGTCAAATTTGAACTCAGGCCCTCCTGATTTCAGAGCTAGTACTGTATCCACTGTGCCATCCAGCTGCCTTCCTTTTTATTTCCCTCCCCAAAGTTATTTTATTTAAAGAAACAGAATTTAAAAAAAGAAAAATATGAACAAACAAAATGAAACAAAACAAAAGAGAACATTGTCATTTGCCCAGCAGAACATCAGGGAGGAATCAAAATATATAACAACAAATTACCAGATCAATAAAACATATAAGTGAAGAAATTATATTCATGAGTGTCCATCTTTCTTGTACTTTCTTGTAAATTGTCCTTTTGTTCTCTGATGTTCACCTTTTTTACTTTATTCTCCCTCCTTTTCATTCCTCCTCCCAAGCCCCTGATAGTTAAGAAGATATATTTATGCATACATATGTAGGTACACACACACACACACACACACACACACACACACACACACACACCCCCCTTTCCTATTCCTGCTGACCCTTACTTAGCTTTAATTCTGCTCCTAACTTGCCTTGCTATTATTTAACCTGTCCCCACCCATGGATCCCTCCTTTAATTTTTTCCCTTACTCTTTGCTTCCCCTTCCTTCCCATCTCTCCCCCCCCACACCCCCCGATTTCTTTATAGATTTTGGAGGGTGCTATATCTTTCATAGTATATATATGTAGTGTTGCCTATTTAACTCATTCCCGATGTAGGTTTTCAGAACTAAAAGCATCTCATTTGTGTGACATAATTACTATTTTTACCTTAATTCTGCTCCAATTTTTCTTTTGAGTTGTTGTATTATTGATGTCAATCTTAAACATTTGCTGTAAATTTCCCATTTATTTTATTATTATTTAGCAATTTATCCATGCTGAGTTCCTTGAAATTAATCTTTAATATTGGCTCATATATTAATTTTTCTGTTAAGTTGGGTTTGGCTGATAGAAAGTACCTAAAATCTGCAAGTTCATAGAATGTCCTTTTTTTCTCATTCAATATTATAGATAATTTTGCTGGACATGATATTTTTAGCCACAGACCTAGTTCTTTTGATTTTTGGAAGATAATGATTCCAGAACTTGAGGCCTTTTATTGTTGATGCTAATAAGTCCTATACAATTTGAATTGTAGCTGCAGCATGTTAAAATTGGTTTTTTTTTCCTTGTTTCTAGTAACATTTCTCTTTGATCTGGAAGTTTTGAAATTTGACAATAATGTTCCTATGTGTTTTTCACAAAGGATCTCTTTGAGGTAATGATCAAGGTACTTTTTTTCTATTTCTATTTTCCCCTCATGTTCTATCATTTGAGGACAAGTTTCTTGAATTATTTCTTGCATTATTGTATCAAAGTCCTTTTTTTGATCACAACTTTCAGGCAGCCCCATTATTTTTATGTTTTTTCTTCTTGAGATGTTCTCCAGATCTGTCATTTTTTTAATAAGATGTTTTACATTCTGTTCTATTTTTTCATTCCTTATAATCTGTTTATTTATTTCTTGGTCTCTCATAGCTTCACTGGCTTTTCCTTGCTCAATTTTAATTTTCAAAGGGTTATTTTTGTCTTTGAGAACTCTTTATCTCCTTTTCTAGTTGATTAGCTTTTTTTCATCATCTTCTTGTTTTTCTTGGATGTTATTTATTTATTTATTTTTACAGTTTTTCTTCAATGTCTCTCATTTGATTTTTAAAGTCTTTTTTGAATTTTTCTATAAATTCTCTCTGGGCAGGGAGCCATTGCATGTTACTCTTTGAGATAGAAGAAACTCTTTTTACTTCAGTGTCCTTCTCTGAAAATGAATATCCACCTTCCCAAACAAAAATATCTTTTTTTTCTTTCAATTTCTTCATCTTTATTTTTTAAAATAGTTTTTAATTTATAAAATATATGCATGGGTAATTTTTCAGCATTGACAATTGCAAAACCTTTTGTTCTAACTTTTCCCCTCCTTCCCCCAACCCCTTCCCCCAGATGGCAGGTTGACCTATACATGTTAAATATGTTAAAGTATAGATTAAATACAATATATGTATACATGTCCAAACAGTTATTTTGCTGTACAAAAAGAATCAGACTTTGAAATAGTGTACAATTAGCCTGTGAAGGAAATAAAAAATACAGGTCAGACAAAGGTAGAAGGATTGGAATTCTATATAGTGGTTCACAGTCGTCTCCCAGAGTTCTTTTGCTGGTTGTAGCTGGTTCAGTTCATTACTGCTCTGTTGGTGACCACGTCCATCAGAATTGATCATAGTATAGTATTGTTGTTGAAGTATATCTCCTGATTCTGCTCATTTCACTCAGCATCAGTTCATTTAAATCTCTTCAAGGTTCTCTGTATTCATCCTGCTGGTCATTTCTTACAGAAAAATAATATTCCATAATATTCATATACCACAATTTATTCTGCCATTCTCCAATTGATGGGCATCCACTGAATTTCCAGAAAAACAAAATATCTTACCAAGAACTCCACTGATATACTGATGAATGCAGGAAAAATTTATTTTACATTCTTGCAAGAATGGGTGCCAAGAGGAGTAGAACCACCTTTGAAACTCCAAAGGCAGAATTTTATTTCCTATCCTGAAGCACATGTTTTACAAGTTAAGTTTATAAAGAGTGATTTTTGTCTGATAGATTATTTGGACATTGCTTATGAAAATTATGAAAGTACACCTGGAGAGGTAAAATCATGATGGTGGAGTAAAGGCAGGAACTGAACTCTTCCAAAATCCCCATCCAAACAATTTTAAATTAATACCTCAACTTGGAACACTGGGAAATGAGTGTAAACTGTTTGCATTTTTTGTTTTTCTTCCCAGGTTATTTTTAGCTTCCAAATCTAATTCTTCCTTTGCAACAACAACAAAAAAATTCGGTTCTGCACATATATATTATATCTAGGATATACTATAACATATTTAATATGTATGGGAATGCCTGCCATCTAGAGGAGGGGGTGGAGGGAAGGAGGGGAAAATTCAGAATAGAAGGGAGTACAAGGGATAATGTTGTAAAAAATTACCTATGCATATGTACTGTCAAAAATGTTATAATTATAAAATTAATTTTAAAAAATACCTCAACTTGAATTCTGGAGTGGACAAAAAGTCTAGATGAAATGATTTTCCAGCCCAAGAACATTGAGGTGGATGCAGGTCAGGTTTGCAGCACGGTGAAGCAGCCATCACTCAGGCCTTGGAGGTGGTATTCTAGGATTCTATTTGTGAGGGAGGGATTCTATTTGTGATCTCCATACCATTTTCATCATGACCTTCAAAATTCTTTATCTGTCAACCCCACTCTATGTGTTTGCTTTTATATTCCACTATATTTCAACCTAAATAACACAATTCGGGTCTCTCTAAGAGGCTTCAGCCCAGTGTTTTATATGCATGGAAAACCTCCCCCCAAAACTTTTCTTTTCTAGCTACCAAAGCCCATTCTTCTTCTCCCTTAAATCACAGCCCAAGGCCAGCAACTCCTTCCACAAATCTTATCTGCTTAATTCCATCCATTCTCCAACCTGGAAGCATCATCCCTAACCCGCTCAGCTTCAATGTACTCATATTGATCTGTACTTATTTGTGTTAATTATATGTCATTTTATTGATTATATATCATCTCATTTATATATTATCTTCCCTTGAGGCCTGAGGTCATTGTTATTTTCTACTTTGTACCCTTTAAGGGAAACAAAAAAAGCTGCTTCTTATTTAGCTCCCTTACTCTCCTTGAAACTATATTACTAATTCCTGGCCCTAGCAAACAATTAGTTGATCAATTAAAAATATTTACTGAGGAGTGCCTATGTACAAAGAACTGTATTTGGCACTTGTAAAAGGTGATATGTGAATAACTACTGGGTGTCTATAGTCTATGATTTACAAAGCATTAAGGCGGGTCATGAAAGCATTTCCTAGATGATGAAAAAACTGAGACTCAAAGAGGAGGTAAATTAGATTCCCGAAGATCACACATATCTGAGGACTTGAACTCTGGTCTTTTGATTCTGGATAATGGTCTTTTCTTCCCATTACATCTCTCTATTTCTGAAGAAAATAGAACTTAATGGCACAGTAAATACTGTTCTCTATTTCGTGGGCCCTGTTTGGAATCACATTAGTAGAAATAACTCCCTCAAAGTGCTATCTGCATCCAGATATGGAGACTAAATGTGAACCAAAGTGTATTTTCTTTTTGTTTGTTTGTTCACAAGAAACACATTTATTTATTTATTTTTAATACACATTGATTTGTGAATCATGTTGGGAGAGAAAAATCTCAGAGCAAAGGGGAAAAATCATGGGAGAGATTAAAAAAAAAAACATAAAAAAGAAGTGAATATAGCATGTGTTGATTTACGTTCAGTATCTATAGTTCTTCTGGATGTAGATGGCATTTTCTGTCCAAAGTCTATTGGAATTGCTTTGTATCACTTACCCACTGAGAAGAACCAAATCTTTCATAATGGAACATCACACATTCTTGCTGTTATTATGTACAATGTATTCTTGATTCCGCTTGTGTGCTCAGCATCAGTTCATGTAAATCTTTTTGGGCCTTTCTAAAATCAGCTTATTCATAATTTTTTATAGAACAATAATATTCCATTATCTTCATTTACCATAACTCGTTCAGCCATTCCCCAATTGAAGGGCATCTACTCATTTTTCAAAAACCATAGTTTGGTTATTGTTGTTTGTCTGCTTTTTTTTTTCTTTCTAATTTTTTTCACTTTTGATATGATTTTTTTTGTGCAGCATGACTAATACAGAAATATATTTAGAAGAATTGTGTTTAACCTATATTGTATTGCTTGCTATCTTGGGGAGGGAATGAAAGACAAAGAGGGAGAAAAATTTGGAATATAAGATTTTGCAAAGGTGAATGTTGAAATCTTTGCAGGTATTTAGGAAAATAAAATATTATTAAAAATAAATCAATATGCTCATGAACCTCAAAAAAGGAAGAATTCCCTCTATTTCATAGAAAAAATAGAATCTTGGGGCAGCTAGGTGGCGCAGTGGATAGAGCACCAGCCTTGAATTCAGGAGGACCGAGTTCAAATCTGGTCTCAGACACTTAACACTTCCTAGCTGTGTGACCCTGGGCAAGTCACTCAGGGAAAAAAAAAAAAAGAAATAGAATCTCGATGTTGGAGTGGATCTTAGGCCTTTTGGTCCAAAGTTTTACCTATGAAGAACCTCTTATATAGTCAATCAGAAAACATTAATTAAGCATTTAATATAATCCAGACACTGGACCCTGATAGGGTGGTCATCTAATCTTGGCTTAAAAAAGTTCTACCAAAGGAGAATTTTCTCCAAAAAAACTCCACATTCTATCAACAGCTCTGTCTATTATTCTGATTTAGAATGAGATTCAAACTGCTTTTAGAAACCTCCACCAATAAACTCCAATTTAGCTCTCTAGAATGTTAAAGAATGAGTCAACTCCTTTTTTTCCACATCGACAACTCTTTAAGCTATTTGAAGACATGGTTAGGTTTCTGAAGGATATTGGCCAAGCTCATGTAGAGAAATCAACCCTCTTCTATTTTCCTGAATGCTCTTGCCATAATCAGACTGGCTTTTACCTTCTTCAGAAAAGGAACATGCTGAGTATAGCTGACATGGCAGGTAGGCAGACAAGTCCACTCACTCAGTGGTCTTTTCAGTATCAGGTTGCTTTGATTCACACCTTTACTCTTTTTTTATTTTAATTTTATTTTTTATTTTATAATTATAACTTTTTTTTTTGACAGTACGTATGCATGGGTAATTTTTTACATTATCCCTTGCACTCACTTTTGTTCTGATTTTTCCCTTCCTTCCCTCCACCCCCTCCCCTAGATGGCAGGCAGTCTTACACATGTTAAATATGTTATAGTATATCCTAGATACAATATATGTGTGCAGAACCGAATTTCTTATTGCACAGGGAGAATTGGATTCAAAAGGTAAAAATAACCTGGGAAGAAAAACAAAAATGCAGTTTACACTCATTTCCCAGTATTCCTTTTCTGGTACGTGTAGCTGATTCTGTCCATCATTGATCAATTGGAATTGGATTAGCTCTTCTCTATGTTGAAGATTTCCACTTCCATCAGAATACATCCTCATACAGTATCATTGTTGAAGTGTATAATGATCTCCTGGTTCTGCTCATTTCACTCAGCATCAGTTGGTTTAAGTCTCTCCAAGCCTCTCTGTATTCCTCCTGCTGGTCATTTCTTACAGAGCAATAATATTCCATAACCTTCATATACCATAGTTTACCCAACCATTCTCCAATTGATGCGCATCCGTTCATCTTCCAGTTTCTAGCCACTATGAAAAGAGCTGCCACAAACATTTTGGCACATACAGGTCCCTTTCCCCTCTTTAGTATTTCCTTGGGATATAAGCCCTGTAGTAGCACTGCTGGGTCAAAGGGTATGTGCAGTTTGATAACTTTTTGGGCATAATTCCAGATTGCTCTCCAGAATGGCTGGATCTGTTCACAGTTCCACTAACAATGTATTAGTGTCCCAGTTTTCCCACAGCCCATTCATCATTATTTTTTCCTGTCATCTTAGCCAATCTGACAGCACATCTTTATTCTTGAACTTCAGAACTCCCCAGATACTCTGCCTGGTCTTCTCCATGGTGTCTCCCTTGGGCTCCCCCTTCTAGTAGTTCTCTATCAATCCCATGCTGAAGTGCTTATTTTGGTGGATTTGATTTTGTCAGTGTTGTCTCTGTTTCTGCTACGTGGCAACTAGGAATACAGATTTGCTACCCCTTCTTCCCTCACCTCCCTCCCCACCATTTGTGTTTGGACTAACTGCAGATCTTTGTCACAATATTGTATGAAAAAAAAAAAAAAAAGAATTCAGGGCAAAACTGGAACCTGTGAATCCAGCTTTCTAGTTACTTTAGACTATTGCCTTGCAAATTTCTTCTTCCTCATCTGTCATCATTACATCTCTAGCCACAAGACTAGCTTCCTCCCTAAAGGTTGGTCATTTGAACTGTCTGCTACACGAACTTGGAACTGATGGAATGGTTTGTTTTTCTCTTGTGGTTTTTCTGTTCTTCCCTGTTTATTGTTTTCTCCTGCAGGCAGTCCCTGGATTTTAAA
Source organism: Sminthopsis crassicaudata (assembly GCF_048593235.1). Classification (NCBI taxonomy): domain Eukaryota; kingdom Metazoa; phylum Chordata; class Mammalia; order Dasyuromorphia; family Dasyuridae; genus Sminthopsis; species Sminthopsis crassicaudata. The sequence goes on from NC_133617.1 coordinate 418,973,741, forward strand.
GCCAAAGCTTCCTAAAAGAAAAAGAGCAGAGCCACCTAATTATTTATGGGACATAAAAATTCTTCTGAATCTCACCCCTAATTCTGCCATTTGCCTCCCTAGGTAAGCTGGCAATTCAATTTCCCTCAAGAAGCCAATGTCTGTTCCACCCTCATTTTGGAATGAAACAATCCACTGTGTTTTCCTGAGAAATTCAAGGAAATATTAGAATGACAGTGATAAATGGGCAGGTTATATTCTGGAGCCAGTGATTTTTTGTTGTTTTTATCAAGGACCAAGAAGTTTGGACAATTTGTTCTGGGCATTCAGAGGCCGATTTAGCAGCAAGGATTGGGAAAAACAAGAGAGCCCTAGTGGGGTGGCAGGCTGGGCTGCTCAGAAATTAGGAAGTAGCATCCAGAGTGGTTCCAGCAGAGTTAGGTAGGCTGTTTGAGAAGCTCCATGGAAGAGGTCTGAGAAACTGCTTTATTTTTCTTTTTCTCATTTCTTTGATGCTGCTGATAGATCCCAGAGAAGCTAACCCCTCTCTTTCTATTGAACTATTCCTTTAGACTTTCTCTCCTTTCACCACTTGGAACTTTAGGGAATTGCACACAAGAATATTTGTGTTAATGATAAACAGATATTTTCCCAGAAAGAACAAAATATTGGACATTCCCAATGTCCCAAAGAAGGAGCCAAAATCCTGAATTACAGGAATTCAGCTCCAGAGCAGCTGATGTAGCTGCTTAACAGATAGCTTGGGTTCCAGATTTCTGGCTCCTGTTTCATGGCAGGATCTTGGACAAGTCATAGCCACTAAATTTAGTGTCTTCTTAAGGCAAAGGAGGATTGGGCTGGTGTCCCCTTTCCCAGGATTCAGTGGCGGGAGAAGAAGAATGTCTAGAGAGGACTACCAGGGATTGCAAAAGTACCATATGTAAGAGGTTGGACCTTGTGGTATGAGAGGCATGGGAGGGGTAGATCCACATGTAGCATATATACAGCAAAGCATGGGGAGCTCCACCTATAAATGGTATGAAAGATAGCTGCAAGTCCCACGGAGAATAAACACCCCACAGAAGCTTAGTCAGACTTCATTTGCCTTAAGGATTTATCTCAGATGTATGTTTATATTACATATGTATATATTAATGCATGCAAATATTATGGCTCTGCTTATAATTCTGCTGTTTATTGGAAACTTATGCTCACATTAGGGTATGATAATAGTAATTTTGCTTGTGGTACTTCCATATGGGATCAATGTCTGTATCCCTCATCCTCAGCCCATATTGTAGCAAGCATGTATTTCTTGTCCCTCAAATGAACAAGATGTCTTCCCAAATCTCAACCTCTACTTTCCCTAATTATACCAAACAAGGCTTTGGAGACTCCTAAAATTTGTCTGTTTATAATCAGACAGGACGAACATTTCAACATTGGGATGGAAGGAGAATCCCATTGGAAGAAAACAGCACCAATAATCCTGAGCTACTTTGACTCCAGCCTGGTCTCAGGGCCTGTTTCTTGCTTTGATTTGAGCAGGAAGCAAGGTGGTCTAGCTGCCGGCATTCATCCTCTCATTTCTGAGTTGCTGCTCCAACTCTGCATTTAGCCACAGTTAGAATTCTAGAATTCTAGAAATCTAGAATTCCCCCTTGCCAGTATGTTTCCTGCTACATGACTCAAGATGGAAAAAAGACTGAACTTTGTTTCTCTTTCCAGAAAGCCTCAGAAATACATCCCCAAACTGGTGAATTCTGAGATACCCTGGGCTTGAAATTCTTATCTCCTCAAAGGATTGTGCTGGTCCAGGTGTTACACAGGTAAAAGAAGGCCCTTCAAGCTGAGGGGCAAGCAGTGAGCAGAACCTGCCTTTGTCCGGGGCTGCTTGGCCCAGCTGGGAATGAATGCTTAACTGGGGATCCTGCTGGGAACTGAAGAATGCTAATTACACATTATTTCAAAATCAGCCCCACTCTTTCCATTTCAGCCCTGATTCTGCTACTAATCCACTTGAGGCAAGTTATAGCAGCTTTTTTATGCTCAATTATATCATTTATAGATTGATATTTTTCCCTTCCTTCCCCACTTCAATTCCTTCCTTCCTTCCCTCCCTCCCTCCTTCCTTCTTTCCTTCCCTCTTTCCCTTCTTCCCCACTTCCTTCCTTCCTTCCTTCCTTCCTTCCTTCCTTCCTTCCTTCCTTCCTTCCTTCCTTCCTTCCTTCCTTCCTTCCTTCCTTCCTTCCTTCCTTCCTTCCTTCCTTCCCTCTTTCCCTTCTTCCCCACTTCCCTCTTTCCTTCCTTCCTTCCTTCCTTCCCCACTTCCTTCCTTCCTTCCTTCCTTCCTTCCTTCCTTCCTTCCTTCCTTCCTTCCTTCCTTCCTTCCTTCCTTCCTTCCCTCTTTCCCTTCTTCCCCACTTCCCTCTTTCCTTCCTTCCTTCCTTCCTTCCTTCCTTCCTTCCTTCCTTCCTTCCTTCCTTCCTTCCTTCCCTCCCTTCTTCTTCCTTCCTTCCTTCCTTCCTTCCTTCCTTCCTTCCCTCCCTTCTTCTCTCCCTCCCTTCCTTCCTTCCTTCCTTCCTTCCTTCCTTCCTTCCCTCCTTCCCTCCCTCCCTCCCTTCCTTCCTTCCTTCCTTCCTTCTTTCCTTCCTTCCTTCCTTCCTTCCTTCCTTCCTTCCTTCCTTCCTTCCTTCCTTCCTTCCTTCCTTCCTTCCTTCCTTCCTTCCTTCCTTCCTTCCTTCCTTCCTTCCTTCCTTCCTTCTTCCTTCCTCCCTTCCTTCTTTCTTCCTTCCTCCCTTCCTTCTTCCTTCCTTCCTCCCTTCCTACCTTGCTTTCTTCCTTTCTTCTTTCCTTCTTCCCTCCCTTCTAAATATATCCCTCTCTGATCCCCTACCCAGTGAAGTTTCCATTAAAAAAAAAATTAAAAAGAAAAAATGGAGAAAAAGTTGAACAAGATCATTAACCAAAGGGAACTGGTATTATATCTGACACCTTATACAACATTCCACACCTGTCATCTCCCACCTCTCCATGAAAGAAGGAGGTTTATTTTCTCACCTTTCTCTCTGCCCACGGACTTAGCAGAAAATGCCTGCTGCTTTCATCTACTTTCTACACTCTTTTTCTCCCTGTAATCCTGACAAGTTAAAAATACCTTTCTCCTAGTCAGGATCATCTCCCAGAGAAAGATGAGGAGGAAAAGGGTTGAAGACTGGATTTGCTGGTAGAGATGACTCAACAGCAGTCTGTGTAGGAGAAGATGCTCTAGAAACAAACATATATGCAAGAGGCAGCATGCACAGATAATTAGTTAACGGATGTGAATGAGATGAGGATTTTTAGGTCATGGTTTAAGTTACAGTTCCCCAAATTTGTTGGTCTCAAGATCCCTTTGCATTCTTAAAAATGACTAAGAACCTCACATAGCTTTGTGGGTTATGTCAATCAATATTAATTATATTAAAATTTTAAACTGATAATTTAAAAAATATTTATTCATTTAATAATAAACCCATTACATACTAATGGTTTTTTGGTGAAAATTAATTATTTTTCAGACCAAAAAAGAATGTGAGAAGAGTACCATTGTTTTAAATTATTTTGAAAATCTCTTTAATATCTGACTTAATAGAAGACAGCTGTTTCTCATATCTGCTTCTGCACTCAATCTGTTGGATTAAATATGTTGTTTGGGTAAAGTATATGAAGAAATTCTGATTTTACACAGATACGTGGTTGGAAAAGGAAGGAGTATTTTAATAGCAAATAATGTCTTAGCCTTATTATAAAAACAGTTTTGACCTCCTGGATTCCTTAAGAGTGCTTTGGAAGGCCCAGGAGTCCTCAGAACTATTATGTGATAATAGATGGTTTAAGTTATAAACAAGTGAAGCTCCTTAGGGCTCACAGCAAACAAGAACTAGCAAAAATATACAGTATTTGAATAGAGTCTTTAAACTGTCTCCAGGTGTCCTGACCTATATCTGGTCGAATATGGCTTTGGAGGGGAGAGTGAGGCAGGTGACCTTTCATAGCCTCCATAACTTCAATCCAAACCGTTGGGGGATGGGTATAAGTAAAACCATTCTGACAGAGAAAAGTGTTTTGTTTTGTTTTTTGGGCCCATTTAAGGGTAACAACTCAGTCTTTGAGTGCCACCTGGTGACTAACTCAGATATTGCATTCTTGAGTTTTCCTCCACTGATTTTTTAAAAATGAGTTTTTATTGATATATTTTTAAATCCTGATCAAAGTTTATTTTACTGAATTTTGACTATATCACAACTGTTTCCCTGAATGTTTAGAGGAGGCTATTGCCAAAACAAATGCCACAGAGAAATGTCACAATAAATTAAAAGACACTCTGATGAAATGATCAGTTTTGGTCCTGGAGGTCAGATGAAGATAAATATCTACTTTCTTTTCCTAAGGAATTGTCATCCTAAGGATGACAGGTGCAGAATGCTGCATGCAGTGTCAAAAGTAGCTTCTGTGATGATCAATTTGCTTACATCTTTATGTTTATTTTAAAGGAGAATTCTCCATGGGTGATTGAACAAAAAGCAATTTACTTTCTCTCTCTTCCACCTTCCCCTTCCCAGAAAAAAAGAGGAAAAACAAACCCTAAAAGCAGATACACATAATCAAGTAAAACAAATTTCTACATTGGCCCTATTGGTTTAGAATTTTGTATTTCTTTATACATCTTGAGCCCATCATCTCTTTTATCAGGAGATGTGTAGCATTTTTCACCATTAGTTCTCTGTAACCTTGGCTTGTCATTGTATCAGAATTCTCAAAGTCCTTCAAAGGTGTTTTCTTTTAAAATGTTGTTGTTGAAATCTTTGTGAGCCCATTTGGAGTTTCCTCCGCAATGATCCTAGATGGTTTGTCCTTTCCTTGTTTGACTCATTTTACAGATGAGGAAACTGAGGCAAACAGTGTCGCATGACTTGTCCAGAAAATGTCTGAGAGCAGATTTGCATCTTTCTGACTTTAGGTCCTGCATTCTATCTGCCGCACCATCTACCTTCCCCTTCTAATATTGTTACTGCTGCATAAATTGTTCTGATACTGCTCACTTCATTTTGCATACCATTCATCTATGTCTTCCCAGGTTTTTCTGAAAATGTCCCTTTTGTTATTTCTTACAGAATGATAATATTTCATTATATTTATTTGCCATCTTTTTTTCAGCTATCCTCCAATTAATGGGTATTTCTGTAGTTTCTGGTTCTTTGTCACCACAAAAAGAGCTGCTATAAATATTTTTGTATATGGAGATCCTGTCGGTCTTTATGTCTTCGAGAAAGAAGCCTAACTATGGTAATGCTAGATCAAAAGATACACAGTTTAGTCATTTGGGGGCAGAGGCATCATTTCAAATTGCTTGAACCAATTAACAACTCTGTTAATAGTGTATTAATGTGCTCCTACAGCCCCTTTATCATTTGTCATTTTCCTTTTTTGTCAGTTTTGTCAGTCTGATGGATACGAGCTGTAATCTCAGGTTGCTTTGATTTTTATTTGTCAATTAGGAATTTGGAGCATTTTTTTTTTCAAATGGCTATTGGTAACTTGGATTTTGGCAGCTGGATGGCACAATGAAGGGAGTGTTAGGTCTGGAGTCAGGAACATTCATCCTATTGTGTTCAAACATGGCCATAGGCACTAGCTGTGTTTTGCTGAGCAAACTCCTTAACCCTCTTGGACTCAGTTTCCTCATCTGTTAAATAAACTGGAGAAGGAAATAGTAAATCACTCCAGCATCTTTGCTAAGAAAAATCTTAACTAAGGTTACAAAGAATCAGACAAGACTGAAATGAATAAAGAACAAAAAATTTGGACCTCTTCCTTAGAAACTACCTGCTCATATCCTTTAACCATTTATCATAGGGAATGATTCTTATTCTTTCAATTTGAATCAATTCCTTATATGTCTTGGAAACAAGAATAGTTTAAAAATAATAACTTTTTATTTTTCCAAATATATGCAAAGATAGTTTTCAACATTCACCTTTACAAAACCTTGGGTTCCAAAATTTTCTCCCTTCCTCCTTCCCCTTTCCCCTAGATAGAAAGAAATCCAATATAGGTTAAACATATGCAATTCTTCTAAACATATTTCCATATTCGTCATGTTGCGCAAGAAAAATTAGATCAAAAGAGAAAAAAACACAAGAAAGAAAAACAAGTAAACAACAAAAAGATAAAAAATACTATACTTTGACCCATATTGAGTCTCCATAGTTCTCTCTGTATACAGATGGCTTTTTCCATCACAAGTCTATTGGAATTGTCCTGAATCTCTTCAGTGTTGAAAAGAGCCAAGTCCATTACAGCTGGTCATCATATAATTTTGTTGTTTCAATGTACAATGTTTTCCTGGTTCTACACACTTAGTTCATGTAAGTCTTTCCAGACTTTTCTGAAGTCATCCTGCTCATCATTTCTTAAAGAACAGTAATATTCCATTATATTCATATACCAACTTATTCAGACATTCTCCAGCTGATGGGCATCCACTCAGTTTCCAATTCCTGGCTGCTGCAAACATGGCTAGTATAAACATTTTTGCATAGGTCTGTCCTTTTCCCTTTTTTCTGATCTCTGGGATACAGACTTTGTAGAAACACTGCTGGATCAATGAGTATGAACAGTTTGATAACTCTTTGAGCATAGTTACAAATTGCTCTCCAGAATGGTTGGATCTATCTAACAATGTGTTAGTATTCTAATTTTCCCACATCCTCTCCAACATTTATCATTTTCTTTTCCTGTCATTTTAGCCAATTTGAGAGGGCTGAAGTACCTCAGAATTGTCTCTGATCAATAGTGATTTAGAGCAGTTTTTCATATCACTAGAAATGACTTTAACCAAAGTTACCATTCATATAATGGTATTGTCTTGGCAGATAGACTCTCAAATATTTTATATTATCTACAATTATTTTAATCAGAATTTCTCTTTCTATCTCTTGCTGTTGGACTTTGTTGGTAACATATAGAAATGCTAACGGTTTATGTGGATTTATTTTATGTCCTGCAACTTTATAAAGTAAATTGTTTCTAGTACTTTTTTCATTGCTTCTCTAGGATTCTCTAAGTATACCGTCATATCATCTTCAAAGAGTGATAATTTTGTTTCCTCATTACCTATTCTAATTCCTTTGATTTCTTTTTCTTCCTTATTGCTAAAGCTAACATTTCTAGTAAAAATTGAATAGTAGTTGTGATAATGGGCAACCTCATTTGACCTCTGATCTTATTGGGAATGCTTCTAGTTTATCCTCATTACATATAATGCTTGCTGATGGTTTTAGATAGATGCTACTTATCATTTTAAGGAAAACTCCATTTATTCCTATGCTCACTAGTGTTTTTTAATAGGAATAAATGTTGTATTTTGTCAAATGGATTTTTCTGCATCTATTGATATAAACATATGATTTGTTAGTTTGGTTATTGCTCTGATCAATTATACTGATACTTTTCCTGATACTGAACTAGCCCTGCATTCCTGGTGTAAATCTACTTAGTCATAAATTGCTGTAATCTCTTTGCTAATATTTTATTTAATTTTTTGCATCAATATTCATTAGGGAAATTGGTTTACAATCTTCTTTCTCTGTTTTGGCTCTTCCTGGCTTAGGTATCAGCACCATATCTGTGTCATAAAAGGAATTTGGTGAGACTCCTTCCTCGACTTTTCCAAATAGTTTATATGGCATTGGAATTAATTGTTCTTTAAATGTCTGGTAGAATTCACTTGTAAATCCATCTAGCCCTGCAGATTTTTTCTTAGGGAGTTCATTAACAGCTTGTTCAATTTTTTTTTTTTTTAGAATGAGACTAAGTAATTTAGTTTCTCATCGTTAATCTGGCCAACCTATATTTTTGTAAGTATTCATTCATTTCACTTAGACTATCAGATTTTTTGGCATACAATTGGGTACAATAGTCCCTAATTATTGCTTAAATTTCCTCTTCATTGGTGGTAAGTTCACCTTTTTCCAATTTGGTTTTCTTCTTTTCTAATCAAATTAATTGAAGGTTTTTTTTTTTTTTCATAAAATCAACTCTTAGTTTTATTTATTAGTTCAACAGTTTTCTTACTTTCAATTTTATTAATCTCTTTGATATTCAGAATTTCTAATTTGGTATTTAATTGAGGGTTTTAATTTTTTCTTTTTTTAGCTTTTTTAGTTGCATGCCCAATTCACTGATCTTTTCTTTCTTTTATTTTATTCATTTATGTATATAGAGATATAAAAATTCCCCTAAGAATTGCTTTGGCTGCATCCCATAAAGTTGGTAAGTTGTCTCCTTATTGTTATTTTTTTTTGAATGAAATTTTGATTATTTCCATGATTTGTTGTTTCATCCACTCATTCTTTAGGATTAACTTATTTAATTTTCAATTGAGTTTTTAGTCCATCTCTCCCTGGCCAAAGCTTTATTGAATGTAATTTTTATCACATCATGATCTGAAAGGGATGATTTACTATTTCTATCTTTTTGCATTTAATTGTGAGATTTTTATGTCCTAATACATGGTCAATTTTTGTGTGAGTACCACATACCATTGAGAAAAAGATATATTATCCCCATACAATTTTCTCCAAAGGTCTATCATACCATATTTTTTCTAAAAATTCTATTCATCTCCTTAACTTCTTGTTTTGTAATTAGACTTATCTAATTCTGATAATGGGAGGTTGAGAGCGCCCTCTAGTATAATTTTGCAATTTATTTCTTCTTGTAACTCACTTAACTTGTCCTCTAAGAATATGGATGCTAAATCACTTGGTACATATATGTTAAGTATTGATATTATTTCATTATCTATGGTACCCTTTAGCGAGATGCTGTTTCCTCCTTTATCTCTTTTAGATTTACTTTTGCTTTTGCTTGATTTGAGATCAGGAACACTACCCCTGCTTTTTTTTTGTTTTTTGTTTTTTTTTTAACTTCAGTTGAAGCATAATAGATTCTGTTCCAGCCTTTTATGTTTTCTCTGTATCTCTCTGATTAAAATGTGTTTCTTATAAAGAACATATTGTATGATTCTATCTTTTAATTCACTCTGCTATCTGCTTCATCTTTTAGAGAGAGTTGCTTTAATTTACATCTTTAAATATTAGTGATCTGGAACTTTTTTTTTTTTTTAATGTGGTTATTGATTGTATTTCTTCCTTAAAAAACTGCCTGTTCAAATTCTTCAACTATCCATCAATTGAGGAACAGCTCATTCTTATAAATTTCAGTCAGTTTTTTATAGATCTTGGAAATAAGACTACTAATTATAAGTATGTTTTCTACTTATCTGCTTCCCTTCCAATTTTAGCTACATTGGTTTTGTATTCAAAACCCTTTAAGTTTTATTTAATTATGCATTTTGTCTTCTGTAATCCTCTTGTTTTCTCATGAACTGTTCTTCATCCATAGACCTGAAAAGTATCTTCTTCCCTGCTCCTTTGTTTGTGGTATCATCCTTTATACCTAAATCAAGGCGTCTATGTGGAACTTATCTTGGTATATGATATGACATATTGGCAGGGACATGTTGGAGCCAACTCATATTGGCTTAAGAAAGGTATTTGTTAAATTTTCATTGTGCAATTTATATCTAGGAAATCAGCAAACACTGGAAATCAGGACTTGATTGTTTTTGTTGATTGTCTAGATTTGTGATGGAGAAAATGTTAATGCAGATTAAATTTGTGTGTTGTGTACTTTTTCCTCAACCTCCCCCCCACCAAGGAGAGCCATTTTAAAAATTAATTTTATAATTACAACATTTTTTGACAGTACATATACATAGGTAATTTTTTTTACAACATTATCCTTTGTACTCCCTTCTGTTCCGAATTTTTCCCCTCCTTCCCTGCACTCCCTCCTCTAGATGGCAGGCATTCCCATACATATTAAATATTTTATAGTATATCCTAGGTACAATATATATGTGCAGAACCGAATTTTGTTGTTGTTGTTGTTGTTGTTGCAAAGGAAGAATTGGATTCAAAAGGTAAAAATAACCTGGGGAGAAAAACAAAAAATGCTGACAGTTTACACTCATTTCCCAGTGTTCCTTCTCTGGGTGTAGCTGATTCTGTCCATCATTGATCAGAGAGTTATTTGTTAAACATTTGTCAGCTCATCCACAGATATTGGCCTATATCTAGTTTCTGCCACACTGCTTTCCAGTTTCCCAGTGGTTTTTATTCCATAGAGCTCTCTTATCCTAGTATCTAGGATCTTTGAGTCAATAAAAAAACCAAGCTACTGGGTACATTTGTGTCTTTATTGATACTTAAATCTATACAGATCTTAACCTTTCGTTGATATATTGACTCCCAGATATTTTATGCATTTTATTGATTTTGAATGAGACTTCCCTTTGTATTTTTCCTTTCTGGATTTTATTGTATATAGACATCCTTTTTTTATTTTGGGGGGTTTGCTACTACTGATTTTCTCAGTTTCTTAGCTGATTTTCTAGGAATTTCTCCATACATCATTGTGCTTTCCTCAAATAATTCTCTACCTATTTTGTAGTATTGCTATTTCTTCTAGAATATATTATAAAAGGGATAATGTGAGCATTTAACAAGGGAAGCAGTGATTACTAAAAGCCAGCATGATTTCATCAAGTATTGATCATGCCTTGTTGACCTTATTTTCTATTTTTATAGGAATATTAAATTATTTAGATCAGCAGAAAAATAGTTATATTTCAGTCAAGCATTTGAGAAAATCATACATTTCTTGTAGAGTGATGTGGACTAGGCAATAATAAATTAGCATTTGGAAGTGACTGAATGGAATTAACCCAAAGAGCGATTTGTTACTTGGAGGGAGGTCTCTAGTAGAGTGCTTTAGGGGTCTATTCTTGGCCCAGTGTGCTTCAACTCTTTTTTATCATCAATGTGGATGAAATGATACTTATTTACTTATCAAATTTCATATGGCATGAAGCTGCAGCAGATAGACAACAGTCAAGGTTCAAAAAGATCTTGCTAAGACAACTGTAATAAGATGAAATTTAATAGGGACAAGTGGAAAAATGTGACTTAATGTCACACAATTCTACTACAGAAGCACAGCATGAGGGAAGTGTGGCTGGGCTAGTTTGTGAGAGAGAGCTGTGGGTCTTTGAAGACTGTACACTCAATGAATCAACATTCAGGAACATTACCTCGATCTTAGATTGCATTACAAGACAGCATAACCTCTACACTGTGGAAGGTGATGTTCTATGGGACTCTGGCCTGCACAAACCACAATTGGGGAATTATGTTCAATACTGGATGCTATCTTCAGGGAGCATTTATATCTTCTTGAGTGAGTACATTCAGATTAATGCAAATAGGAAGGTGAGAAACTTAACAGGGATGGGATTCTGAGAATGCTTAGTCTAGAGAAAACTATCTTCAAGTATTTGAAGTCATTTGGAGTAGAGATTGGATTGATAGAACCTCAGAAATGAAACTAGGAACAGAACCAAACCTAAGCACAGAGACAAAGTTAAATCTTCATGTAAAGAAATATTTGAACCACTCAAAAGTGGGTTGCCATTGGGAAGTAGCAGATATTCCTTCATTAGAAAGTTTTAAGTTGGACCTTTTATGCTTCTTGTTGGTGAATGGTACAGAGGGAATTCCCATTCAGGTATGAGTTGAGGTTCCTTCCAACCCTGTCATTTTCTGAGTGACTTATTTAAGATCACTTAGCTAGCTGGAAAGATACACAACAGAATAACTTTTTTTCTTTCTTCTTAAAAACAAATTCAATTTTATTTTATTTTTCCAGATTCTCTTTCTCCCATCTCCTCTTCCTCACCCATTGAAAAAAATAAGAAAACCAAGACTCATTACAAATATAGTCAAGAAAAACAAATTCCTGCATATTCTCTCTCTCTCTCTCTCTCTCTCTCTCTCTCTCTCTCTCTCTCTCTCTCTCTCTCTCTCTCTCTTTCTCTCTCTCTCTCTCTCTCTCTCTCTCTCTCTCTCTCTCTCTCTCTCTCTCTCTCTCTCTCTCTCTCTCTCTCTCTCTCTCTCTCTCTCTCTCTGTCTCTCTGTCTCTCTCTCTCTTTCTTTCTCTATTTATCTATCTAAAACTTCAAGCAAACTTTGAGTCCATTACTTCTTTATCTTGAGATGGGTAGCATGTTTCATCATGAGTCCTTGGAACTAAATAAGTTCCATTATATTGATCAGAATTCCTAAGTTTTTCAAAGTTATTTGTCTGCACAGTGTTGTTGTTTTATAAATTGTTCTCCTGGTTCTGATCATTTTATATCAGTTAATAAAATTTATTAATTTTCCCAAAAATTTCCCAAGTTTTCCTAAAATCATGCCCATTTCTCTTACAAAACAATAGCATTCCATCATATACATATACTATGACTTGTTTAACTATTCCTCAATTGTACATCTACTCAGTTTCCAATTCTTTGCCACCAAACCAAAAAAAAAAAAGCTGCTATAAATATTTTTGTATGGATGGATCCTTTTCCTATTTTATTGATCCTTTTGATGCATAGGACTTCTTATAGCATTGCTAGGTCAGATGATATCCAAATTTAACTTACTGAGCACAGTTCCAAATTGCTTTTCAAAATGACTAGAAAAGTTCACAGTTCTACCAATCGTACATTAATGTATCTGTTTTCCCATAGTCCCTCCAGCATTAGTCATTTTCCTTTTTTTCTTAACTTTGACAACCTGAGGTATGTGGTAGTACCTAAGAGTTGTTTTAATTTGCATTTCTGGTGTTACTAATGACTTAGATTTTTTGGTATGGCTATCAATAACTTGGATTTCTTACTCTGAAAACTATCTATATCATTTAATCAAATATCATTTGGAAAATGGCTCTTGTTATATTTGAATCAGTTCTATATATCTTAGAAATGAGACCTTTATCAGAGAAATTTACAGTGAAGATTTTTCCCAATTTCCTACTTTTCTTCTTTTATTTGCATCAGTTTTGTTTATACAAAAACTTCATAATTTTATGTAATTGAAAGTATCCTTTGTATTTCCTACGAACTTCTCTATTTCTTAATTGATAATGAACATTTCCCCTCTCCATAGATCTGACAAGTAATTTCTTCTATGTTCCTCTACTTTGATCATGATTTTGTCCTTTATCTTTAAATCATGTACCCATCTGAAGTTTGCCTTGTATATATTATATGAGATGTTGGTCCTTACCTTTTCCTAACAGACTGCTTTCCATTTTCACAAGAATTTTTTTTATCAAATAGTGAGTTTTTATCCCTATAGGTAGGATCTTTAGTTTGTCAAACATTGGGCTGCTGTGCTCATGTGCCAATAGAATAGTCTTCCTGGCTTCTTGTTTGCTATTCTTCATATTCTACCACACTATTTCTCTGCCTGTGCATTCACCAAGGCCTAGGGGAGAAAGGTGATAATAGTAGCTGTCACCAGTTAGCTAGTCTGCTGCTAGGATTCATGAACCCAAACCCTCTGTGGTTGAAGATGCCCAAGCATCCTTCCCCAGGCTTGTCTTCCACCCCATCTGCCCTCCAGATAGAGATGACAAAATGTTGTGTCTGGAGTCAGAGGACCTGAGTTGGAATCCCTGCCCTGTCCCTGATTACGTGGGTAATTTGTAACGTCACCTAACTTCACTGGATCTTAGTTTGCTCCTCTGTAAAATGAAGGGATTGGATTAGTTGCCTTCTACAGTACCCTTCAGATCTAGATCTGTAATATATTCCAATTCTGTGATTTTAGCTTAGCTGAATTGATTATAGCTGGGTATAAATAGAAATGTAAATATTACCTATGTGTTTAGGAGAGGTAGTATGGTGCAATGGCTAGAGATGGCTTCAAAGCCCAGAAGCCCCAGGTTCAGGTCATTTCTGTCACCTCCTGACAGTGAGACAATGCTCTTGGCCACTCCAAAGCTTCAAAGAGTTGAAAAGAAGATAACTCACCCAAAAGTTCCCTGGACTAATGAAAACCAACAAAACAACATTTTCATACATCATCTCATTTAAGACTTGGGTAACTACAACAGATATTTTCCCCCCATCCCTTTTTTTGTTTTTGTTTGTTTGTTTGTTTGTTTTTTTTACACTTGAGAAAAGTGAGTTTTAATTAAGTTAAATGACTTGCCCATTATCATTCAACTAGCAAGTGCTTCAAGTAGGGGTTGAATCCAACTTCAGGTTCAAGTATTCTTTTGTTTTTTTTTCCTTTTATGAGGCAACTGGGGCTAAGTGACTTGCCCCAGGGTCACACAGCTAGAAAGCAAGTGTTAATTAATGTCTGAGACCAAATTTGAACTCAGGTCCTCCTGACTTCAGGGCCAGTGCTCTATCCACTGCACCACCTAGCGGTCCCAAGTATTCTTTTTCAATAAACAAATATGCATTTTTCTACCTTCTCCCTTCCCTGCCTCCCATTTTAGTAGTATTTCCAGTGCACTAGAATAAATCCCATATAACATGGCCTCCTCCCAGAGTTAACCTTTGACCTGATGGTATTTTAAGTGGGTTTTGTGCATGTATTTGAGATAGAGAATGAATGGGGAATGAATAACTATCTTGCTAGGCCAACCCCAGGACCTTTGAGGACAGATTTCTATAGTTGATCCGCACTCTTCCCCTGGTCCCCAAATCACTGCAGTCAGTCATGGACCAAAAACTGCACTTTTACTCAAATTAGAATTAAAGAGATCACTATCTTCTATGGAAAAGGCCAGGATGAAAAATAAATCCTACTATTGTTCAATGACGTCCAACCCCCAAACACATTAAGTGGAGAAGGAAGGAAGAAGAAAGGAGAAGAGACACAGCTTATACAAGAAGTCCTCCACACTCTAGGGAAGTCATCAGAGCTGCATTATTTAAACAGGGGGATTCCCCATCTCTTAGAATCCTGGAACTAGAAAGGGCTTCAAGGCAATCTGATTCAACCTTCCTGCCAAGACCAGAATCCTATCTGCAGCACTTAATCGATGGGCGTGTAAGCGCTATCTGAAAGCATCTAGTGACCAGTAACGGGAGCTTCATTGGTCTTATCTTTGAAGCTGACTTAAAACTTTTTACACAAAGGCACGATTTCTGAACAGCAGCCCCAGTTGGTTGCCAAGATCCATTTTCATTGTGAGCATTTATGATCCTATGACTTTTGACTCAAGCTGGGTGTAGCACTCCAGGGATATGATGACAGCAGAGGAAGAGAGAAGGAAGGTAAGCTTTTACATTGTTTTAGCATTTTTCTTATCCTCTCATCACTGTCGTTTCAACAGCTCATGCTGGGCTAGTGTTTGAGACTTCCTCCTACCTCTCTGGCCCAGACGTCTATTCTGTTCTACTCTTTACTCTTCTGTGATAAAGGGCACAAGGTGACTCCCAAATGCCTTTTCTCTGAAATGTTTTATCAGGACTTTGTGACCCCCTCAAACTCTATATTAGCACTTATGAGTAACTTCCCTAAAGGGGTTTAAAAGAAAAAAAAGAGGAGGAAAGGAATGTTGAGGCATGGGAGGGAACCCTGTTGCCTAAAGCATGCTTCTAGTATAAGCTCCCAAGAGTCCTATGCTTGCCTTTGATGCTGCCTCTAGAGAAGGTTAGAAGAAAGCCTGGGGAAAATGTATTTTGTTGTTTAGAGAGTTATAGAGAAGTGTGCTCTTGGATGGAAGCAATTGATTGGAGGAAAGGAAAGGAAAGAAAATGGAAAGGAAAGGGAAAGGGAAAGAGAAAGGGAAAGGGAAAGGGAAGGGAGGGAAAAGTAAGACAGGGGAGGGGAGGGGAGGGGAGGATAAGATAGGACAGGACAGGAGAGGGAAGGGGAGGACAGGATAGGACAAGGGAGGGGAAGATAGGATAGGATAAGATAGGACAGAACAGGAGAGAGGAGGAGACAGGACAAGACAAGACAGGATAAGACAGGGGAAGGAAGGATAAGGTAGGACAGGACAAGGGGAGGAGAGGGAAGGGGGAGGACAGGAATAGGATAGGGGAAGAGAGGATAGGATAGTTCAGGAGAGGAGAGAGGAGGAGACAGGACAAGACAAGACAGGATAGGACAGGACAGGACAGGACAGAAGAGAGGAGGAGACACAGGATAAGACAAGACAGGGAGGGGAGGACAAGATAGGACAGGACAGGGGAGGACAGAATAGGATAGGGGAGGGGAGGGGAGGATAGGATAGGACAGGACAGGACAGGAAAGAGGAGAAGACAGGACAAGACAAGACAGGATAAGACAGGGGAGGGGAGGATAAGGTAGGACAGGACAAGGGGAGGAGAGGGAAGGGGAGGACAGGAATAGGATAGGGGAAGAGAGGATAGGATAGTTCAGGAGAGGAGAGAGGAGGAGACAGGACAAGACAAGACAGGATAGGATAGGACAGGACAGGACAGGACAGAAGAGAGGAGGAGACACAGGATAAGACAAGACAGGGAGGGGAGGACAAGATAGGACAGGACAGGGGAGGACAGAATAGGATAGGGGAGGGGAGGATAGGATAGGACAGGACAGGACAGGAAAGAGGAGAAGACAGGACAAGACAAGACAGGATAAGACAGGGGAGGGGAGGATAAGGTAGGACAGGACAAGGGGAGGAGAGGGAAGGGGAGGACAGGAATAGGACAGGAGAAGAGAGGATAGGATAGGACAGGAGAGGAGAGGAGACAGGGGAGGAGAGGAGAAAAGAGGAGAGAAGAGGGGAGGAGAGGGGAGAGAGAGGAGAGAAGGAGAGAGGAAGGGACAAGAGAGGAAAGAAGAGAGGAGAAAAAAGAAGAGGAGAGGAAAGGAGAAGAGAGGAGAGGAGAGGAGAGAGAGAGGGAGAGAAGCGAAGGGATAGAAAGGGAGGGGAAGGAGGAGGGGAAGGGAAGGAAGAGAGGTAAGCCAAACCTTGGGGTCCTCTGAGGAAGATAAAGGAAATAACCACAGGGCTAGGAAAAGACTAGGTGATATCCCAAAGGAGCTTACACAGGCAGGGAACCATCCCAACAAGCTTCTTGCCTTAATCCCCTACAGCCCAGCTTTGTTTTTACCACTTAGTGCTTAGATCTCACTCCAGAGATCCATCCCTAGTATTTTTACCCCAAACATTTCCTCTCCTGCTGGAATAATTTCTTTAGTTAGCTGGAGGCATCACCAATGGCTTCTCTCTATTTGGCAGGAGCTGGGAGATGGGGAGGATTTGGGAAGGACAGCACTCGAATCCACAGAAGGGGTCAGAGGACCTCATCCTAGGGTCCCAAGTCAGAATTGTAAATGCATTCTCATAGAAACATCATTGCACATGGTGACTAGGTTCTGAAATGTTATTTATGTAGAATTTCATTTTGGGTATATTATACATTAACTATGCATTTATGTCCTGTCCTTAAACCACCATTTGTAACTTTTTTTAAAATCTGAAAATACTTCACAATTGGTAATAATAAGCTTACAATGGGATGGGTGTGTATTTCTAGTCTTTTCTTTTTTTTTTTTTTTTTCCCCCAGATTGAACATTTCTAATTTGTTCCTTCAAACTACTACTCTTTATGCTGTGATTTCTGATCTCTCCATCTTTTATTCCTCCTCTGCATGCTTTTTACATTTTCAATGTTGGTCTTAAAAATGTGTCCTCTAGAAATGTTCATAGCACTCCAGATATGATCAGACTCTGGTGGGATACAGTGAAATGGCTTCCCATGATCAGAATACTACACTTCTACAATATAACCTGAAACTATACATATATATTTTTAATTTTTAGCAGCCACATATTAAGTTTATAATTAATAATAATAAATAAATAATGATGATGTTAGCAAGTATTTATATAGAATTTACGTGCCAGGCACTTTGCAAATATTGCCTCATTTAATCCTTACAACCACCCTAGAAGTTAGATGCTGCATTATTCCCATATTACAGTTAAGGAAATTAAGCAAACAGAGATCAAATCACACAACTCCACAGTTGGATTTGAATCCAGGTCTTCCCGACTCCTGACTCCCAGCCCAGCACTCCTAGAGTGGTACCACCCAGCTTCCTAGAGATTTGCCTAAAGCATCAGGTTGCTTTTTCACCATAACTGCCACCAAGAGGGCTTTCTTCTGTCCTACAAGTGTTTAATTGACTGAAGATGAATGCACGACTCCTACATTTGTCTCTGTGAAAACAGTCTTGCTGCTTGAGTCCAGAATTCAAATACAATGAAATCATTTAAAACCTCGATTCTGTCTTTTGTAGCTTTATGTCATCGGTAATATCAAGCATTATGTTCTCTGTCTTTTATTCAGGTTGCTGAAAAAGATCTTTAAACAGGCCAGGCCCAAAGCCCTGTGGCACCCTAGTAGAGCCACCAAGTTGACAAAGACCGAACACTGTGCAGGGAGAGTGGGGAGCAGAGGAGCGGGGGTGGGGGGGAGGAGGGGGAGCCGAAGGCAAATCTACCATCAGAATGTACACTCATCTAACCCACATTGCTTTATTCCCCATTTGCTCAGATATCATCAAGGGAAACTGGTTCAATCCCCAATCCTCTTTCTTCTTTGCCCCTAATTTCTCCTCCCATTGCTGTGGTAGACCAGCAGCACCTCTCTCTGGAATGCCAGTCAGAGATTACAGGAAGTCCCAATGAGAAAGACCTTGGGGCACGGCAGTTCTCCCACCCCTCTTCCCCCCAAGCCCCAAACAACAGAGTAGGGGGGTGGGTGAAGGGACAGAAGACTCTGCTCTCCCATTAGAGGAATAGAATGTATTTGGGAAGGACGGTGGCCCCTCATTAATGGAAATGAATACTGTCCTCCTCAGAGGGGATGCATTCATGAGAATGAAGTCGCTCTCTCTGTTGGGACTGGGCTCTTTTTCTGAGGGAGCAAAAGTTTTTCTCAGAAGGCAGGAGGGAAGGGGGGTGGGTTTCCTGCTGAATGGACATATCTGAACAGTGACAGCAGGAGCACAGTTCCGAGGTCCAGAAGTGTTGGTGGCCCCCGTGGCAGTCGGGATGGTGAACCTGACTGGTCGGGGGAGCCTCCGCGCTGCCAAAGAAGCTCTTACTTGTGAATGGGTAGTAGTGCTCCTTGAATTCCACATTCTTCTTGGCTTTCCGTCCCTTACTCGTGGAGCCTTTGCCTGAGCTCAGGGCCTGCTTAGGAAGATCCTTCCCAGACTGGGACACCTCAGCCCAGGGGAAGGTGTGAGAGGAGTTCTGACTCCTAAGTTTTTTCCTGAAGCTGAGCCAATGAAGAAAGTGCTTAACTTTTTCCCTAAAGCTGTTTTCTGAAGGGATTTGACCCCGGGGAGCAGAAACTGTCCGCTCTGGGACTTGTACATACTTTGCTCTCTGAGCCACTTTGCTGGGATTTTTAGGGCCACTGGGTTGGGGGTGCTCAGGGTCCCTTGTTGGAGGAGATGAGGCTTTTGACTGCCTCGGGCCACCTTCATAGCCGTTCCTCTCAGCCTCTTTCCTCCTTGGCGCTCTCAGAAGTGCTCCTGAATTCTCATCTTTGGAGAAAAATTGGGGAAGCTCCTGGATGGGGGCGGTCTGATAATGGTCCCTGTTCCCTGAATGTGGGGATCTGTGGGTCCTACTCAAAGAAGACTTCATTGGCCTTCTAGCCTTGAGGGCATGATTCCTTCTTTTGAAAGAAGAGGTCCCCCAGCCTGCATCCCCCCCACCCTGGTCTTTTCCTTTGGAGCCTTCTATCTTGGTGGAGGTTGAGCTGATGGCCTTGGCCTGGCCATCCCAGGGAGTCTGCGGCTCCATTTTCCAGTACTCCCTTTGGCCCCGGTTGCTCCGTTCCGTCTCCAAGTGGACGCGGAGCACTTGGGTGTTAGCCATGTCCCCGCTGGGCTTTCTCTGGGAATGCGACTGAGCGGCCTTGGAGACCGGGAGGTCGGGGATCTGGGGCGACGTCAGAGGGATGGCCGTGGGGCAGCTTTGAGTTTGGCTGTCTGACATCCTCATCAAACTAAGCTCCAGCTCACTGGAGAGCTGCTCCTTAAAGTACTTCCAGCTTGGAACTTTGGCATTTAGAGCTACCGGGGATGAGCACATTTCTGGGAACTCTTGGTTCTCTGGGCTGCTGAGAATTCCTTGCGGTTCATTGGGACTTTCTGGATTCATGATAGGAACAAGGCCTAAGCAAGGATCGGGTAAAGGAGATTCCAGAGCTTCAGAGAGTTCCCTAGACTCGATAGCTTTTTGGGGAATCCCCAGACTGACTTCTAACACCTTTTTCCTTACGTGGGAATCCATCATGGTCAGGATGACAGACTTGCTTGGCGAATAAGGACACTCTGGGTAGACTAACCCTCTTAGCTCATCTATTTCCTCTGAACTCTGTTTAGCATCTTCTCTTTTTGGTACTGCCTCTGGGACTATCATCTGCTGGGAAACGGATACTTCAATTCCAGGGCCCTTGGAATTTATGGTGGAATTGCTCACTTCTGCTTTGGGGGGAAGTAATTGTTGTTCTTCAGCCCAAATCCTATAGCTCACGGGGTCAATTTGTTCCTTCACAGTCCCTTGCCCCAAGTTGGGTACATCAGTTTGGGAAATAGCTAAAGGAGATATTGCCCGATAGAGAGCCACATAATAAAGAGCTGGTAATCCCGATAAGAAAGCCAAGTATTTGTGTCTCAAAATCATTTCCAGTTTCTCAATCATGCTCTGTGGGAGAGTCACGGCCTGGTCTGGCTGCCTAGCGGTTCTGGCCAGTGGGGTTAGTGGTTCTTGGTCCATGCTCAGCTCCATCCATGCTGTTGCATTTGGATCCTGGAAAGCCAGGCCTTCTGACTCCATATAGGAGTGCGCAGCTTCCAGTGTTCTCTGGCCAGGAAGGTCCCCTGCTGACAACTGGTTCCCGATGTCCCATGACCCGCAGATGATGTCTGGAAAGATCCCTTGTTTGATCTGTAAACATTTTTTCTCGATGTGCATCTGCACAATCTCCTTAGCTTTGGCATAGATTTCAGGCTCAAGGAAGCGGGCCGGAATCAGGATGGGGGGA